>NC_048598.1:44230761-44830761 GCF_003668045.3 Cricetulus griseus
ACTGTGAAAAGGTGTCATAAGACAAAGGATTACAGATGGGGACACTTCATACAGAACACCCTATGCAAGAAAAAATAAAAAAGATTGACTATTTCGAGAGAGAGAGAGAGAGAGAGAGAGAGAGAGACAGAGAGAGAGAGAGAGAGAGAGAGAGAGAGGAGAGAGAAAACACTGAGAGAGAGAGAGAGAGAGAGAGAGAGAGAGAGAGAGAGAGAGAGAATGAGAGAGAGAGAGAGATCTTAAAAAAGAAATTTAGGCTTCCTTAGAAGAGTTCCAGCTGGAAGGATGGTGCTAGCATTAACTGACTGTGAAAAGGTGTCATAAGACAAAGGATTACAGATGGGGACACTTCATACAGAACACCCTATGCAAGAAAAAATAAAAAAGATTGACTATTTCTAGACTTAAATATGAATATTTAAGTTTTAAATTTTATGGGAATGCAACGAATAGTAAGGAAACACTAAGTTATTTTATCACAACTTTATCTTACTATTTCTAATCTTTCTTTAAAGATACATAAAGGAAGAAGTTCTAAATAGTCAAATGGAGTGAACTATTAAAATGACATCAGTACTCAAACTTCATTTTTTATTGGGTTAGAATAAATATTTTATATATAATTACTCTGTCAATAATATTATGGATACCACATATTTTCAATTAATGTTTGAAGAAAATACATTTGTTTTCAAGAAAAATTAAATATTTTAAAATGATGTTTTCTAACATGGCAAACAAAACTACATCCTCACAAGAATTTAAGAAAAAATTCATGAGAACTTGCAACTGACAAAAATGTAGTGTTATTTGGTAAATATTTAATTATGGCTTTTAATGAATCTGTACAATCAAAATGGTGTTTGTATTGTAAAATATATTTTGCCTCATCCAGAAAAAAATTTATTAAAACTTGCTTTGCAGTAATAAAGAGCAACATATTTGTTTGCTCCTAAAACAAAATTTCACCCAATTAATAATATGTCTATTAGAAAAGTAATTTTACTGGGGAGTAGTATAGGGTTTAGTGGTTAATGGACTTGTTTCTCTTGCTGAGGACCAGACTTTATTTCCCAGAACCTGTATCAGGAAATTCAAAACTGCCTGTACCACAGGCTGTACCATGGAACACTCTCCTGAACACTAATGACAGGAATAGCATCTGGATTTGCACTCCCCCACACATACAAACAAATTGAATCATTAAAAAAATACTGTTTCCTTAATTCCTTTGTTTTATTATTTTTACAAAATTGCAATAGAGTGAAATAAAAGCTTCTGATCCTAAGGATGCAGGAACAAGTGTAATTATTATAACTCTTCTGCCTTTAGCAGAGGGTTTGCAGGAAGATCCGACTTGTACTGGTATTTCTCAATTCTTGAAAGAGGTTAAGAGCATAGACTTAGTTGTAACTATCAATCAGGTAAATTTAAAATTATTGTACATGTGTGATATAATAATCTTATAAAATAATTAATGTTTTGATAACAACACTATTTAAATGCTTTACTTGAGGATTTGAAACCAGAAATAAAATCAAATATTTTAAATTACTATCTCTCTAATTAAGTTAATACCTTCAATTTGAGGTCATCTTTTTGTCCTTATTTCTTATTTTTATATTTTCATGTACATTGCAGACATGCACTCTTCTATATGAATTTGTTATATATTATATTATAATAAAATGGAAAACAAAACAGTCATGAAATATATTCCATAGCTGGAAATCAATACATCCAAGCAGTGCAATCTTTTTAAGTATAGATTCTTTAAATTGAATGACCTATTTTAGAAATATAAACAGTGATGAGGTTTAGATATCATTGTTCAAAGTAACAGCAAGTAGCATTACTGCATTGATGAATAGTCTGGAAGTGATAAAAATAAAACACACTGTGAAAATGATGCATGTTGAAGGAGGTTTTTTTATAGTGGATTTTCTCTGAAGGAAGATAATTCAATCAACAGTTTTATCTATCATACAATATCTTTTTAAAGGCTTCAAATGAAGTATCCAGATTTTATGCCTAAGTCAATAGCATAATGCCCTTGGGATCTTTGGGAAAAACCATCTTTCACTTATTTACTTTCTTGCCTTTAATATTGACAGTGAATATTATACAGACCATTTATTTTTTTGAAGTGCTTACATTATGGTGAATATTCTGTTTGTCATAAAACAATGATAATGCTTTTACATTTTTTGTTTTTATGAGCCTTCAGTGTGTTGATGTCTTAATTACTCTTAGTATTTTAATATGGTCAAGATGAAAAAAGAGAGAAGAAAAGGTACAGAAAGAATTGGTTTATGTTAATTATTATAAATCTCATGGTTTCCTAAAAACAGATTATATTAGTCTCATGCTTGATCAGGTAAAATTTGCAAATCAAATGGACACCGAGAGAAACACTACAGGGTAAGTCTAATTACAATGTTGACAATTTTAAAATTGCCTGTAATTAGTCTTTTTCACTGTCTAATTGAAGGTAGTATATATGCTTAACCTACTTAATAATTTCACTGAATTCAATTCAATTATTAACTCTAGCAAATGGAAAGTCCTGAAGGAATCTACAGGTGACATTTAAAGAAAATATCATTGAATACAGAATGTCTTGATCTTTAAATTCAAGAATTATTCCATGATCAGAAGGTTGGGTTAGGGATTCCAATTCAATGAACTAAGGGAATACTTGAACAGGACTTTCACATCAACAAAGCATAAACAATAATGAAAAAAATGTTATTATGATGAATTACCATGGCTTTGAACTTTATTCTGGATTGGGAATTTGTATCACATATTGTTCATTGTCTTATTGTTGTTCAAATGTCAAAATGGCTTTATATATTTTGAATGATTTCTTTTACTTCCATGATAGGGAATGTATTACTGTGTATGTTTATCTTATTGATTATTGAATAAAATACTGTTTGGCCAATGAGACAACAAGTTAGATGGAACTAGGAGTCAAAGAGGATTCTGGGAAATGTAGTAGAGAAGTGCTGATCCAGGCAGAAAGTGACATAGCAAGGAGACTCATATTTAAGCGAAAGAGAAACAGGAAGGGCTCTCTTTTCCCCTCGGCTCCTGCTTCAGCGGCATGATGTGATCCACCAGCTAGGAGGGATGCCAATAAGGCGTCCAATAAGATAAGTCTTATAAAATATATAGATGTATGATAATTGAGACTGAGCTAACAGATGAGACTCCTAGTCATTGGCCAAGCAACATTGTAACTAATACAAGTCTCTCTGTGTATTCATTTGGGCCTAACTCTGGCAGGCGGCTGTCATAAAGCTCATAAGTGACAGTGGAGCTCAGGCAGCTTTTGGTGAAAAGATTTATTGTAACTTCCATACAAATTTTAAAATTTATTTTCCATTTCTGTCAATGATTTCTCTAATACAAGGGCAGAGATTTCATGGTGTCTCAAATTGGCTTAAGTCGTAAGAGTATTCTAGAAATAGTTGTTCCTCTAATCTATAAATACAAATTGACATCTGATTGTTTTGTTTTGATTTAATTATTGTCATCAGTGTTCTGTAACTTTCATAATAGATTTTTATTATATCATTGGATAAGTTTATCCCTAAATTTTTTAGTTTATATATGTTGTACATTGAATTTTCTTGCTTTATTTTTTAAGACATTCTTATTTTATATTATAAAGCCCTATGTTGATTTGGATCATGAAATTTCATTTAATATTTCATTGGTATTAATAGTTTCTATTGGGATTATTTGGAATATTTGCTGAAGACAATGTGGGATGTTTAAATACTGACATATCTTGCTATGACTGAAAAGTTAAGACCAAAGTGGTTTATGACGATTGTAAACACTATTTATAGACCACTGGTACCAGAAGCAGCAGCAATAACAACAAAAACAACAAAAAAATCAGTGAAAGAAAACAAAAGTACCATTCATATTATTAAAATAATAAATAAATTAATTAAAACATCAGCAAAATTGGAACAATGCATTAAGAATTAAGTTCATGAAAGATACAAATATTTTCTGCTTTCCCTACTTGTAAACATTATTTTATAGATGGAAATTCTTCTAGTTACAGTGTTTTGCTGATAAAAGCAATGACAATTTATACATATCTTCGTCAACTTCTTACAAGTGGAACTTTCTAAGCACTGTTACTTTTACACTTCAGATTTTATTGTATTTGTAGTAGTTGACATTTAAATCAAAATAGACAAAGATTAGACAGAATCATAATTGTTAAGATATTCTATCATTTTCATATATTTACTAGCATAATGGCAGAAACTTAAATACCACACATGTTGAAACTGAAGTATATGCTGCATTAAAGGGATCTTCATTTATTAAACAAAGTCTTCATATGACATCCAAACTAATGCTGTTGTCTCCTTAACTATAAATAAATTGCACAATCATAAACATTAATAAAGAAACTTCAATGTCTTCACTCAGTTTAAATAGGGATATAGATGGAACTTATCAGCATATATTTGTTGTCTGTATCTTATTATTTGGTTAATACTCACCTGTGGAAAAGGAAATGGGGAATTTGTATCCATATATAGTAACCTGTTCTTTTTGTCCACAACTTACACTCTGCACTTTTAGAGTCATGACATGAAATGGTAGACTACTGCAATATTCTAAATATGAGAGGTCTATGTCCTATTCTAATCTGCTTATGTTTTACATACTGCATTTTGCTATGGCCCTGATTCTTTTCAATTATGAACCTCTGTGAAATTCACAAATTTTGCTTTATGATTTTTTTTCTTCTTTTGAGGATTAGAATTCCAGTATCCTCTATAATTATTATAAACATTTCCATTAGTTAGAAAACTTGGCACTCTTGTTCCTTGGTAGTGATGATTATTGAACAGCCAGTATGACCAAAGCCTATTCTATACTAACCACTATTATAATCATAGTCAAGATCCATGTTTTTTAGGAAATGAAGGCAAGAGGTCACAAACAATTTTACAATTATAGTATTTTATAAGTTTAAATTCTATGAACAAGGCAAAATATGATGATAATGTAGTTCAGAAATAGAGTTTTGCTGTGCTCCTGGATGGCAAGGAAGGCCTCTGGAACACTTACAATTAAATGGTATGTTAAAAGTCACTGCAATTAAGAAATTTACATGTATATTAGAAAGAGACACTTGATGCTTGAGATGAAAACTAGGACTTGATTTATAATTTGGGACTTCCCAAACACAGCAAGCTAAGATTTTATGGTAAGTGCCTCATTTGATATCCCCCATAAAACAGGGATTATATATTGTTTCAGATTTCCAAATATCCTGCAATAAGGATGGACCACAAGAGAATCCTCTGATAAATTTTGGAAATTTTCATATATTTGATGATTTGCTGTAAGTATCCCTCCTAGAAATGAAAACAAGTGTTTCTTATGAGATATATCCTGAAATAAATAATTAACTGCCTGAATTTCTGACAGATGCATTTGGGAAGCTAAGAACCGAAAAGACTGAAATCTTAATGCTGAGAACCATGAAAAAATGCAGTCTTCCATAGCACTACTTTTTGACAAGATCAGCACAGCCACTGAGAAGCTGACAAGGAAGCACATACTCTTCCCTCAGCTCCTTGTCCATTTTTACAAGTCTCATAATAGAATTAGTAATGCTAGTTACTAACTGGTACACTCCTTGGAAAATGCAGAACTTATGGAAGACACGAAATAATTACATATAGATAATTGGAAGATTGACAAATATTTTATGGCAATGTCATACTTTCTTTCTAAGTTATTATTTCCTTAAACATACTTCAGGATTGTCCAAGCTTCTGATTACTAATCACATTATTAAGCCCATATTTAAACAGGGTTAATCATAGATTTCTTAACCTCACTAACCTAAGAAATATGCCAAAGTCTTAATTTTTTCTTTAAATATTATCAGTCAGCTGTTATATTCTTATCCTTCCCATAATCATAAGTTAAGTACCCGTTAATGACAGGGAAGAATTTTAAAAATAGAGTTTTACCACATAATCCTGGAAAATAATTTCTTTTCTCTGTTACCAGAAATGATGTCTCTCACCTGCATTGAAGCCATTTATTTTAGAAACATGATTTACCATATCACTTTGTATAATAGATTGACACAACTGTGCATACATTTCATGTATATTGGCACTCTAAGAAGCTTTTAGGAAGACACTAAGAAATACTTTGATCTTTCTCATGAGTGTGAATATTAAAGAAGGCATTAAGTGATCAGTTCATCAAGATTTTTGATAATGAAGAGAGTCTACAGTGGAGATATGGATTAAGTGACCCTGTGTAGTGAATACAGAGAATACAAACAAGCACAAGCACAGATATTTTCAAAGTCTCCTACCTCCCAAAGTAGCAGATAGCAAGAAATGAGTCCCATATTTCTTGATAAGGTTTTCTGTAATTTGCTGAAGAGTAGGTCGCCGTCCCAAAAGCCTTATGTTGCGGAAGAATTCTGGGGCAAGAGGCAGAGGAGAGCCAAGGAAATTTCTTCTCTCAACTGCAAGGTTATTTACCTTCCAACGGCCAAACTCCCTGAAAAGCAAATTTATTTTTATTCACAATTGCACAATTTGAGTATTTTTATTTGAAAAATTTCACTTGGAAATTTAGCTGAGGCCACTATATTACAACAACTGAAGCTTTTAGTAATGTTTTAGGAGCTATGAGTAGAAGAGGCCACATCTATAATTCACCTAACAGGAATTCAAACCAACTCACAGTGACATGACAATAAGCTACTTAAAGGAATACCTTCCACTTACGAGTTTTTCCCAGGACATACCTATTAATAAACATTGCTTCCTTTTAAAGGAAATGAATGTAGTTACTAAAAAAGCAAAAAGAATACTAAAATTTAAGATTATTTGTTTTGAGGACCTCAATAAAAACACTAAACTTGATATCACCACTCCAAAGATTTCCTTTCCATTCATTTTAGAATATGAACTCTTAAATTGTAGCAGAAAATTCAGAAATGCAGAAAATATTATTTTTTTAAGTCATCAAATGAACAATAGTAGTTCAAATCATTTTAGATTCATCCATATAAACCTTATCAAATGCATTTAATAAAACTCTCAAATTTCACCTAAATAATTTTTAAGGTTCATAGCTTTACAAATTTGTCAAATGAAAGAAATGCCTGTCAGGGACATCATAATACATACAATAAAAATTTGACATATTTAACTTCAGTTAAATCAACATTAAGCTTTAGGAAAATCCTATGGTGAAATAGATAACTTAATATCAGACTATTCAGATTATTTTAAACAAAGCATTTGTGGATTCATATATGTATTTTTTAAAAAGATACTGACAAAGTGTAAAGCAAAAATGTATGATTACGGATACATTCGTGACAGAGAACCATGCTACAATAATGCCCATCTTCATTGATTTTTATCATTTAGCAAAGTGTCAAAAATAAATAAAACCAAGGGAAGAATTAAATTTAATATTATTCAAATAATATTCCCTGAGTACTAATCAGCCCACCTTCACTAATAGCCAACGGTACTGTGGGGTTGTCCTATTTTTTAATTAATTGCCAGGGAGGGCAACACTGCAAAGCAGTATGTAAGCCAATACTCAAAGGAGAAAGGGCTGTTCGATGCAGAGAAGTAGGGCAAGTTTCACACAGATTAATGAGGGACATTTAGGTATTTCTAGAAATAAGAGGTCAGAACTTGGCCTTCATAATTATATGTGTATTTTGTAAATGTGTTTTGGGAGTTTAAAAACACCTAATTTTGGAAAACTAGTTGTAAGGTCAGATTCACTAAGGAATCTAGAGAAGACATTGTCCCAAAAGTAGCTTAGCTTACTCCTTCATTTCTTCCTTGAGTAACTCTTAATAGCCTTCCTATTAGATCATTTATAAAGCTTTAGACACTCTTGCCTCAACAAGTGCTCTTAAAATCAGCAGTTCTTAGAGATATTTTAGAATTCTACTATGAAGTTAATGGTTCATTGGATGTTAGGTGGAAATGACATTATACATTTTTAAATAAAAATTTAGTATTGTGTGTTAATTATATGCATAGTGGAGTTTCATTATGCAATTTGTCTATTTGTGAATAATTTAATCATTTTCATCCTCGTTTACCCTCTTTTGACTCCAGTCTGTCCTGCTTGCCTTTCTATTCTCAAAAACCCCTTCTACTTCCATGCCTCTTATTTTCTCTAAGCCTTCCTTCTGCATTTATTTCCTTAACATGATTCATTTTCCTGCAAATGCCATAATTCTGTTCTTCTTTATTGGTGAATAATAAACAGAAATCTTAATGCTGCTGTTCAAGGAACCACACTGTGAAGAAAACTGCTCTCTATATAATTTGGTATGATTCTTTAAAACCATTCAATGTGCTGTCCTTCATTAAGCACACAGCTTTTAACAACTGAATATATTAGAATACTTCACATATACACAAGTCTTTATTACCTGTCTAAGATTGAGTTGATGTCAAATTTTTTGCAATATAAAATCCTCTTCTACAAAAATTTTCCTGAATGGTTTCATATTATATTCATAATGTAGTGCAATGTGTAGAAATATGCATTCAAATATTTAAATAAACAAAGTAATTTTACACAAATAAACACGCACACACATATATATATATATATATGTATATATATATGTATATATATAATCACATTATTGACAATATGTCAGCAAGATTAAATAATATACTTCTGATACTTTATTTGCTAAACAAAAATATGGAATTATTCTCACTTATTAAAGTATACATTTAAATAACAGTTGCTTATCCATTAAGAACATGTAACCTTGTATTCAGCTGTAATAAATGAAATCCTGTAATTTGTACTAACTGGAATTGGAGGTAAAATATATCAGACCCAGGAAAAATAACGTGTGATCTGATTCATCAGTGAAATCTAAAAATTATGGTTGCTTATAAATTGAGAAAGAAATTTCGGCAAGAGGTGGAAAACAGATGAGAAGTCAGAGGAAAAGTTGATCAATAGGTACTCCAGATAGAGGTACCAGTTCCTTAATGCAATTTCACTACTTAATGATAATATAAAATATATACAAGAAGCTAAAGAAAGAATTTTTTAGAATGAGATGATCTATATTGGAGGAGGCTGAAATGTCTATCCTGATTTACACATGTTATTTAGATGTATTCATGCATGAAAATGTCACATAACCATGTAAGATGTTTGTGTTTTGACTATCATCTAAAATGGTATATTTAATTTAAGCAAAGTAAATCTCTAGCCTCAGGGACCTGAAAATTATACTGAGATATACTCTGAACAAAAGATATGAAATTAAAATGCTGTTAAAATCTCTCTTTCTGTATAAAATACAAGCACATGGTAGTTCTTATGATTCAACTCATTTCAGACTATCATTTGATATGAATTTTTCTCTAACTCATTTGGTGTGATTTGACTCCTCTTAGATTTACACATGCTATACATTGATGTGAAGAACCTAAGGTGGTTGACACCCTTATGGAGTGTGCTTCAGCCTTCAATGGTTTTGATTATCTGCTTACCAAGTGCAATAAGCTCACTGTCTCAATTCACCTTTTATTCCTTATTTTGGACAAAATATTTCTTAAACTTCAATCATTGTTTTTCTCAATGCCACCTACCAACCTCCCCACCAAAAATAATAGCAGATTGTAGATACCAGTGAACAAGCATCAACTAAATGCTCTAGTAATTTACAAGGAATTATTTTCTTAATTGCCAGAGCATTAAGATGATCTTACTCTCTCATTATTCATATTTTCTCTTGATGAGTTAGATAAAATGACATAATTGTATGTCCAATATTTTTAGTTTATGGAGGAAAAGAGAAATTGACAATATCTAATTGGTCTGTCATTTCTACTTAGAAATATTATTTGTACTGTAATGATATCTAACCTTGTACCCTCTGAATTGCTTTTCTGAAAATTCACACAAAGCTAGTGGAACAACCCTGGAAATAGGTAAAAAAGAATACTCCATGAAAGGAAATCTCTCTGGAGACTAAGTGCTACTCAGAGATATTAGTAAAAACACATTGTCTCTTTCCTGGACATGGAATCAGTTGGCATCATCTACTGTTCCCTAAAGGAACTGTAGCTTTATTTGACTAACATTTGAACATGTTACATCAACGTGGTTCACTTTTCTGATAAAGAAGACACTGATTACTGCTCTATATGTCTTCAAATGTGTGTTTGCAGACTGCAGTAACAAACAATATCCATGAATCAAAAATAAACATGGCTGGTCATATAAAGTCATTAAGATTATAGAATTATTGTTTTGTCTGCTGGCTTGCCCTCTAGAAATATTTTTAACATCATGACAGATACATCTTGACACTAGGAAAACTTCATCAAACAAATTAGAAAATAAGATCTGTACATGAATTGTAACGATAGGAGTAAAGTTTTAATTTCCCTTGCAGGAAGGAAAACTTCTCATAGGTGAATCAACCATGTATTAAATTTCCTCAAAACAAAACAAGGTAGTGCACAATTGAAAACATGGTATTAGGTATGATTGCCATAAAATCTAAGGACATTTTAGGAATCCATCCAGATGTTGCATTACTGAAATAAACAAGAGCATTCTGGTGGTCCATTATGTTATTCATTACTACTTGGAGACTAAGCAGAATATAAATAAATCGCAATTATAACCATTGGAAATCTTTAAATGATAGAGTTACCACTATTAGAACTTAACATATTTTGGCCCTTTTAGAAGCTCAACTATTCTATAGATTATGAATGAATCATGACCAGTTCAAACAGAAAATCAATGTAAATGTCTTCTTGGCTTTATAAAATCTCTATTCATTTATTAGTATCATATGGTTGTTTGCTAAAAAGTCTGACTTGAAATTATCTATAAATTTAATCCATATATATTTATTTACTTACAATATCAGTTATGGTTTTATTCCTACTCATTTTACAAAAAGGTTGGAGAATAAAAACTACATCATCAGCATGCATTGAGGTCATGGTTATGTAATTTCCAGATTGCCATTATTCTCTCATGTTCTTATTTAAATTCTGTGTCAAGTAATTATGTGTTCAATGCAATTAATATCACCACAGTTTCTTTTTGATTTATTGAGGGTAGAAAATTAGTCATAATATATATGGAAAAATTTGAACACAATATTTTAGGAAAAGCTGACTAAAATTTTGAAAAATCAAGATGCTAAAACTAGATTTAACTTTAACTACTCATTTGCATCAGTTTTCATGTCATGATATGTGTTAGATTATGATTTCATTTTTTTAGGTTGTCCTAGAACTCACAGAAATCCTCCTGATTCTGCCTCCCGAGTGCTGGCATTAAATGTGTGCACCACCAATGCCTGGCTCAGTATGATTTCATTTTTATCAATACTCATTAAATTTACAAATATAATATCAAAACAAAATACATTATTGAAGGAGCAATGAAAGATATTTAATGAGTACTATAAAGTGACCTGCCAACTGTTAATCACAATAACCTTGTAATTGCATGTGTAAAAACATACTAATCTTAAAAACTGACTGCAGTCATTGATATTTTCCATAATTTTATTATGTGTAACTGTTGTACATGTAATTGATTGCTATTGCAATGATCACTATGCCACTTTCTGATTTTACAAATGGCTGGAATGTTTGAACTATGAATAATTAATCAAAATAAAATAATAAAATTAAATAAAAAGTCTCATTCAAAAAATGGCTCATGGACCTGAACAGAGAGTTCACAACAAGAGAAAAATGGCTAAAATATATCTCTAAAATTATTAATTTTCCCTGGTAATGAGGGAAACACAAATCAGAACACCTGGAGATTTCATTATACCTTACCCAAAATGCCAAACATCATTAAAACAAACTACAACAAATGCTGAGGGGGACATGAGGAATATGGAACCTTCACTCATTGTTAGTGGGATTGCAAACTGGCATGGACACTATAAAACTCAGTGTTGTAGCTTCTCAAAAACCCCAAAATAGTACCCCCTATGCTATCCTTTGGCATGTGCTTAAACAAATCAATATCCCATTACACAGATACTTTCTCATCTATATTCATTGCCACTGTAGTCACAAAAGCTAAGAAATGGAAATAACTTAAATATCTATCAAAAGACAAATTGATAATAAAAAATATTCTCCATGTATATTGTAGAATACTATGAAACCAGGCATTTCATTGAGGTAATGTTTGAGTAGGTAGCAGAGTAGTAGATTTATTGCCTTTCTCTCTCTTGGTCCTAAGCAGAGGATACTTTTTACAAACCCAAAGTTTTGGAGATCCTTCTGGAACATAGCTAGGAATTTAACAGAAGGAATCTATTAAAATTTCACCCTATAGGAGAATTACAATACTTTATATGATTTTTATAAAATATTACTATTGTAGGCTCAATGTTAGCCAACAAATGACTACATCATTTTGGGTAGCCAGCCACACTGAATGTAGATTAGTAAAAGCAAGTAACAATTGTTGATCACAGTAAAATAATAAGCACTGATTTCAACAGTGGACATTTGATTATATCATTTTATCAAAGAAAATAATTTGAGTTGTTGAGAAATTTTTAAAGATTGTACTGTTTTTATATAATTGTCCTCATTCTGATTTTGAAATTAGCTAATTTTATAGGACTCTGTAATGACTGACAATAATCTAGTTTTATTATTGTTTTAAAATATTTTGTGTGCTTTAATAGGAAGTCTTTCAAATTTTATGGAAAAATGCTACCAGTTTTAATAATCACAATCAATGTCATATTAGTGCCATATAGTTTATATCAGAAGAGTAGCAGTGTATATGCATTTCAGTACTTCAGTACACACAAGGCAGGCAACACTGAGGTTGATTATTCATTTTTATTCTTGATGTTTTGAAGTTTCATGTAAAGTACACACATATGAAACAAGTCTTTACGCCAAAGCCACCCGAACCCTGCTGCCACATGGGTGTTTTCTGACAGGCGGACTAAGTTCTGCTTGCTGCCACTTTAAGGTCCCACATAACACACAGAGACGTATATTAGGTACAAATGCTGCTTGGCCAATGACTAGGATTTTTTTTATCTGCTAGCTCAGTCTTAATTATCATAAATTTATATATTTTATAAGACTTACCACATGGAGGATGCCTTCCTCTGGTGTACTCATCTCGGGATCACATGGCAGCTCAGAGCAGAAAACAGGAGGAAGAGTGAAAGGGGACCACTTCCTTCTTGTCCTTGATTATATACTGAGTCTGCCAGCTATGTCACTTCCTGCCTGTATCTTTTACTACATTTCCCAGAATCCTCCTTGACTCCTATTCCCACCTATCTTGCTTCCTCATTGGCCAAGCAGTACTTTATTTATCAACCAATAAAACAAACACATACACAGAAGCACTTCCCCCATCACACATGGGTGCACACACACACACACACACACACACACACACATACACACACACACACTAACACACACATTGGGATGTTTTATTATTTTTTTCTTCTTAAAATTCACAATTTGATGGACATGTCTGAATACATGGTTTCACCAAAGCTGAGGTCTGTGCTCATGTCCATTGCCCATGTTACCATAGGGGCCCATGTGAACCATGTGATGAACCATGAGTTGATGTCTTGCTTCCCTCAACTAACTCCATCCCCATCCTACCCAGGATAATGGACTCTGATAACCCCAGCATGGGAAAGGTGGACCTAACTCTATTAGGAGAATTGGCACCCCACACTTAGGAACAATGGCCCAAGCCCTCACTAAGGGAGTGACATCACTGACCAACTCAGCAGCCACCCAAGTATACCTCCAGGGCTTTGATCTGGCACACCCCAACATATATCCTATCTATAATATGCTGAAATGCATGAAGGGACTGGTCCTGCATTCATGGCCACACAGTCTAGATGACATGGGCAATATCAGGATGTCTGTGGACTTTTTGTGGGGTCCATTGTTGATGATGTGTCAGAGGTCAGAGATCCTCAACCTGACAACAACACATTGCACAATGAGTTTTTGCAAGGAAAGCTGCTTGGACAAAAGTGTTTACAACATGATACACAGCAACTCCCAATGCCACTAAGAGGAATGAAGAGGTGACAGAGAAGCAAAAAGGAAGGAGCAATTTTTTGTTGTTTTGTTTTCTCATTTTTTATTTGCTTGTTTGTTTTTGTTTGTTGTTCTTTAGTTGAAATTGATACTCATATTTGTATTTTTTAATTTTTTATTTTATTAATATTTTCTTCTTTTTTAATCTTTATCTGTTTATAGTCCATTTTTTAGTTTTCCTTTGGGGTGAGGAGTGGATTCAGAGGGACTGAGAAATGAATAGGATCAGGGTGCATGATGTGAAATTCCCAAGGAATCAATAAAATATTCTTAATTTCAAAATTATAGAATAATATCTATTTTTATAATAAATGAACTTATCACAACCTTCCCTTTGTTATAAATAGGTGATTGCCTAGATTCCATTGCTATTGGTCAAAATAAGTACTTCCAGATATTTGACATAAATGCATCAAAATGAAGTTATATATGTAATCTGATTCTTTGTAAAAACATCAACAAATAATCATATATTTTTTTAATTATTTATGATGGTAAAAGAACTTGTCTTTGTTCGTAAATGGAGAATTTATTTTTCAATAATAATTTAAAATTTGTGTAGGTAATATTAAGATTTGGAAGGGGAATGGCCTTAAGAGTCAGAAAGAAGAAGCTTAATATCCCGTCATCACCAATTTAAATCAAACACCAAAACTCTAAGTATTTAGATTTCCTCAACCTCAATGACATAAGGTATATAACAATAATGATTTTGCGTAGTTTCAGGTTAAGCCATAAAATTATTAGAGTGTTATGAGTAATGATTTTTACCACTAAGCAATTTGGTACTGATATTCTATACTCACTGCAATCACAGATTGTTAATCTATAATGCTATGTTTATTTATTGTTGATAAAACAAAAGGAGAAAAAGAATTTTTTCATTTAAATTAGAAACAAGCTTGTTTTACATGTCAATCCCAGTTCCCTCTCCTCCTCCCTCCCCTCCTCCCCTTCCCCCCACAGATCCCCTCTCCCATCCCCTTTCTGCTTCCCAGGGATGGTGAGGCCTTCCATGGGGGATCTTCAAAGCCTGTCATATCATTTGGAGCAGGGCCTAGACCCTCTCCCATGTGTCTAGGCTGAGAGAGTATCCCTCTATGTGGAATGGACAAGAAAATATTTTTAAAACATGCAAGTAATATTCAATTATCTCTCTAATTTGTTACAGAAGAGATATGAATTATAATGCCAATAAAGAAAACAAAACTAACCAGGAAACATAATTTTCAAACATAAAATTAATATTATTTCAAAATTTTCTAGAAGCTGTTATATAATACTTGCTAAGAGACTTTTGTCAATGGTATCTTTTATTTCCAAATTATCTCTAGTTTGGACTAACTAAAGATGATGTCAAGGTAACTAATCAATTAAATATTTAAGCTTGTAACACATCATGATGTCCTAAATCATTTAAAGTAACATAAGGTTAAAAAGGTAAAATCAAAGATGCTCCTTGGAGTAACACCAATATAGGGACAATGAAAAAACAGGCCAAATTTTCAAAGAAAATTGTATACAGAAAGAATTACTTCTAGAACATTAAAAGTTAGCAGGATATAATGCTGTTGGGAAAGAAAATTTTAAACTCCTAAAACCTTTTACAAAATGCAAAAGGTTTGCAATGTCTTCTTTCAGACTATATATTCAATGACCTCACTTCAATTTCTAAGGCCTCTCCCTTCCTCAAGCTTTTAACCCAACAGTACCACAGCTGGGGACCAAGCTTTTGCATGAGCATTTTGAAGACACTCTTGACCTGAGTAAATAGTATCTAGGTTTTTTGTGTGTATCATTAACCATGCAATGTAGGAGGGAATATTATTAATGTGATATCTGTTTTAACGTCTTAGGATGAATTTAATAAGACTTTTAGAGGTAGAAGTGATAGTAGAGCAAACAACAGTGATTATGAACTATATGTACCAGGTTGTCCAAACACAGGACCCTAAACCATGGGCGGAAACCTCAGAAATCCTGGAGGCCATGAGTCCAAAATAAACCTTTATTTAAAAAAAATAATTGTGTTAAATGCCTTGAAATGAACCTCTTACTAAAGAAGTGAAAGACCTCTGCAATGAAAAAATTAAAAGTAATTACATAAATAGAAGACAATAGATGTTGGAAAGGTTTCCTATGTGCATTAATTGCTAGAATTAATAATTTGAAAATGGCTAACTTACTTAAAAATTATACGAATTCAACAGAAACCCACCAAAATTCACAGATATAATATTGGAAATGATTGGAATAATATTGGAATAATATTGGAATAATATTGGAAGTAATATTGGAAACAAGCAAAAGACAATGCTGAAGTATCTCCATACCTGAATTTAAGTTATTCTGCAGAACTATAGTGACAACAATGAAGCAAAAGCATACTGTAGTACTGGAACAAAATCCAACATGAAAATTTATGCAGTGGATTAGGGGTCCAGATAAAGGCCCATAAGGCTCCAGCTTTTGACAAAGGTGTAAAAGATATAATTGGAAAAAGACAGCCACTTCAAAAAAGGATTCTGGAGAAAAACTATATATCTTTATCCAAAAAAACTGAGACAAGTTCTTTATCTATACGAATAAATTCCAAATAAATCATTGGAATAACTTAACATATGACACTCTGAAACTATTAGAACCAAAAGTAGATAAAACAATAAAAAAAAAAAAAACAGGAAAAGAAAGGCGCTTATTGGCCAAGACTCCAGTTGCTCAGTATAAAATCTCAAAAATCATCAGTGGGATCCTCATGATTTTTTCTTTTAAAAGTGACTTATTTTTTGGGCTGGAAAGATGAGTCAGCATCTGGAGCACTGGTTGTTCTTCCAAAAGACCCAAGTTCAGTCAGTGCAGCTCTTTACCATCTGCAATGCTAATTTCACATGATCTGTCATCTTTCATTGGCCTATTTAAATACTGCATGCACAGGGTGTGCAGGCAGACTAGCAGGCTAAATAACCATACAGAGAAAATAAAATGAAAATAAGGTTTTTAAGTATATATTTTATGTGTGGACTTGTTTATGTGGTATTTAGATATTATTATTTGGGCTATTATGCAAATGCCAGCTAGAATGTTGTGTTTTGTGTTGAATTCTTCTATATGATAGCCAGAATATGACTTAATTGTTTTAGCAAATGGTAAGAGGCAGAACACTGAACTATCGATTTGGAATGACAAATTTAAAACAAATCTCTTAATTCCATTTAACTGTGTTTATTTCATCTTGTCTTGAAATCCATATACTTCCTGTAAATCCATTGATGATTGTAATGTTGTATATTAATTTTTGTTATCATTTTAGGAAACTATCCAATAAGTTAGTTTATTCTGAATTTAACATAAATCATGTATTTTTAATCACCACCCTAGCTTTAATTGGTGCTCGAAATGTGTATTCTAGCTCATCCATGTTTCCATAGATTTTTATAATCATAATGTGATTTTTTCCATAGATATTAATATAAATATGACTTTGGCACTTAAATTAATCATATTTAATGTAACCACTTCTTTGCAATGTATGTGTGGAAATTGATTGGGTTTTCTTTAAAATACTTAATTTTCTTTATGTGTGTGTATGTCACATATGCATGGGTGACCTCAGACAACAAAAGAGATCAGATTCCCAGGAGCTGGAATTACACGCAGTTGTAAGGCACCCATGTGGGTGCTCTGGAAGACAAACATGTGTTTTATATACTGAATCATCTCTCCAGTCTTCCTTGTGAAATTTTAAAAAGCTTCTGCACTGAGAAGGCAAGAGTTAATACAAGAGAATTTAAAGCATGGGAGGAAATCTTTCCCATCCATACATCTCATAGAAGATTAATATAAAAAATCTACTCTCATTAGCCATCAAATTAGTTATTTTCCAGAAAGTAGATATAACTGGAGATTTTAAGAAAATTAGTTTGTCTCCAATAACTAAAACCATATGTGTTTTTTGTTTGTAGTTTCTAGACTTTTATTTTTTAAATGGTTTCAAACTTTAAATGTTCAAAACATTTAAAATTTAAAACTTTTTAAAAATTAAAACATTAAATGTGTTCCATCTAGCTCACCATTTAGTAATGCATTCAATAATAAAACCAGGACAATATGGATGAACTATGCCACTGCTGTTGGTCATAAAAACTATTTAGTTGCTGTGAAAACCTCTATGGAGATTCTCAAGAAATGGAATATAGGTCCAGATGGGTAAAGGTGTAGTTTCTGGCTATGATTCCAAATCACAGAGATATATCTGCATGACTCACAATAGCTCAATAAAACAAAAATTTAGGTGTTCAATGCAAGAGTATCAGTATTAACAAAATAAAATGTGGCATATGTGTATGTATGAATTTGTACAGCAATAAATAATGAGAATATGCTATTTTCCAGAAAGTGGATTTAAGTGGAGATTTTTAACAAATTAGTCTCCAAAAACCAAGATCATATGTATTTTTTTACTTTACTTGTGATTGCTATATTTTATATACATTTACCAAACTGTATATCAATACAGTCTATGCCTGTAGACGTGACGTGATCTAGAAGTAAAAAAGATTAACAGAAGGACACAGTTGGTCAGGTATGGGGGACTACTCTGAAAGTGTATTTGCATGTAAATTTCCTCTGCATCACAGTAATATAAAATTACCATACACAGTTAAAATAGAAATTGCATAATATGACATTATGACTGCTCCATGGTATGGCTTAAAAGAAGGTTTTTATTGCAGATACGAGAGAGAGCAGCCAGAGGCTTCTAAAAGGGTGTAGAAACACAGAGAGTAACTAGTAGATTGAACATGGTCTGATGACTGAAATTGACCATGAATGAAGGAGGAACAGAGGGGAAAGAGAGAAAGAGAGAGAGAGAGAGAGAGAGAGAGAGAGAGAGAGAGAGAGACTTGGAATGCAAAGCGGGAACAAAGAGCTAGAGGTGAAGATAAAAAGAGGACCACTAGAGGGCAAAAGAGAGAAAAAGAAAGCACAGCCCAAACAGCTGGCTTTAGACTACTTTAGGCTACCCATAAGAATTTCAGGGAAAGCCCAGAGACCCAAAGATACCACACCCACACCCACAAAAAGGGCAATGGAATGATCCCTAATGATATTCTGCTATACTCATATATCAGTGCTTAGCTCAATTATCAGAGGGATGTCATCCAGCAACTGATGGGGGCAGATCCAGAGACCCCCAGCAAGACATTAGGCAGAGCTGAAGGAATCCTGCTGAACAGGGAGAGGAAGGGAGGACACCGCCAGTACTTGGCCTACAGAATCAAGTAATCTGGGCCCATAGTTGCTCACAGAGACTAAGCATTGAGTTAGGTCCTCTGCATATAAGTTATGATTGTATAGCTTGTGTTCTTGCAGCACTTCCAACAGTGGTAGTCGGGGCTGTGGGTGACTGTTTTGCCTATGTTTGGGACACTTTTCCTAATACTGGGTTGATGGAGTGGACTGGAAGGACTGAAGGGAAGCAAAACCGTGGTCAGGGGCAATTGACGTCTCCTTTGTACCTGACATGTTTCTCAAAAACATAAAGAAAAAAATTACAAAGTTTCACTGCTAAATTTCAAACAATGTTAAAGATTCACTACATTGAAGAGAACTTGGTTACAATGTTCAGTTTTTAGAAACTATTGAATTAAGTTAATTTTATTCCCATTTGCTGAACATTGCATTAACTATAGGGTTACTAACTCAAGGTGTTTTAAGCACAAATCTTAAATTGTGAAATCACTATTAATAATAATAAATATATAGTTATAGTTATTTGAGACAAATAATATTTAATTGTAGTAATTGATAAGTAATTGAAGATTTGAATACTGTATTTCAACTTGGCCTTAACTTTGTGTATTTCATATCTTTATGGGGTAGGAAAATTGGATATAGCACATTTTGACAAGATAACTATGAAGTAAAACCTAATGCATTAATTGTACAAATTATCAATTCTCTAAATTACAGCCTTTCATTTTAAATTACCCATGAGTTGTTAGGGTTTTTGTACTTTGCACATGAGCAGCCATTTAAAAATTCTCTTTTCACCTATGTCTTAGCACTACTGTTTTCTGCGAATTAGAAAATGTCATTATACATTACCACACACTTCTTTCTATCTATGCTCCATATTTAAATCTCACAATAACGAAATATAGTGACTATCATTCACATTACACAAACTTCTAATTCCGATGGCCTGGTGTTGCTTCCTTGCTTCCCAACTGATACTCCCTAGCTACAACTAATCCATCTGATTCCTATGTATGCTCACATTGGAAGGTTATTTTCCTTCTGATAATATATTTATTAGGTTATATGCTTATTATATACTAAATGATTAATTGATTCATATCTTTTACTCTATTATATAATAAGTTCCATATCGTCACTGATGAGTTATTCTATTTTTGCCCATTTTGTTCTTAAAATTCATATACATAGCACAGAACCCACACTCATGATATAGATTCTGAGACAACAAATGATTAATCTTTTCAGAGCTAAAATAAAATATACTTGAAAGAAGACACATGAGATTCTGCTTCTTAGCACTTACACTAAATAAAACTTATAAAGGGCAGTGGTAATACTTGTTTCTCAGTTTCCCTCTCTGGTTGTTCCAGGGTCTGTGGGAAATGTATTGAATAAATGTGTGGCTAAAAGCACTAACTAGTTGCTTTTCAACTAATAGTTCTACTGTCTTCTCACTCCTTCCCCCTCTTCCTCCTTCCTCTCCCCCCTCTTTGCTTTTCTGTGTCTCTTCCTCTCTTGTCTCTCTATTATTGTCTCTTTTTGCATCCCCTCCCTCCCTCTTTGTCTCTTTCTCTGTGTCTGTCTCAGTCTCTCTCTCTCTCTCTCTCTCTCTCTCTCTCTCTCTCTCTCTATCTGTGAGTGTGTGTGTTTGTGTGTGTGTGTGTGTGTTTGTGTGTGTGTGTGTGTCTGAATGTAGATTAACTTTACCTTACTTGATAGTGCATTGGAATGCAGCAGTGGGTAGCCTGAACTTTAAAGCTAATGAATTCTATGGGAGACAACCATACAACCATGCTCTTTCACTTATAAAAGGATCTTTCAAGTCACATATATCTGTCAGACTTGTGACAGGAAGGAAAGCAAATTACATAAATTCACTTTCTATATTTGTACAAAGAAATACATTTGATTAGTTGTTTTATAGATAAGGGTTATTTCTTTTTTAATTTAAATTAAAAAATATTATTTTTTGTTCAGGCCCGGCATGTCTCAGCCCCAAACCATGGAATCCATAAGGTTCGGCCTGAGTGGGGGACCGTGGACTCAGAAATTCCTAGCAACCCAGACATAGGCATCGTGTCATCTTTAGAGAGTTTTCAGTTCCATGCTGCAAAACGGGAGTATCTTCTTTATTTAGCATCTTCCTGGCTGTTTCCTAACCATGCTTCCCTGACCCTGAGACCACTTCTCTTCCATCTTCCTGGGCCTTGTCAACAGATCTCTCTCCTCTGGTAGACCCTTCCACCAAATACCTCCTAAATATCTGTCATCATTTGTCTGTACACCTAGCCCTCCGCCCTAGTGCAGGCCTATTCAAATGCTTAGCTCTCTAGAGATACAAACTAGGAAGCATTCTCCACTGAGGCTATGCCATTCAATAGCAGATTAGCTAGCATAGGCAATACAATTGTAAACCAGAGCTCCCGGTTACTGGTACCAGAGGTTTGGACCACAAGACACATTCTAATAGCACAATATTCGGCTTCCGGCAATTTTACTTACCAATCTCAGTTCCCTCTCCCTCCCATCCTCCCATGCCCCTCACCAATCACTCACCCCACTCCAATCAACTCCCCAGGGAGGGTGAGGCATCCCAAGGGGGATCATCAAATTCTGTTACATCATTTTGAGGCAGGGCCTAGGCTCTTGCTCATGTATCTAGGCTGAGAGAGCATCCCCCCATAAGGAATGGGCTCCCAAAGTCCATGCACTACAGATAAATACTGGTTCCACTGCTCAGTTGTTTTTTTTTTTGTTTGTTTATTTGTTTGTTTTTGATAAAAGTTTAAGAATACTTTCAGACAGAAACCCACAACCAATTTAAAATTTGGTGGCAAAAAGAAAAATGTTATTTAAATGAAAAGTAGAAATCTAAAATAACTTATTTGGTAAATGAAGACATAATTTTATCTGTGTGCAAAGTAATGAACCTATGAGGTTAAATTATCCCTCCCACAATTGAGGAAAGTATCCCTTATTATAAGCAACATAATTTTGCCACAAATAGTTATTCAAAGGCATATACGAATCATGAGTTTGAATCTCAGATGTATGACAACAACACAAATGCCCTTAACTGTTTTATATATTTACAACATTGTTTGAAAGCTGAATTACAGAACAGTGTCTGACCTCAGAAGTGTGTGTTTGGAGGTAAATGGAACTCACAGGATAGATTTGGGAGAAAGGTATGGGAAGATTAAAAGAAAACCAGACAGACTAAAAAAACAAAAGAAGGTGTATACTACTGTAAAATGCAAAAGACTGAGAAAATTCTAAGATAGTCTGAATCAAAAGTAATTATTGAACATAAATTACTCTTTTAGTGTTCTGACTAAATAGCCTCCAAGAAATTATAAATATCACATTATTAAAAGAGTATGAGGACATTTAGGATGGATTCACACTTTGTTGGAACAAGAATCCTAAGAATAGAATGTATAAGCAGGATTATTGTTGATTATTACTATAGGTGATCAGCCATAGTCCCAGTGTCCAGTCAAGAATCCAGAAACAAAAGCCCAAAAGAATGACAAGCAGGTAGTAAGAAACAACAAGGATTCTTAGATGGAAACAGACAACAGTGCTGCATGAACTCAACGATGAAATTATAAGTGATAAGAAAATGATTTTCATCAGTCACTGAGCTGAAGGTGGCCTAATACATGAGGAATCCAGAGACAGATAGAGACCTCCATATAAATTCACCTTCAACCTGTAGTCTGTTTGGCCTACAGGATGTTCTGGAGTAAGGGTGGATCAGAGATTGTGGAAGTGGCCAACCAGTGGCTGATCCTGCCTGAGGACCATGCCACAAAAGTGAGCCTACTCCTGATACTGCCTGGAGTGCCAAGACCCAGAGGCTTTGTGGCCCAGAAACCTAGGATAGAACCAAAGATGAATGGAGATAAAATAAACTAACAAGCAAAACAAGAAAAGGCAATGTAATTTTGTCTAAAGATTTTCTGCTGTACATATAGATTGGTGCCTAGCCAAATCCTCATTGTCACCAGAGAGACTCCATGCAGCTACTGCTAGAAACATATGTAGAGAACCCCAATCAAATATTAGGCCCAGCTGGGAAAATCCAGCTGAAGAGAGAGAAGGATTGTAGGAGCCAGAGGAGTCAAGGACCATGCAAGGAAAAAAAAACAGAATCAACTAACCTGGGCTCATAGGAACTCACAAAGAAAGAAGTGACAACCAGGGAGCCAGCAAGGGACTGACCTACACACCCTGCATATATGTGACAGTACTGTAGCTTGGTTTTCTTGTTGAACTCCTAATAATGAGAGTAGGAGCTGTCTCTAGCTCTTTTGCTGGCTTTGGGACTATATTTCTCATACTGGGTTGCATTGTCCAACATCAATACAAGGCTAGGTTCTTAGTCTTACTGCAAATTGTTATGCACTGTTTTTTTGATACCATGGAGAGATCTGCCCTTTTCTGAATATAATTGGAGGAGGAGTGAATGGAGGGGGTAAAAAAGTTGGGGAGGGACTGAAAGGAGAGGAGGGAGGGGAAACTGCAATTGTGATGTAAATAAACAAATACTAAAAAAGAAAAATATTGATGCTTAGAACTCACTATTTTATGACTATTTAAAACATGATATATTATTTTTAAATTTATATGTAAATTTTAGGTAGTTAGAAGAGTTAGAGAGCTCATATTTGATAATATAGATGTGTACATATATATTACATACATGTATTTGGAATAACTGAAATGATTAATTCTAACAGAAATACTCCAACAGACCAGCTGTATACATGACACACATAACAAATACTGTGTCCACCTAAAAAGAATGTATGTAAGAGAATAGAAACACACTAATATCTTTGGATAATAAAATTAAAATGAATAAGAAACACTTTTGACTACAAAAGGGTGATGAAACTTTAGGTTATCAGAAAAATGTGTCTGAGAATACAGTAAAAGATATTGGAAAATTCAAGAATCATTTAGAACAACCAGATAGTCATGTATTACTACTTCATACTACCTTTTATTAATAGTTTGATCCAGTGCAGCATCATTATTCCACAGTAGAGACATAGGGAAATGATTGAATCATCAGTGCTTTTACCTCATCAGTCAATTAATCCATTGATGAATTTATGGCTAAGTCAGCTACTGTTGTGGTTAAGATGGTAATAACTTGTCTTCACCATTTTCTTTCCTTTTATTCCTTTATTTAAATTTATACATTTCAACTCTAATATTTTTCTTTTACCTTTGATAGTCTGAGTTTTATTTACTTTTATTATTTTCTTTCCTTTTGTTTTTGAAGACAGAGTTTCTCTGTGTAACTTTGACTGTCCTGGAACTTGCTCTGTAGACCATTCTGGTAAGCTTCTCTAGATGGGTTTAGGAATGGAACTCTGGTCCTCTAGAAGAGCAGCAAGTGCTCTTTATTTGCTGAGTTCTTAAATTGTCTCTTTCCTTCATTATTTTTCTATTTTGCTATGTATTACATGAAAAACTTTAGAACACCATTTTTCTGTCTTTAATAATGCTGCCTGCATATTTTTGTTTACTTTTTACTAGTGGTTCTACGTACTATATATATTACATACATGTATATGCTATTATAGTTCATAAGAGACATCATTTTGTCAGTTCCAGTACTTTATCTCCATTTATTTATTTTTCCATCCATGTTTTGTAGACAATTATTTAATTTTTTTCTCTGAATTAACTTGAGTACTAAATTATTAATGATTTTCCTATAATCAGCTAAGTAAGATATTGACAATCAGTAATTTAAATTCAGTAAATTAAAGACAATTTATCGTATGTATCCAGAATTGTACATTTACCAATAATTTTTCTTTATGATATTGCATCATTCTTTCTTGTTCTTTTCCTTCATTTCTGAACTCCTCCTATAGCTTCTCTTTTCTTTGTCTATAAACTTCCTTTCCCCCTGTTCATTCCCAATTAATTGCCAGGAATATATTTTGTTTAGTATAGTTGGTCTGCTTCTCTTAGCACCCACAAGCAGCAGTGACACTTCCTTCCATCCCCCATGGACTATAAGAAGAAATTCTGTCTATCCAGTTTTTTTTTTTTGTTCTCCAGTGGGTAAATGATCACTTCTCACTCATTATTTAAGCCAGCATTCCTTGTTTTCTTTCCCATCTAGAAATCTTATGATGGTGTAAGTCAGTGTGTGTTTCTTAAATTCATGATAGTATTTATTCAACAGCTTGAACCTAAGAGTTTTTGATTTCTGATAACAACAATCATTTTAAGCATAAGTTTACTGCATAATGCCACATTACCCATGAATATGCTTGGTTTCATTTGATTTCTTCCTTTTAGCTTTTATCACTATCTTTGTGATATTCCAGGATTACATGCATTCTCTATTAAAAGTAGCCCCAGAGGTACACAAGCCATTTCATTATTTTGTGACAGTGTTCTTTGTTTGTGTCTAAGAAATTTATTTCCCCTTTCATTATTGAGTAATTTTCCTTGCCATATAAAACTTAATTTTTTCCTACTTCTCTCTTAATTTGTCTTTAAGCTATTAAGATTGATGTCATTTTTTGTTTCCTTTTCATCTAAAATGTTTCATTATTTATAACGTTCTTTGCTGATTGATTCCATGGACATGTCAAGACCTTCCATGTTTTTCCCCATTTGCTTAACAGTGACTATAATTGTATGAACACATTTTATGATATTTAATTTAAATTTTTTAGCTAGTTCTTAGATTTATGACATTGTGTTCCCATTTGTTGTTGTGATTGTTCATCATAATTTACATTTTCTATTTTCTTACACTGGGATTTATCTTTAACAGAACATAAGAGTTTAGCACATAAACTTAGAACTCACTGGTCCTTATTTGAATAAGGTAGTTTCTCCTTGCAGAAATCAAACTGTAGCACATAAACTTAGAACTCACTGGTCCTTATTTGAATAAGGTAGTTTCTCCTTGCAGAAATCAAACTGTAGATAGAACATTGCTGTGCTGTTTCCCAATACAGTAAGATGTCCAATTTCCATAGTCCACCTCTGTTGAATCTCAGTGGAAAAAGACATGCCACAAAGATGGGCATTCTCCCTCTGTTCTAGGTTATTGCTATACTACAATCTTCTATAATGAGGACTAGCATAGTGCTTTGTTTTATATGAGGTTTCCCCAAATAACATGTGCTAAAATTTTTTGGTGTGCGTTTCATGAAGCCAAAAATGTTATCTATCTGTTGTCCTATGAGACCTCCTTAAAGGTGCATGTTTAATAAAGGGTGCAGGTAGAAATTTAGGCTTCACATGTGATCTCCAATATTATTCAAAACAGTGGGACTCATCCCATCCTTGATTCTCACTAAGCTTGCTTACACTGGAATTACCCTATCTGTTGGTTGGATCATTCATTTTAGCCTTGCAAGGGCCAAAGTCCAAAGTCTGGAATCTGTACTCAGACTTTGATGAAGTGAATAGAGAGGAGGACAGAGTAGATTGATTCTGTATATGACTGTTCTGGTTTGCTTGAATGTGTGTGTTTATTTTTATTTTTGCTCATTTTTTTTGTATTTTCCATTTTTAGTTTTCCATGAGAAGGGATACCCTTTCCCTCAACTATAACTAGTGATATTTCTTTGTGTTGCTGTAGTGTTTCATTTGTTTGTTTTGTTTAACTTTTTAATACTTAGGCTTTCCCAAGTAGCTCTATTCTTCAATCCCAATTTTAATTCTACAAGGCAAAAGAAATTGATCAAAATTTCAACTTAGTTGTTCAGTTTCTTCCTGCATTTTCATCTTAGAATATTTTATATTAACCCTTCCTATGACTGCTAATTTCTTTTCACATCACACACTATTCCTCTCATATATTAATCTAACTCTTAGTAGTTACTCAGGCCATAGGTATAAACATTACTCAGGAGTTGTAGTATGGCATAGTTACTCAGTAAAGAATGTTGTGCCTAGATTGTGTATGTATTTAATACAAATTCTTTTTCAGGATACAGAAAACATTTATTCAGTTCCTATGTACTGCATACAGTTGTGAATACTTATTAGAAAATACAACTATTCATGATCATGAAATTTTTTTAATGTGGCTACTTCTATCAAAATTCAGTAACCAGAGAAAAATGATAATTTAAATTTATCATGTAAAACAGATTGGCATACCACCATCCAAGCAGGGAAGGGAATCCCAAGGCACAGCTTTACACTTGTAAAGGACATAAAGATAACTCTTATAATTAGATAGCATATTTTAATTTTCGAAGTTTAAGCATATAGTAGCAGATGGAAATTAACTTTCTTATTCAATAAGAAGCTTATGCCAAGATGATCTCCAAAGAGTAATTAAATTAAGTTTTTAGAAACATTAATAATTTGCTGTCCCATAAACATAAGATAAGTAGTATGACTTTAAGATTATTTTTTTATGGTTTACAAAACCAAATCATACTAAGAGTGGAAAGGCGCTCTAAATTGAAAGTAGCCATACTTTTTAAAAGAACATATCTTAAGCATATATCTAGGGATAGGATACATGGAAACCATAATCACAATAGACTGAAACTGAGATAATGTCAAAACAAAATTAAGTGTTAAGAAAATTAACTATTTTATTGTGAAATTATTAAATTAAAATGAGCTTCAAATGAGTTTTTTAACTTTATGTATCATTTCTTATTTTATTTGTTGAGATTTGAATAAACAGTAATTAAGTATTCTAACATGTGTTCTGACTCATTCTGGTGTGAATTTAAACATCTATTTTACAAATTAGGTACTGGGATTCTTTTGAAAGAAGTAGGTCAATTAAAAGTTAGGAAAGCCAGAAGTCCAGATGGCACTGAATTTACTCAACTAAAATTAACTACCCTAGATTTGGCTCATTCTCATTATTCAATTATTCATGTGATACATGGGAAAATCTGGCAAATTGGAAAATTGTCAGTAATTTACCCCGTCAATGGAAGATGACTCACTTCTAATTACAGACTCAGCTAAAATAAGGAACTTCCTTTCTCCTCTAGATATTTTAAAAGCAACTGCCATTGTATTAATAAATTTAACAATCAGAGAAAGTCATAGATAATTTAATTATTCTCGAGCTACTAATTCAAAGAGCAATTCAAATAAAGTTTGCAAGTATTCATCTACAGGGGAAGAGCAAGCATGGCCTGTCACTAAAATAACTGTTTTGTCTTTAAAAATAGATATGGGAAAAGTCCATATTTGTGTTATTCTACACCCAAGTAGCTATATGACCCTCCTCAAAAAAATTTTATCATGTAGATAAGCAAAATACTTTTATGAAAGGAGTTGTGCTTAAAACTAAATGTTAAGGATTCATACTTCATATGATTATATTGAAGAAAACAAAATGTACACATAGGACATCTCAAGATTGAATGTGTTACTAGATTGCTATTATGTGACTCTCCTTTGATTTTTAACTAACAATAATGGACTTTCTTGAATTTCTCCTTAGTAATTGTTCCATACATATATAATTCATAATTCTAACTTTTGGGTGCTTTTTGTGTAACTGTTCTTAGTGCATATTTTCAACCTAAGGCTCACAATAACTCTATTGTGAGCATAACACATTACTATCATATCAGTTGTGTAGGCAGAAAATAAAAGATTATATCCTAATATTGTAACATCAGGTTAGGATACCGGATCTAATTAGACCATAAGTCATTATTGCTGTGTAGAAAAATGTAGAAACTAAATATACATCTTCATCAGGTGGCAGGAGGGTGACATATCCCCCAATATGTTGTGAACAGGGAACAATATGAGATGGCACCAAGGATGGAAAGTAATACCTTAATTTAAATGAGTCACTATAGCTGGCGTTGAGACAGTATCCTCATTGTTAGCTGTATCTCAAAGAGCAAATGCAGGAATAATGAAATTTTTGGAAAGAAAAAAACTACTTATGAGTAAGTATATGCTTAATAAAGTCTCTATCAGCAGAAATATCTTCTATTCACAATATGTCAAGATCAATGGAATGATTTTTACTCATATAACTTATAAAACATATTTAAGATGTTTAAGTGAAGGGGGTTGGCATAAAATGATGCATCACCTCAGTTATTACCATTGTCCCAATTACATAACTTCACTTAACAGTAAGAATTAAAATTTAAGGCACAAGTTCTAAATAAATAAGTAAATAAAAACCTGCCAGTGGTACCAGAAGTTACCCTGGAGGCATGAGCTGTTTTTTTTAGAATCCATTCCCTATGTTGAGATATCTTGCTCAGCCTGGATGCAGTGATAGAGATGCATCCCAAGGGAGATGGGATGGAGGAGATGGGAGAAGGAGATGGGGTGGCAAGGGAAACTGGGGCTAGTATGTAAGATGAAAACCAAATTAAATAAAAGAAGAGCACAATGCAAAAATAATAAATAATCTTCAATGGAGCTATGTGATACTGGGGAAAGTTTGTGTAGCAGTTTTGTGGTAATTGAAGCAGTAATTCTTGGAGGGACACCCTAAACATTCAGAAATCTCTGAACATATGTTCATCTTGATTCAGGGTGTACAATGTCTTCTAAGTCTCTGGAAGTCAGTGGAAATTGTAACATGTATAAATCCCCCTGTCCACAAGGTTCTACAGGCAGGATGGACTGCTGTGGAGAGGAAACCTTTCAATCTGTACAGATGACTGCAAGGTGTGCAGAAAGTTCACTGGCTCCTGCTGACATGCATTGTCACACCTGCAGGATGGAGTTTGGGAATACATCTATCTGCCTTTGAGTTATCTTTGTCCCTGTATGTCCGTCCTCACTCCTGGAAGTGAACAGAGCTAAAATATCAGTTCACTAAGTTGGACTTTGTTGGTATTGTTACTTTGGCCTGCCCTCTGTTTTGTATCTTGGGTTATCTGATGTTTTGTTCATATTTCTAAAGGAATTATTACAAAAGAATAGATTACTTAAAATCCTTTGACTGAAGAAGTCATCTATTTTCTATAGTATATTTTGTGAGTTTACTTTTTTTTAAAAAAGAAATTATCTCTTTTAAGGATTGAATATAAATATCACTGAAGGAAATAATAATAGCATGAATTAAAAACAAAAGTTTGAAAAATAATTTAATCTGTTTATATACACAGTATATACATATACTGAAACATTGCAGGAAACCGAGTTATAAATCCACAATATGACCTATCTGGTCTATAAATTACTATGTCTATCTGACTGGCCTTGAAATCAGATATCTGCCTGATAAAAGTCATGAGTGATCTTATCCCTGTCATCTTGAGAGTAAAGTCCCATCTCTCAATTCAACTTATACAGTTCAGAAGAAGGCAGGAAGGAAGGAAGGAAGGAGGAGGAGGTGGAGGAGAAGGAGGTGGAGGAGGAGGAGGAGGAGGAGAACGACAACAATAATAAGACATTAAGCTTAATTGTTTTGTTGTATACCTGTTCTCTAATAATAAATGTTCTGCTGGAAGCTTCACACCAGCAACTTTCATCCATATACCCAAAGAGTCTGGAATGTTCTGATTGCAGTTCCACCCCAATCCCCCTCCCCTATCTCTCTCCAAACCCTGCTGCATCTCAGAAAGCCCACCAAACGATGATCTCTCCCCCCAGAGATTATCAAGACCACTCCCACAGGGTATTTAAACTGTCACCCAGAAAACTGTCCCGCTGTCTCCTCTATGGGGGTTCTCAAAGGTCTTCCAGGAGTATTGTATTCATTAAACATGGAATTTTTAAAATCTGTTTTTGCAGATTTTTATTTGAATTAGAAACAAGATTGTTTTACATGACAATCCCAGTTCTCTCTCCCTCCCCTCCTCCCCTACTACTAACCCCTCCAGCAACTAAAACACTATCTATCACATATCCTTTCTGCTCCCCCTGAATGGTGAGGCCTTCCACAGGGTGTCATCAGAGTCTATCATATCCCCATGTGTCTTGGCTCAGGGAGTATTCCTCTATGTGGAATGGGCTGCCAAAGTCCACACCTATGCTAGCGATAAGTACTGAACTACTACAGGAGGTCCAGTAGATTTCCGAGGTTTCCTCACTGAAACCCAAAACATGGGATTTTTCTAATTCTGTTTGATATGGTCTGATTTGGATTGCTGCATCAGCAGAGAGACTTACTGGCATGTAGAAACTTTTCAATGATGGATATTGATAATTAAAAAATGAAGACATTAAAAAATAACTGAATTTAAAATTCAAAACTTGGGCTGGAGAGATGGTACAGTGGTTAAGGGCATCTGCTGCTTTTCCACAGGACTAAGATTTTAGAACCAGAGACAGGATTATAGCATGAATATCTATATATTTTAAAAATTGAAAGAAAAACAAAAAACCCAAGAAAGTGCTAAAATTATAAAACAAATTATAAGACTGCTGACCCATGCATTGGAATATATTACTTCACATGAATGTATCAGATGTTATTCACCACTAAATAAAGAACCAAGAAATCCTGTGAAGAAGAGCAAACATTAATGATTCTCAAATTGTTCTATAAAATAGAAATATGTATAGCAATACAGACATCATTCATCAAAACCAACACTACCCTGAAACCAGCACAAAGAAATAAAAATGTATATAGAAATCCTTAGTTAACATTAATGCAAACATTCAATTTCTCATGACTAATTGACTTTAGAATAATTTCAGCAGGACATATATTATATTATTGTTGTTTATTACTGGGATAGAAGGTTGGATCAACATATGCAAATCTGTGTGATTGAGCAAATACATTGACTTTAGAATTGTAACTGAATAATCTCAATTAATGTAGTAAAGCCTTTTCAGAAAAGGCAACACCCATTCTTAATAATTGTCATGATAGAAGTAGGAATATAAGAAACATGTATTAACTTAATAAAGATTATTCAGCAGACCTATAGTTACACATTTTATCAAACTGAAAGTTATTCTTTTAATCTTAAATGAGACGATAATATAAAATTGTATTTAATGTAGTGTTAAAATTTAGACCATTGCAAGAAGACAAGAGAAAGAAATAAAACTATAAAGATGTTAATGAGATCAAATTATCAATGTTCACCAAAACCATAATTCTGTACTTAAAGTACTTAAGTATCCACTTGATAGCTATTAATCCTAAGAAACACTTCCTGTAAAATATCAGGATAATAAAGCAACATGCAAAAATAATTTTCTAAATATACCAATCACATCTTGCTGAGAAAGGAAAAGGCCTATTCAGGATGAAGCTTTTCTGTCATTTCTAGAAGACATAAAACCATAGAAGATTTTTTTGGTTATCTGGCTCTGAGAATCTTTGTGATCCTCTTCTGTGATGTTTCTGAGACCTAAGTGAAGGGCTTGTGTAGTAGATATACCTGTTGGAGCTGTGCACCATACAGTCAGCTTGTCGCTGCATTCTGGCCAATTGTGTCATTATATAATGGACTCAGTATGTTCCAAAGGGAATCTTTCTTGATGATGGTTAAGAGATAACATATCTGTGGTGGAAGAATTGTTTAGAATGTAGTTAAGAATAATTAGGTTTAGTAAAGTAGTGGTTGTACTTTCATCACTATACTGATCACCTCTCTACCTCTGGGTATTTGGGCTAGGATTCTTGTACTAAATATAGTTTCTCTCCTGTTGAATAAAACAAATCCAATCAGAGAACACTCTAAGTAGCTTTAAAATAGTAAAATCTTTAGATGTAAATACAATGAAGGAGAAGAAAGACCTTTATAAAGAATGGAAGAGAAAATGAAGAATTTTAAAGAGAGGAGGACTTCTGTGCTAATAGATTGTCAGAAGGATTACTGTGAAATGTTATATTATCAAAACAATATGTTTTGTGCATTCCTATCCAAATCACATTGAAATCCTTAATTAGACCAAGGAAAATATTCTAGATTTATGCATAAAGACCACAAATATCTAAAGTAATTTTTACAAAATAAAAACTATAATTCTTTTAAAAATTAATTTTTATTTCAATTAAAAACTATCTATCTTATTTTACAAACCAATCTCAGTTCTCTTTTTCTCCCTCCAGCCTCCCATTCCCCCAACCATCTCTCCATCCCCTCCCCATCCATACTGGTTCCACTGCCAGAGGACCCATAGACTGCTCTTGTCGCCCAACTGACACCCACGTTCGGGGGGATGATTCAGTCTTATGCAGATTCCTCAGCTGTCAGTCTGGAGTCCATGAGCTCCCATTTGCTCAGGTCAGCTGTTTCTATGGGTTTCCCCAGCTCATCCCTCCTCTCCTTCTACAACTGGATTCCAGAAGTTTGGCTCAGTCCTTAGCTATGAATCTCTGCTTTTGCTTCCATCAGCTACTGGAACAGGGCTATAGGATGTCATATAAAGTAGTCATCAGTCTCATTATAGGGGAAAGGCATTTAAGGTAGCCTCTTCACTATTGCTTAGATTCTTAGCTGGGGTCATCCTTGTGGATTCCTCGGAATTTCCCTAGTGTCAGGTTTCTCATTAAGATCATAATGACTCCTTCTATTAAGTTATCTCTTTCCTTGCTCTCCTTTGTTCTTCCCCAGAGTACACCTTCCTGATCCTTCAGGGACAAGATCTTCAGAGTAAATTGGGATCGAGCATGTGGTGAGGGGGGAGTGGAAGGTAGGTAGAAGAAATAGGAGAGTAGAAGGGTAGAGGGTGCAGAGTAAAAAATTTGAGTCAATCATAATTCTGGATTTCAAATTACACTTAAAAGACACAATAAAATATCAGCATTGTTTTGACACAACAAGCCTAAAGGCAAATGGGGGGATGAGAACATAGTTATAAACTCACTTTGTTATATCCTTATATTTTTTGAGAAAGATAAACAAACAAATATGTGAGAAAAAGTAGCCTCTGTATCAGTTTATGCTGGGAAACCTGGGTTTTTGAATGCAGGAAATGGAATAAGACATACAGCTCTCATTATTCAAAACAACAAAAACAAACAAACAAAAAAACCCAACATGGGTTAAAGATCTTAATATAAGTACTGGAAATGGGAAACTGCTAGAGGAAACCAAAGAAAATACATACAAATTTAGGCAATTGAAATGTTCCCTGAAAAGAACAGCAGTATTACACACACACACACACACACACACACACACACACACAGATACACACACACAAACACATACACACACACACACACACAATAAATAAATAAATAAAGTTGAAGTATATGAAACCAACACATGACCCAGCAAATGAAAAAAGTCACAATAGTGAACAGACAGGATATTGAATGGAAAAATATATGTTTTAATTTCACAATGGACAGATGAGAAGCAATATCTGGAATAAATAATTAAGTACAAATTTCAAACACCAGGAGACCAAATCTTTCGTCAAACAATCAATGGGTTATTGGTTTGGAGAGACAGTACTCAAAAGAAAACATATTGATGGCCTATAAATTCTTAAAATTTTTCATCCTTTGTCTATATCTGGGCAATATAAGTTAAAAAAGCTTTGAGATTCAAAAGAAGATAAGATGATCAGAATGTGGTACACAATCAAATGACACTTAAAAACAATATTTTCCACTATTCCTTGTAAGTGTAAAACACATATCAGAGTTTTCTAAAATTATGGGACTCAATGAGACTTTTATTTTACAAATATCTTTTTTTTATTTTTTGTACATTCCATTACAGAATGAAAGAGGTTGCATAGGAATACTTGATCTAAAATAAGATTATGTAATCAAAGTATTGTTTAAAGACATTTTCATGTAGAAGTGACTCCATTTTACATAGAAAACATTGTGCAAATTCTCCTTCTATGTTTGCATGGTTCTAAGGTCATATTCATGTCTATGGCTCATGTTGCAAGTTCCTTTTTACTGCTGAACTGCTATCAGTTCTGAGAGGTTAATTCTGGATTTTTATAGGAGAATGGTTTATGGCTGCAGGTTAAATCTTGAAATGGATGAGACTTCAAATGTATGGATGGCCTCATTGCTAGGTTTTGGAAAATATCAAGATAAGCAAGGCTTATCTCTTCTTGGTAGTTTTTTTTTTTTAAACCTGCTATTTTAATTTTTGAAATTATTTATTTTTATAAAAAATAAAATCAAGAAATAAACCTACTATGGGAAGAGTTAGAAAGAATAGGATGTGGTAAGAACACAGAAACAGCTGACCTGAACAAGGGGGAGTTCATGGATGCCAGACTGACAGCTCAGAAACCAGCATAGGACAGAACCAGACCAGAACATGGGTGTCAGTTATGAGGCCTGGGCAATCTATGAGTCCTCTAGTAGTGGAACAGTATTTATCCCTAGTGTTACAATGGACATTGAGAGCCCATTCTCCATAGAGGGATACCCTCTCAGCCTAGACACAAGGGGGAGGGCCTAGGCCCTGCCCCAAATGATGTGACAGATTTCTCTGATCCCCATGGAAGGCTTCTCCCTTTCTGTGGAGCAGAAGGATGAGATAAGGGCTCATGGGGGCATGCAAAATTGGGAGGGAGAGGGAACTGGGCTTAATATATAAAATAATATTGTTTCTAATTTAAATTAAAAAAGGAAAAAAGAATACAGATGTTTTCAATAAATTTCATGAACTAAAAATAAAATTGATGCTTGAAAGGCTAAGAAAAACTTTATGACTGTTAATTTTGTTTATACAAAATTTAATATATAGTAAAGGATTAATTTGTAGTAGACAATAATTAAAGTGCTAGTAACCATAACTAAACTAAAATAGACTTTTTCTAGTATGTTCAGTGGTAATATAATTTTTCATACTTAAAATATATAATCATTCTATAATGACCAAGGATATTTGGGGAGCAAATATGAAGTCATATTTAGTATCTAATCCTGTGTCTGATTTTAATTATTTACAAAATGAGCTATTTCATGTCAAAATCATCAGTAGTGGCCAACTTGATGCTATGATTTACAATTATCAAAGATGTTCCTTTTGTTAGCTTAGTTTTACTCTCTTCTCTGTTTCTTCAACTCATCTCTAGACTAATAAAAGAGCCACCTTCTTTTGGAAATGGATAACACTTCCACATTCTAACCTAAAGCCCTTTTATTGCTCACAACCCTAAATGGGTATTTCCTTCCTTTTATCTTTCCTCTTCAAGTTATGCAAAATGAGCTGAAGGAAAAGAAATGACAGATTAGGTCAAGGGAAGCAAAGAAGGAATTTAATTATAGCACAATACAATTCAAGTGCAAATATTAAATCAATATTGGAACTGCATGTGGATTCTTTAATCACAAGAATTTTAATATCTAAACAACAGTAAGGGAACAAGTCCCACTTATTTCTCTTATGTCTTCTTTTTCTCATCATAAATTCATTTCAACACAAGGAGCTTAATGTGAAATGCTGATACTTTTGCTTCAAGATAAGTGTTTTCAGTTATTTTGCAACAAATCTTGGCTGCAGCCAGAAACCAAGTAAGAGTGCCAACCAACTAAAGGGCAACCACAAAATCCCTTCGAAGGGAGTCATAAATTGTTGTGGTTCAAAGATGTTGGAGATTTATTTTAATCTTGAATATCAGGAAAGGGAACACAGAAGACACAGCGTTTAAACATTGCCTTGAAAGCTGACAAGGATTTTCATAAATGAGAAATGTGAAAAAGCATTCAAGGCTGAAAAAGAGAATCGGACACAGACAGGGATAAATGGAAGCACAAAGCGTGCCGATGGAGCAAAGATTGATTCTAGGAGACTAGAGAAAGTGTAAGAAGCTAGGCAATAACACTTAAGAAAGTTGGCAGTAGGATGTGATCATTAGGAGCTAGAAGTTTGGAGCATAAGGGCGAGGAAACGGGGCTTGTTAGAAGCGTCCAATGAATAATGTTAACAAAAATACTCAGAAAGTGGAATTAACAAACTATGAATTCATTTGAATGTTAATTAAATTTGCATTTCTTTTTTAATAATAAAAGTTGGAGAATACCTAGATATGAGAGACAAAGAGATGGGGGGTGGCTGTGGTAAAAGAGTCAATAAAGACACAAGTAAATGTATTTTACTCTCAAAGATAAAAACAACAAAAACATATGACCATCAAACATGGCACAACCATATGGACACTGTCAGCAGAACAAGAACCCACACATCTAGAAATATGTTCTATATTTTTGTATTCCTGGATTATAAATTCAAAGCATATTGTCCTTTAACAGAGCATTTAAAATGAGTGTGGCCATACAGAAACAAAGAATACTACATTTTTCCTTAGGTCATCTTAGATAAAAAACAAAACAAAACAAAACAAAAAGAAGGAAAACCTTCATAATTTGCATAACTAAGCACATGTAGTATGTTCAAGTAACTAACCACATTTGAAACTGTGCCAAACTTTAATAGACTATGATGATCTTTTTTAAATTGTGTTTTTACAAATTTAAATGTAATGATCATCATAAGAATTTCTACATAGTTTAAAATTAGCTATAATTTAGAGATGTTGTAAAATGGAATGAGTTTCAAAGAGCTAAAATAACACTTGGAATGGCAGCCAAGTGAAGAGAAGTCAAAATATAGAATTTCTAACAATACTTTTATATGATCCCCAGAGATATTTGGGGGAAAAGATACTTCATGCTTCAAAGTGAGCTCCTAAATATATCCACTCATCCAGAAGCTGCCGAAATGAACAAAGCAGCCTGGGTGTTCCGAATTCTCAGTTGTGAATTCAGTCATATCACAGATTGCCCTCGTTCACTGAAACAGGATAGGAATTAGACCTTGAGTTGTCACAATGAACTTCTTTCTGTCCCCTTCAATACTCTGAGGCCTCTTTCTCACAAGTTTCATCTCAATGTCCTTGAGATCTTTCAGGTCAAGAAGTAAAAGGGCATTTTACAGAAATACTAAATATTTCTAGAATGAAGGTTTAGAGAGATTGAACCTAATTCTTAAACATCTGTTTGCATCCTCTGATAAAAGAAGAAAGACTAGTTTATGGTTTTCTTTCCACATTTTTGGCAATGACACACAGTATGTGATAAGGTGTTACTTTTATATTCTCTGATATTAAATTAGAAATACTCAAAAATTTGCAGCACTGTAGCATATTCTGAAATACCTGTTTAAAGCCTCAGTGCCATAATCATTCTATTCACTTGGAGTTTTAAATACACATCAAATTAAACAATGTGTCCTTGCAAAGAAAGCAGCTTTGTTGTAAATTGCAACTTCTAGCTGGTGCAAGGAGTTCTAATTTTTAAATTATGTTAATATAATTTCTCAGTTTCCAGAGAGGGTAGCTAATTACAAGTCATATACATCTAGTTAAAAACTGAAAAATAAAACTTCATTATGATATAAGCACAACAAATTTAAATTTCATAGGAAATATGCTGTTCTCTAAAATCTTAAAAGAGATGGTTAGGCTTCAATGTCCTCTAGATAAACTGAAGCTATGTGGTGTAATTCAGGCCAACACAACAGATCATATGTATTCTGATATGTCAAGGAAATAGATAAAATAAATAGGTAAAATCAAAATAAAAGGGATAGCTGACACAGTTGGAAAGGAACCCAGAAAGGAGAAGAGAAGACACAATAAAAAATGGGGAGCAGAGAGATGTAAAGCTGATAAATTGATTAAGATATACCAAGTTTAAATTTAAAGGGATTTAACATATTTTGTTAGAGAGAGAAAGCTCTCTAAGTATATTTAATCATCAAGAAAATTTGCAAATAAGCAATCTATACCTAAACAACAACCACCTATAGTGTGTAATATAAATATCTATCCAGGTATTTTATGCTATTTTCTTTTTCCTATAACATCATCAACAGTAACAATACTTAATCATCTCCTCACCGCGGGTACTTCTTTAGGATATATATATATATATATATATATATATATTATATATATATATGACATGTTTTTTTGAGACAGAGTTTCTCAATGGCTTTGGAGGCTGTCCTGGAACTAGCTCTTGTAGACCAGGCTGGTCTCGAACTCATAGAGATCCGCCTGCCTCTGCCTCCCAAGTGCTGGGATTAAAGGCATGCGCCACCAACGCCTGGCTCTAGTTTTATATTTACAGGTGTTTTTTGGTATTGTTACTTGAGCTATTTCCCCCATACACAATAAAGAAAAAGAGTTTTAACTGTGTAAGTAAATGTATAGTGCCATATAGTCAGCAGGAAATAAACCATTCTGAATCATAGTGATGTGACTCCCAAGCCTCACATTCCTTCACCATTATGCCTTTGTCATGTAGACATTTAATTAGTTAAATAAAATAGCTTTAAGCACTTATTATCAAAATCAGAAAATAGGAAACAGGGGAGCTAGCTCAGCAATTAAGAACTCGTGCATTTCTTCCAGAGGACTAAGGTCAGTTCCCAGTACACACAAGGCCACTCACAACCATTTGTAACTGCAGTTCCCAAAAATCTGATGCTCCCCTTTTCTGACCTCTATGAGCTTACTTGTATGTGGTACACATACACAACATACATGCAAACAAAATATTCACACACCAAATAAAATAAAAACATCCAACTTCAAGATCATAAAATTCACAGTTATTTCTTTTGATTAATTAGCTGATCTTAGTTTGCCAAATGCAATTCTCTTAAAAGATACTGGTAATTATGCTAAGTGTTCCCAGACCTTACCTTTTCCCTATAGGGTGATTTGTTCATATTGTAACATTGTGATAAGCTTCTTGAGATTTTAAAGGAATACTTTAAAGACTGAATCTTTTTTCAAGGAAGCAAACTATGTTAAAATGTTTAATTTTGAAGAAAATAAAAATTTGTGTTATACTCACAAAAAAGGTATTTTTTCTAAAATGCAGAGAGAATGAAATCAGTTATAAATAAGAATATTAAGTTCTTAGAAAGAATATAAATTTTGAAAACATTAAGGGATATTAATATTTTATAAAACATGTAAAGAAAAATAGCATAATCTTGGAGACAGAGTTAAGAGCAGAAATTTGACATCTCGGTATATCTGTTTGGTGAGCTATATTCTGAGAAAAATCTCAGAGGAATGCCAAAATTAAAAATGCAGTTTGAAAAGGTATATGATACAGGAGGCATTCGAGGGGGAATTGTTGAAAGTGTATAAGTGGAAGAAAAATGAATGTGATATATTCTTATTCAGTTAAAATATTTGAAAACTAATGCATTTGTTAATATGTAATTCTTGAAACAGTGAAAATGACTACCCAGCATTCATGTGGTTACATTTAAAGGGAGAATGTAAAAACAGTTTGTATAAGTAATTCACTATCCTTTGAATAGACATTTCATGATTATATTTAATGTCATGGCATTTTATGTAGAACACAGAATGCGATGTGATTTAGGAAAAAAAGGTTTAATCTAAAGGAGAGATATCTATGAGCTGTGACCTGTAATTGTTTTAGGATGATGATGGAGATACTTACTCTAATTCTACAATATGATTAGATTTCCTGAACTGTTATGCTTAGACTTTTGAGAAAGACAGCAAAATGATTCAATGCATGTTTTTAAACACCAACTCTTTTACATTTGTCAAATATGTTTCTTAATGAAAACATGTTTTAGTGCATATTCTTAATTTAATAATTTGGAAATTTAGAGTGTATAACATAGTTTATATAACTTTTGAACAAAAAAAAGGATGGAAAATAGATTTTGGGCACAAAACAACAACAACAACAAAAAGATTTCACACACTAACGTATCTTCCTATGTAGGCTTTCTGCATGATTTAACTGTCTATTTCCCTAACTTACTTTAGAGAGTTCCTCTGTGTGGTAACATTGAGCAATACATGGTCACCAACATGAGATGGTTTATAGACTAGTCATAAACAGTTTTCTTGCCATCCCAAGTAAGTCCACTCAGCTGTCAGTGTCTATGATCTCTAGCTTCTTGCCTCTTTGACTATGACAGGCATTTAGATAGCCAGGTTTACCCAGGATAAACATTGTTCTACTCATATTCTACTATGTACAATTCAGTTGCACAGATAGCTGTATTCACTATGAGGACAAAGGAGAAATAGCTTGCTTAGCGTAGAAAGAATATTCACTGCCTTAATGTTGGCAATCTAACTCAGGGACTTGTTCATGTTAGATACTACTGTATCCCTGTTTTGTATACTCAATCTCCAAAGGGGGATGATTTTGAAGACTGATTAATAAATATGTATGGAGTTCAGTACTTAGTAATGTTTCAAATTATGATTCTTCTGTGTTTACTAATATTATTCCCTCATTTCCATTTCCCTCCTCTCTAGTTTTCCTCTTAAATCAGTTGAAAGTCCTCCTCCATCCCTTATAGTCCCTGTTCACACTCCAGACGAATGATCTTACTGTTTTCAGTCATTTGTTTTCATATTAACATCCTCTCTCTAAAGGTAGTCACGGCACATTTCATATATATTTTTTAATTTCTATGCACTTTATATAGATTCCATATTGAAAATTTGAAGGAAATTAGATTAGTAATGAGTTTGCTCTGAGCACCAGAAACAAAGCAGATTATTTGATATTTACTATGGAATAATCACAATTCAGGCTTAGCTTAGGAAACAAATGAGCACATTTTATCTAAATATAGTATTTATTTTATGTGACCTTATTTTAGCATTTTGACCTTATACATTCTTAGAAGAGCAAAGTTTAGAATTTTCTCTCATGCCTGTCTTTTTCATTTTGCTATATGAGGTGTTTTTATTTGGAAGTTCTTTATAATAAAGTTTTAATTAAAAAGCTAAAAAAGTAAAACATTTTCATAATTCTCATTTTGCCAAAGTAATTAGTGAGAATAATGAGAAAGATTTTCAATCTTAAAGAATTAAAATTCCCTGGCATTAATCATATTCATGATTAAGACTAGCCAACAACAGTTTACAAATACAATATTATATGGGAGCATTACATGGCATAACCTGTGTGTCTGCAGGGCAGGAAAAAAAGAGAGAGATGAGAATCAGAATGCAATGAATGACAAAACGTGTCACTGAAACTTCTTGGTTATTTGTTACTGAAGCTCATGAAACTGTGTCATACACATCCTTGGACACCAAGAAGGGAGATACAGTTCATTTCCCTTCAGAGATGATCAAACAGTGGCCCTTAGACACAGGCTTCTTGCCCAAGGTTATTGTAGTTCATCTTCAATACAGGCAGCTTGGCTGTAGATGCTTTTTCCTTAATTGTTATTGTTATTCTGATATATAGCCAATGAATTTGAACAAAAACAAAGCACTGCTGACCACAGAAAGATGTATGTAACAGCAGAAGTGAGAAGAAGTTGTGATTGTGTGCAGAAGCTATAAAGGTAGTGAATATAAATGGCTTCACTGAAGTGCCCACATAAGATCAATAATTTTTCATAAATCTGACAGCTCAGTGATACAAAGCTTAAGGTATCTGCAGGTCAGCAAAACTCCAACACCCATAGCATTTCCTGGCAAAGACACATCAATGGCAATATGCTACTTGCTTGTAACTTATGATAGAATTATTGACACTTATCCGGAACTCATTCCAAATTTACCAAATTAAGTATTCTCATATATTTTAAATAAGGAAACATAAGGATGGACATTTAAAACTAATTTTTGTGAGGATTTGACTGCCCTGACATGCTAAAGTGTATCTACAGCATTTTGCCATTCATTTTTTCCCTTTCTCTCAGCAGCCACTACTTCATGGATCATCTTTGGAATAAGAATAACATTTGTCCTTTGCAAGATGCTGTATTGGAAAAAAATATACGAAGTTGAGTTTACTTACAATTGTCTCAAATCCAACCATTCCCTAGTGAAACACTGGTTTTTATCATTTCCCTGCCCCTCCCCAGAGATCTCATCCCTGTCCATATACAACTTTCTTTTTACTTCATTATAGAAAGTGAAGCCATTTTGCAGAAAGTCCTTGAATTTCTTCACGTAATTGTAATTTTTGCAGCAGTAGATTCTGTAATGATAACTTTCTGTCAGCTGCCTGGTTTCTGCTGCCATGTTAGTGCTCCCAAATAACATACAGAGATTAATCTTAGTTATAATGCTGCTGGCCAATGGCTAGTGTTTCTTATTTGCTGCCACAGTCTTAATTATCAACCATAACCATTAATCTATATATTTTAAAAATACTTATCTTATTGAGGATACCAGCAGTTTGCGTCCTCTTCCCGGGATCACATAGTGACTCTCCTTACTACATCTTCCAGAATCTCCCTTAACTCCTAGTCCCACCTATCTTGCTTCTCTATTGGCCAACAGTGCTTTATTCATCAACCAATAAGACAAACAAATATACAGAAAGACTTCCCCCTTCAGAATTCCATGTTTCTTCTCTTTCTGTTGTCCCTAAGAAAATGCTACAGGGTCCTTCCTTTGCAAACCATGTTCATGTTCAATTTTCATGACTCCCTTCCCCTACTCCCCGGCTCTAGTTTTGAATTTTGGTCATCTCTGTTTCGTATGGTACCTGTTCTTAACAATGGAATAAAACCATGTTCAAATATTATCATTTTAGAAAACGACCCATTTTAAAAACATATGTACTTCTACCTCTGTTGTTTCCTCTGCATAAAATGTCTGTTCCATGTTTTTGTCTGTGTAATTCATGCACATACCATTAGATTCTCACACAACTCTACCTTCTTAGAATTACTTTTGGTTTGCATAATGTACTCTCATCTCTATGCCTCATTTTTTACTGAAATTTATTGTTATTTTCTATTCCTGACACTTTAAATTACAAAAAAACAAACAAACCAAGAGTTATAACTATGAGACTAAAGGCAGATTTTATGCATATAAATCCTGAGCATGAACATATCACACATACACTCAACTTACATTTTCAAGAATGAATGAAATTACTATTCATATTTAGAAACAAAAAATGTAATATTTTTCTTTCTTTGTCCTAGCAGCCCTTGGAACCCTCGTATTCTCATAGTGGCTTTTTTATGTTTGACTTCACAGCTAGATAAAATTATTGTGCTGATTGGATTTCTAACCAATACAGAAATGTTGGAATTTTCAGTACTTCCTAAAAATCTTCTTTTTCTATTTAAATCACCTATCTGTGTTAATTTTATTTAACTTCATTTCAGTACCTCCTAAAAATGTCCTTTTTCTATTTTCTGTTTAAATCACCTATCTATGTTAATTTTATTTAACTTCATTTGATATCATCATTATTTTATCAAATAATGAGAATACTAATTCTTGTAGTTTGATTCTTTCTTCTCTATAGAAAGAATTTCCTCAGTCTCGATATTTTTACTTGTTTAAATTCCCCTTCACATGGTTAGAACAATTTGTCAAGGGAAACAACTTATCTCATGATTATTTATTCAACTACATACAAAGTGTGAATTTACCTATTATTGACTGCCTATAAAATTTAACCATAAAACCTGTTCATCAAGGTAATACAACACTGGACAAAAGAACTGAGTACATGCATGAAGATTAAAGTCATAGTAAGAAAAAAATGTTCATAACTGTAGTAGCCCCATGTGTTTCCCTTTTTTGTTAAAAAAGTAACTACCATTGTTGCTTGGCATATATATATCCTGATGATTCCTGAGTTAGTTTGCAAGCTTATGCTGTTGACTTATTTGTCTTCCTTAGAAAATGAAATATTTATTTTCTTTTAAGTCTCATTGATTAAATGAATAATTCCAATATTTTCTTTTTCTTGGGAAGTATGTTAAAAGTTAAAAACAAAAGAAGTGGCACAGATTTTAGTGAGCATGTAATGATGACAACACCAGGCTTTATTTGCCTTCAAACAGCATTGTTTTACATTGCTCATCTTAATTTTTCATGATAGCTAGTCTCAAAAAACAATTTTAGGACAGCCCCTACCAAGTGATGGCTTATAAATAACATATTCACCCAAATCTTCCTATTATGATCTCTAGTCCATCTGGATTTATATCCTATTCCTAATTTTGGAGTGTCACAGGCTTCCTTCTTCTCTTACTTCCTTTGTCATGAATATGTTCTCTCTTGTGATGTCTCTGGTATCTTTTGCTAGCTTCTCTCTGGTTTAGTACCCCTTGTGTCTCTCTGGAAATATTCATATCCAAATGTAATTTCATTTTTTGCTTATTTACTTTCTTCATAAAGGAGTATGTTTCTTAATACATATATGTGATGTTTCTTTTTTCTATACCTGATACCTACTACTGTGGCTCACATTCATCAGATGCCCTGAAAATGAATCTAAATTTAAAACCAAGGTGATCAAGAAAATACCAAATAATAGAAATACCTTATCATTGTTCATTTAAGTCTTGATCATTGGATTATTCCTATTTGTGTGTATGCAATTTTAGTAAATATTATTAAATTCAGAAAAATAAATGTGAATAATAAATGTTTCTTAAAATTTTCATCTTTTGAGGGGAACCTAATCAGACTACTACACTTAGGCAAAACAACCCTACCATCTAGTGGTCAAAACTTTGAAGGATAGAGTTGGCTTAACACATGAAGAAGACTAAATCAAAGCTAATCTCCAACAAGAACCCAATACCCAATTACAATAATGTGAAGTCTATAGAGCTTCTTAGCATTCTACTTATCATTACCTTGGTATGAATGAAACTTTGCTGTATTTTTACTTAAGAAAACAAATAGACCTATACTTATCTCTAGCCTTCCATGTACTGGGTATTTGGCCCATGTCCTCACAGTCTGTTCAAAATCTCTTAAAACCAAAGGCACTTAATATATACAAAATGATACTGAGGAATGTCTCACTTCAATAAAACATAGTACTTGACTCTGAAACTGTGGCTTTGTTCTTTTGTAATAATTTTAGCGATGGAGAAAGGAAGAGATTAAATTCATCTTGGTATTTAGAGCAGTTATAATGAAGTAGAATCATCTGTCCCTAAGTGTGGGACAAAAAAAAATTGTCAAGTGTGCCAGCATCTCTTTTTTGTTGTTTGTTTGTTTGCTTGCCTGGTAGCAAGGTAACAAACTTCCTCTCATTTGGTTTTTGATGTGACTTAGTTCTCTGTCATGCATGATAGAAAATCATGATCAAGGAGGCAAACCTGAAGCATGCATCTGGGAAGAAGAAATGTTGTTAAATGATTCTTGTCCATGAAGTTATATTTATGGTGAAGACCCAAAAAAACTACCAGCTTAAACAGTGTTGCCTCAGAGGATCTGAGATGCTTAGCATCATGCTCTGCCATAAGTACCATGCTGAACTTTCCAATCCATTTCAAGAATGAAAACATGATTCCTGAGTTGTAGAGCTTTAATTTCTCATGTCCAGCACAGAAGGAACTTATGCAGTTTCTGATAATGCTATACATTTTTAGATTTGAAACTATAAGATTGTCAACAGAGACATAATATATATTCAAAATATTACAGTAATTAGTTTTCTGCAGGTAATGAATCACCCCGTTCACATTACTCCCTCAAATGAATCCCTTAAATAGTAGATGATGTAACTTGAAATTGTTTAAAAATAGCAAAAATATTAAATTATTTGCCTAAAACAAATTTGAGTATCCAAGGTCTCAGTAGGGTTGTATCAATGCAAAGTTTGTGCTACACCATTAGTTTATTTGAAATGTAAATTAGACATAGAAGTCTAGATAGTCTACCAATTAGTGTAGATGTATTTATTGAAAGACGGCATAAGCAACGAAGCTCTTTTGTATGCATGATTTAAGCAGTGACAATTTCTTTTTTTTAAAACAAAATTTTATTTAAATTAAAAACAATCTTATTTTACATACCATTCTCAGTTCCCTCTCCCTCTAGTCCTGTCCTTCCATGCTCCCCACCAACCTCCATCCCACTCTCCATCCACTCCCAAGGGAGTGTGAGGCCTCCCATGAGGGGACATCAAAGTCTGACATCATTTGGGGGAGGATCTAGCCTCTCCCCTGTGTATCTATGCTGAGAAAGTATCCCTCCATAAGGAATGGGATACCAAAGCCCATTGGTAAACTAAGGATAAATACTGGTTCCACTGCCATACGCCCAATAGACTGGTGGAATCCAGTTGTAGAGAGGGATGAGTGATTAGTAAAGGGGTCAAGACCATGCTGGCGAAACCCAGCTGAACTGAAGAAGTGGAGGTTCATGGACCCCAGTCTGACAGCTGTGGAACCAGGACCGAACCAGGCTCCCTGAAAGCAGTTTGCAGTGACAATTTCATAATAACAAACTGCAAATAGTGTTACTTTCCAAAACATATTAATGGATTAAGATTTTGTGATCTTTAAAACAAATACTATTATCTTAATGGCTATCACAACTGGAAAGATAATAGACTGGTCATTATCCCATTTGAATGGATAAGAAACATAATGTAGTGATAATGACTTTTTCAAGTATAGTTGAGGTTCTTAGTGTTCAAATGTAAGAAGAAGGTGTCCATATAGAACCATAGCATCTATAAAAGAAGAAAAAGTAAAAATCTTAACTATTATAATTTCAGAGAAGATAGAAAAGCTTAAAATGGTTTGAGCTGTTACATAATATTTTTGGCTGAATAAATAAAAAGTGATAACATTTAGCACATAATGTATTGTGTGGAGCAGAGGCATGATGAAATGTATACAGAATGATTCCTGAGTTTTTTACCGCTGTGATCTGCATTAAGGCTGGTTATTTAACAGTTCTGTGTGGTTGAATGCTATAACTCATGTCAATGAGATTGCACAAGGAATCAAGATTGACATGACAAGCATGATGAAATCACAAGACAGCTGGATAATTACCACTCACGAAAAGCCTTCAGCAACTTGTAGCATAGTGCAAGAGAAAATCCCTTTACAGCTTCACCACTTGAAGGTGTGAATGCTAAGTGATAAACACCCAACTCTTTACAAACAAAAAAAAAGGTACCTATAGTAACACAACCTGAATTCCTACAACAATAAATAAATTGGTTTTGACATAAAGGGACTCTTAACAAGTAAATAAACAAATACAAATAATTGCATATGGCTACTGGAAGGTAGAGCTCAATTTAAATCAACCTCTATCTGTTCCACAGTACAGAACGGTGAAAAAAATGTTATATTTAGGGCCATTAAAGTGGATCAGCACTTTCTGTCAAGCTTGACAACCTAAATTAGATTCCCAGATCCCATATGTTGGAAGGAAACAATTTCCATGAGTTTTCCTCTGATACTTATATGTATGTCTCTGCATATTAAATAATTGTAAAATTTATTAAAACCATAACAGAATATTCCACATTTAGAAAAAACGTTTAGGGAGAGTCAAATGTTTCTTCAAATGTTTCTTCTTTATTGAAACACAATTTTTTAAAATTGCTTTAAAGTTGCAAGAAAAAAAGACCCTCCTATAAGCTTATAGTTATACAATATTTGATGTTTCAAAGCAGATGATAACACAAATGGAAAGAGATTTTGTTAATAGGGGGAAATAAAAAATATGTAAATCAATATGGCATATTTCATAATCACGCTTGCTTTAGTAATCGTGAAGGCAATTACATATGTATCTCGACCACTAAGTAATCTATGTCCCAGATACTAATGACTCATGTGACATTGAATGAGATGGTTTCATGACTATTTAAAGCAGTAAACAAGAATTTGCCACTTAAAATTATTGTGTTTCATATGTGGGAAGATAGGTCAGCAGTTAAATTGCCTGTCACATACATAACCAACCAGAACTCACATTCATGTATATTGGGTTTGGTGCCCTCCTGTACATCATGCCTTGGAAGGTAGAAAGAGTAGGTTTTTAGGAGGAAATCAGTTTCAGAAGCATGGAACAATTAGTTGTTTAAAGATATAATAATTCATTTTTCTTATCGTTATTTCAATTTATTAATTGGTATTTCATTTGTATAGACAAAGCATTCTAATTTTTCTACCTCCTACTTCCCCTTGACTCCCTCTCACCCCAGCAAGTCTTCCCTTCTCTTTTTAAATGTCTTTCTAGCATTCATATCCTTTTTTGTTTTGCTTTGCTTTGTTTTATGGCCCATTTTTTTAACCTTGGTCATCAGGGTGGCCAGGGGTTTGCAACTGTGAATTGGAGCTTTGAGGGCTCAACAATGGGAACAGTAGTGAAAACAATGATTCCCTTCATCTTAGGATAACGAAGAATCAATATGGTCCACTGAGAGAGTTAGGACACCATGAGTTCTTGCCCTTCCCTGCCTGGTTGGTCCCTTTTACATTCTGCTAGTGTGGAAAACTCAGCTACTGAGAGCTCAAGACTGCAGACACTATGCCATTTCCAGATTCAGCTTTCTACATCCCCTTTCCATATCTTCTTCCCTTCTTTTGATCTTTTTTCCATAATGTATCCTAGCAGTTTCTCACCTGTGGTTTGAGACCCCCTTGAGTTGCATAACAGTAGGAAAATTACAGTTATGAAGTCACAATAAACTGATTTTGACTTTTTTGGTCACCACAATACAAGGAAATGTATTAAAGGGTTGTAGCATTAGGAAGGTTGAGAACCACTGGCTTTGAGGGAGTAATATAAATGCCTTGTTTCACTGAATACACAACTACCACATATTCTCATGATCTTGGGCAACTGCCAATTTCACAATCATTCACAGTAAAAAGAGGCTTTGCTGATTAAGACTGAGAATAACATTAGTCCATATAAACACAAATATTCAGAAGGCCATTTTTTTCCTATGCCACTGTAACCAAACATAAATAAGCCCCATGCTAGGGCATATGAACTTCCACAGCCGTATATATTTTGCCTTGATTTACAGTGCCAGATATGGGATCCCCCCTTGAGAAATTAGCCTCAAACCCAACTTTAAAATGGTCTCTTTCATAAGAATCAGGCCAGCATTGCATAAATGGGTAATACCTTGCCTGGAATGCTGGTATTGATAGCCACAGAGTACATAGCTGGGTAATACTATTGATGCCTTTTCTCCCCTGACAGCCTGCACAGCACAGTGCAGCAGTATCAAAGGCTGCCTGAAGGGAAGACTTTTCTAGCTCAGTGACACTGGAAAGTAACCTTCAGTGAAATTTGTTGTAAACACATTTTAAAAGAATAAGGATGATAACAGTTTGGGAGGACATTCAGAATATTTTTTTTCAAATTCTACATTAAATAGTAAACAATATTCTACTAACTTCAATAGTAAAAATCTACATGATTCTGTCTCTTCCCTTTCCTCTATACTCTTTCTTTGTTCCTTTCACCTACTTAAATGACATTAAAAAGAAAAATACCCACCAGAAGCACAATGAATATTTGATGAAATAACTTTAGGATTCTGTGGATATCAGCAAAAAGCAGTATTTACATACAGTGGTACATAGTACTGATAACATAAGGCATCTAGGGAGGAAAGAAAGACATCTGACACTATGGAGGAAAGAAAGACAAATGCATGGCAGATTTGTAGAAAATTAAAAGAAGTCAGTATTTCTTCCTGTCTCTACTTTTTTTTGGAAGTATATATCTTTGTTTCAAAAAAAAAAAACACTAGATTTGTTTTCTATGCACCAACATATGGAAAGGGCAGCAATGGAAGATAATTTGTGTGATTTATTTTCCTGAACTTTTGCACACTTTAACACTCAGGACAAATGAAAGCAGAGACATATTCAGAATTTAACCTTGTCAAATATCCAGTTCAGTGCTGAACTTCTCATATTTAGCATGATATAAATCCATGGCAAAAATAAAGATTAAATATATTTAATGTGTTACAGAGACTTGGGTAAACTTTGTTCATTTGGCAAATATTATTTTTGGACCTGTAACACTTAAAAGTCTGATATACAAAATTATTATAACATACTGATAATGTAAACTTGATCAGGAATGAGAAACTAATTCAAATGAGCAGTACAGTCCAGTTTCCCATGGCTTGTCAGTCCAAAAGCATCAGCAACTTTCTCTTTGAATTCACACACAGACATGAACATAAGTTTTAATAAGTCACAGAATTTTCTTTTGACTGTGTGTATTTTTTATTTTTATAACGGGAACTATTCCTGCTTACTTTCTTCAGGAAATAAGTTGTATAAAGCTGTAGGAAAATTTTGTGTTGAGCTTCATTTTTCTTCAAGTCCCTATTGATCTTTCAGGTTGTTCTTCTCATACTTCTTCCAAATATAAACCTCTGGTCTGAGGAATTAAAGGTAGCAAGCTCTAAGGAACAGTATCTGATGTTTAGAAAGGAAGGTACCATAGCAAGGGAAAGAACAATGGATCATTCAAGGTACCCAATAAATACCTTCATCTCCAAAAAGAGGAACTGATGTGACAGGAAAATAGAAACATTTAGGGGTCTTTGTGGGAAATCTTGGAAGTCAACAGAAGAAAAATAAAAACCTTGGAAGATTCAGGAATCTTGGACAGTTTAATGAAAGAAATAAAATATGAAGACACCTTCTACCCTGGCTACAGAAACAGGTTGATTATCTCCCGAAAGCAGTCATAAATGTGAATGCTAGCCTTAAGAAGTCTTATCAGTGAAGATAATGACAATTCTAGCAAATGGAAAGGCTCATGACCATCACAGTCTCGATGACTAACTGTATAAGTAACATAAATCTTCATAGTAGCATTGCACTGAAAAGGGAATTCATATTATCTTCCAGTGATGTCACAGGTTTTTGATTCCAGAGCTTACACAAAAGAAGGGACCTATTTTGCAAATGGAAAAGTGCTCTAGTGAGACTGAGACTTCAGCCAATTTCAATTTTTGAGATACCACTGGCATTCCTCTTTCATCAGGTAGCTATGTCAGTCTTACTCATTATACTCTGTGGTAGGTGATGGGTGATTGTGTAACATAGATAAAAATGAAGTGTGTTCTCTTCTATAACTTTGGCCTCATTGAGGCTGTTCTCCAACAGTACATCAACAATCAGGCTTGGAGTTATACTTGTTAAAGGACTGTGGCTGTCAACCACATGGTTCATGTCACTTCAACAAGTACTGACCAAAGCCTCTGTTCTTAACTAACAGACAAAAATATTACTTCCAGTGATGCTTGACTATGAGACTGATCTTGAACAAGGACTTTGGCTGTAACCTCAGGCACATACCCTAAGAAGTTGAGAAAACCTTTGCAACTATCCAGATACATTCTATTTTGCTTACTCCTCTGGCCATTTAAGTTTAGGAGATTTTTGCCTGGCTCTTGCTCTTGTAGACTCCTGCTTATGTCCTGGAGGTAACTGCAGATAAGAATTTGTGTGAAATAGTTTCCTCTTTGTGTCTAAAGGAGTTAGCAATCGATACTTTTCCAGCTGAAGTTACAAATTGCTTCTATGTAAGACTATATAGATAGAAGAATTAAAATAAGGAAATCCGTGGTGATATATTATTTATGATTTATTAAAGCTTGCCCGAGGATTCAGAAAGCAAAGTCAATCTCATGCTATAGAGATCAGTCAATTCCACCACTTGGGAGGTACAGAGATCTCTGTTACTTTAAGGCCACACTGAGCTACAAGATATATATCCAGTTGTCAGGACAAACAGTTCAAACAAAGATGATTGCAACAATTGGGACCACACGCTTTTAATCCCAGGACACATGATAGCTATTTAAAACTGGAGAAGTATGTGTGTGTATGGGGAGGGATCTCAGAGCAGACATTCATTCATTCTCCAGCCACATTGAGGAGAGGAAGACATTGAAGTCTCAGGATTCTCCAACCACACTGAAGAGAGGCAGCAGTCTAAGGCTCAATGAGAACTTGGAGAGACAGGATCTGGCCTTTCTTCCTGAGGTTGTGGTAAGAGCTGGTGGTGAGCTGCTTTTCTGATCTTCAGCTTGAAGTTTTGTGTGTTCAGTGGCTCAGTTGACTTCTTGCTGCCTTCAACGTGTAAGACTCTCAACTCCAGTACCACTTCTGCCTGCATGCTCCCACCATAATGATAATGCACTTAACCTCTGAACTTTAAGTGAGCCACCCTCAATTCAATGTTTTCTTTTATAAGATTTGCTGTGGTCATGGTGTCTCCTCACAACAATAAAAACCCTAAGACGTTATGTTTGTTATCAATTAAATTAGTGTATTTCTTCTGGTTACAGTATAATTGTCCAATGATAATTAGAGAAACTAAGAAATTATAAAATCATATGCAGAATGAATGACACATATGTGGTGATATTTTGTTTATAATCTAGAAAATAAAGTTTTCCTGAAGATCAGATTGTGGAGCTAAGCCACTAGTTAGCCTCAGAGGCTAAGCAGTAGTAGCACACACCATTAATCCCAGCATTTGTAAGGAGGAAGCAGGAAGACCAGGAGTTGAAAGCCACCCTGGGCTATATGAGATTGAATCAAACTAAAAGAGAAAGAGAGCCAGGAGGTGGTGGCTCACACCTTTAGCCTCAGCACTAGGGGGGTCCAGACTGAAGTGATATGACTGGGTGGAGAGAGGAATGTAAGACAGGAGGAGACAGGAGCTCAGCTATTCAGTCAGGATTTGTAGAGATGGCATTCATTTAAAGATTTGTAGGTTCAGGTTCACCCCTTTGGTCTTAGGATTCAGTATAGGTAAGAACTAGTGACTGACTGTTCTGCTTCTCTGATCTTTCAGCATTAACCCATATATCTGACTCTGGGTTTTTATTATTAAGACCAAATAGAATTCATGGAGATACACACATTTGAACAAGCAGTGAGTCCTCAAGGAATCAGAATGAAAATTTGAGCGTAATTAAAAGAAAAATATAAAGGATGAAAATGGAAACACAGTAGAAAGTCAACTAAAGCATTGCTAATAGGGAATTTCACCAAATGACAATCACATATGTAAATGGAGTCTTGTCTAATAATAAACTTGATGATGGATCTTGAGAAACAAAAAGAAAAAATCACATAAAAACAAAAATTAATATAGAAAAAGAGATTATTAGTGCCAGAGAAAATTCAGATTCTGAAATGCAGTACAAAGATAAATAAAACAGAAAGTCGATTCTTTGAAAAGTTAAACACATTGGAAATTTATTAGCTTGTCTAATAAAAAATGGGGATTGTTATTTTTGATGATGATGATGGTTGTATTGATTAAGAGTACTAAAAAGTGAAATTATGCACAACCATGTAGACAGCACAGCAGAAAAATTGAGCAGCCTGAAAAGACTCAGCCAATTGGGCTACTAGGAAAGGACACTCTCTCCATGCCCACTGTTCAGATGCCTGCAGGTTATGCAATATACTCCAGGTTTCCAGCTTCTGTGATTTGACTTCCATGCCTGTGCAGATTTTGGTAATGCAGATGTCTTTGAGTTATTTTTCACTTCATTAATTCTTTACCCACATTTAAGTAAGCTCAATAAAACGCATTGGTTTACCAAGTTGATCTTTGTTAATATCCTTGCTCTTTTCTACCATTGGATCCCTGTCTAAGGTGAGTAGAAGTTTGTTCACATCTCTCCAGGAATACTAAGTATCACACTTAGTCATAACACACACAATGTCATAACAGAATTAATTTAATTTCATGAATTAAGCTATAGATAAACAAATAAAAGTCAATACACAATAATATATGTAGATAGAAATTATGTCCTGTCCAGTCCCACAGAAGTTTAGTTCCAAATAAATACACAGAGGCTTATATAAACAGTTTGGCTGTTGGCTTGGGATTCTTATTGGATACCTCTCTTAATTTTTAACCGATTTCTATTAATCTGTGTATCTTCATGTAGTTTTTGCTTACTGGTGATGCCAGGTCTCTTGCTTCCTCTGCAGCTACTTGGAATCTCCTGACTCCACCTACAACCTTTCTCTGTTCCTGTTTGGATTTCCTTACTGGATAATTCCTGCCTGTCCATTGGCCAAAACAGATTTATTCATCAACCAATAGTAGAAACGTATATTTACAACACATAGAAGGACATCTCCCATCAAATATATCTTCTATGCAGAAGTGGTAGATAAAACCCTTATAATTTTTACAACACAAACAAGAAAAAAAAACTAGAAAGAATTTCGTACTCCCTTCAAAATAATTACCACAAAATCTTGCATAGAAGAATTATTAACCAGCATAAAATGGGCATAAGAGATAAATTCACAGTCAATATAATATTGAATATTCAAAGACTAAAAACATTTACTTTCAGTTATAGAATTAATAAAACATGTTAATATAATATTTGTTTTGCTTTTACTTATTTTTGTAATATAGTTCCAGAAATTATAGCCAGAGTAAGTAGGCAGAAGAAAACAAATAAATAAAAATCATACAAATAGGCCAGGTGTTTGTGGCACAGGTATTTAATCCCAGCACTTGGGAGGCAGAGGCAGGCAGATCTCTGTGAGTTCGAGGTCAGCCTGGTCTCCAGAGTGAGTGCCAGGATCGGCTCCAAAGCTACACAGAGAAACCCTGTCTCAAAAAGCCCCCCAAAATACAGTAAAGGTCCAATTAAATCACCCATGTTTGAAGATATTATGACTCTATAAGTAGAAATAAATCTCCAAATAGAATAATAAAACTGAGAAGCTCTTTCAGAAAAATGCATGCAAAATCTGTAGCATGCTTTCTCTCTCTTCCACTCTCTCTGTGAGTGTGTTTGCATATGTGATATATTTCTCTATGAGTGTGTATTTTATGTGTAGGAAAAGATTAGATTTACAAATGGCTTTATTGTAACATGATTTTTGTACAATAATAATAAATATTGATAGCTATTATTTTATTTTATATGAATGAATTTTGCCGGCAAAGTGTGTGTGAAGAATACACAAACTCCTGGTGCACACAAAAGCTAGAGAATGGCATTGCATCCTCTGGAACTGGAGTTAAAAAGTTGTAAGACACAATGTAGATGCCAATAATAGAACCCAGATCCTTTGCAAAAAACAGCCAGTGCACTTAAGTGCTGAGCTATATCTCTGCCTCTTGTTTAGTTGTCTTATCTATCTGTCTGTCTGTCTGTCTGTCTGTCTATCTATCTATCTATCTATCTATCTATCTATCTATCTATCTATCTATTTTGGTTTTTCATGACAGGGATTCTCTGTATAGCTTTGATGTCTGTCCTGGAACTCACTCTGTAGACCAGACTGACCTCGAACTCACAAAGATATGGTTGTCTGTGCATCATGAGTATTGGGATTAAAGGCATGTGCCACCACTGCAGATCTAGTTTTTAAATAATTGCTACTAAAATATTAAATGACCTCACTTATTGGATACTGAGAAAAAGTAAATTTCTTATTATCTTTGCTATGATAGTTTAATTATGTGCTGAATAGGCAAACTTTAAATCAATGTAAAGTTAAGAGTTCTTTATCTTTTCAGCTTCTAATTTGATGAAGTAGAATAATATACTGCTCATGTTTACAATAATATGTCTGTTTTTTAAAAAGTATATTATATATAGTACATCATCTAATTTCTGTTACATAGCAGTAGAGAAAATAGAATATTTACCAAATATAGGTCAGGTTGAAATTAAATGAGCAAAATAAATTTTGTACATTTTGGATATGTTTGGCTTTTCTATTACCTTATATAGTATTACTTCAATCTAGTGAGCTGTTCCCTGTTTACTTATACTCTCTCATCTACATTATCTAGAATTTTGCAGAAATGGGCACAGTCTATTGGTTGATGATGCAAATTAACTCAATTTTAGACTTAGAAATTGTTAGAAAGGGGCTATAACTAAGAAGAGTTGTATCACATAAAGTCATGCTTTCACAAAGCATAAAACATAGTGAGCAACATGTTCTTGCCTTGAAAGGGAACAGTTCTTATTATATGTCTTCAAGTTCTAAGAGGGTAAGCATATTTTAAGAGACTTGTTTTTAATCCCTATATTTTTGTGTTAAGAGGCAGAGTACTCTGATTCTTAGTGGAAAATAATGAAGATTTTTCCTCAGGTTTTGGTTCAGAAATTTGGGTATATGCTTTCAATCTTCAAGGAAGCTTCCATAATGTGATAATTTGTTTTACCCTTTTCTGGGCATCTATGTGACACTGAAACTCAACATGTATAGCTGTGGGGAAAAGTTGAAAGAAAACCATTTGTAAACAAATGTAAACATATTGCTGCAAATAAAATAAATATATACAAACACAGATGATTGGGTGCCACTTTCTGGAAGTCTACTAACTCCATCCTCATCCTGTATTTACTAGGTCAGAATTCTTATTGTAAGAAAAAAAATCACAAATGTAGTGTTTTAAATAATTACAAGGTTATTATATTGAAACTTTTAGAGGTCAAAGTCCAATTGTGTCTCACTAGGTTAAAATTATGGTGATGAAGAACCATGGAGTATCTATTTTGCATAAGTGATCTTTTGTGATTCCTACAAGCTCTCATTCTTCAGCCCATATCTTCAACCTTAACACTTCTGACCTAGTTTGCTTCCTGATGGTGCAATAAACACCATGAGTATAAGCAACTTGGGCGGAAGCAGTCTATTTCAGTTTATGGTCCATCACAGAGAGGAGCTAAAGAAGAGAGTCAAGCTAGGAATTTAGATATGGGGAACTGAAACAGACCACTGAAGAACACTGATTTTAGCCTTGTTCTTCCCATGTGCTCAGATCCCTTTCTTATGGCCACAGACCCTCCTTACCAGGGATGGTATTATCAACAATAGGCTGAGCCCTCCAACATCAAACCTTAGTTAAAAAAAAAAACAGACTTCTGCATAGACTTATTCAAGGCCAATATGATGGATAAAATACATCAATGGATGATCCACTTCCTAGATAATAGTAGTTTGTATAAAACTCACAAAACGTGATCAGTACAAACTCTTCATCAGGTAATTTAACACAGTCATGTTCTAAAGGGTTATTTTGCAAGCCAGTATTCTGACCATGTATAAATGATCACAAGTTTCTTTGTAAGAGATTTTGACATGCTTGAACCAACCTAAATATTTTTCCCAAACAAACACCACCTGCACATTCCAAAAGTAATCTGGAGCCATTACATACATGGCTCCAGAAGTTAATTCTTATAATAAAACAGTTTTTTTCTTATTCCAAATATGAAGCTTTTCCTTTATCTTCTTGTGCTTTTTATAATCTGAAATATTTGTTCATGCTAGGGGATACAAAATTATTCAAACCCTCTCAGGAGAGGTGTGAATGCCCACTAAGCATCATCATCCAAGCTTTTATAAATTTCTAGATTAATGCATTGAGGATTTCATGACGGCCCATATCCATGAATTGAGGCTGACATCTCACCTCATTGCAATACATGGGGCTGATGTTAGAGGAATTGGTCTGAATATTTATGTAAGAAAAAAAATACAATTCCCTAGTTCTTCTCCAGAAGCCAATGCTTATTTTAAGAATGAAAATGGATAAATGCAAATATAAAAAGTTTCTAAGGCTTGTCCCAGATGACAAACATTTCTGTTTGATAGTAACCTAGAATAAATACAGAAAAGTCTATATGGCTAAAGGCTTTGAACTAGTTCAAGGGTTGTGGACATTAGTTAGTGGATTTTAGAGGACTGGTGTACATCTTCAAACAGAACTCTCATGATTTTTGAACTGTATATATATTGGGAAAAGCATTATTCTCAGTCAGGAATATATTAAAGTTATAAAAGCATAGTGATGTATTAATCACTTATTTATTGAAATAGGGAAATGAAAATTGCTGCCAAAAAAGCCGAGGAAGTATCACCAGGGTTAAGCATATACACAGGAATAGCAGCAGATTCATGTAATAGTTCTATGTGCATATATGTATAATATATTTGTGATGAAAACTAATAAGAATAGGTCATCATTTTGAAAAGCAGTAGGGAGAAGGGGAGGAGTTTGGAGAGAAGAAAGAAGGGCAAAAATAAGATAAATCCATTATTCTTGTATGTAATGTAACAAATTCTAATGTATGCACTTCTCAATTTTTTTCTAAGATTTCAGAACATTACAATATTGAGGGGGAAAATGCAACTAGAAAAATAGTATGCTTTATATTTATAGAAGTAAATATTTAGGTTTGTGTGGCAGATAGACATAAATATAACTTGGTCAGTTAGTATTCACTTTGGAGATATGTTTAAGGTTAGAGATAGCAAAAACTAGTTCTGAACAACAAAGAGAACACAAATCAGTTTAACATGATTGGGGATCTTAATTCTGATAATACTGTGGCAAGTCCCGTGGGGAAGCCAACTCAGCTCTCCAGTCAGTCCTTAACTTACTCAGCTAAAATGTTGGAAGATAATAGTCACTCTGCTCAAGACCATGAAGTAGTGTGACTTTGGATGCCAATGAAATGTTCATTTGGGTGCCTAGTGTTCCATGCATCACTATGATTTTCACTTTAATTATTATCATTATTATGAAAGTAATAAAAATAAGACCTAAAATAACTGTCATAATCCCTTTATCTAGTAGTCTGTTTATTACAGTAACACATTTAATGAACTAGATGATATTTCCATGAAAGTGTATTTTGGGGACCCAATAAGAATAGTCCTCTATGCCCTTCAGTTAACCTTCAAGAACCAAAAGATGTATGTTCACAAAATGAGATTTGGTACCTTTTAGCCATCTATTACAAAAACAGGAAAACAGCATCATTAGAAACTGTTTGGCCTGGGAACATTTTATGTTAGGTACTGGTGAACTGTGCAGTTTGTGTTACTGTGTTTTCCCTACAAATGTATTTTATACTTTAACATTTCTGGAGCTGACCTGGATAGTCTGAGATAGAGAAAACGACTGAGTATTATGAGGTCAGTTAGATAGTGAAAGTGCTGAGAACAGCTATTGTGCAGCCAGTTTGACTCTACTGGGGTCACCTTGCAGATCTGTTCACAAAATCGAGTACCAGAAGTACCAGTTTATAATTGCAAGAATGAATGCTGTTCCAGTCTAAGCTCTAGTTAGGCTAGGGATTTCTGAAAAGAACAAAATCAAATGTCAATCATTTACTTTTCATTACACTGTCATAGCATAAAAAGTCATTCAATAACTATTTGCTTGAGAAGTACACAAAGTTTCAGCAAAACAACATTGCTATTTACAGAAAGTGATAAAATAATGAATTTCTCACCACAAGTAAGCTATGTTCTTATACTTTCTCTCAGTAAACCCAGTGATCTTTGAAGGTTTACTTCTTGACATATCTATAATGTGATCACTGTATTCCTGAAAAGAGCATGCTTAATTTACACTTCCTGGTGTTTTTTCAGTTACCAATTCAGAAAACACAACAAATGAGAGAAAAGGTTTTCATTGCTATTTAGAATAAATTATAAAGCAGGTAGGGCGTGCACACACACACACCACATATACATACACACAAACTAAATAAATGAATAAATAATAGTGAGGTTGTGTAATCCAAAGTAATATAAACAACATCGCACTGTACAAAAACAGACATGTAGATCATCAGAAAAAAATCAAAGACCCAAATATGAGTATATGGAATTTCAGTCATTTAATATTTGACAAAGATGCCAACAATATAATATGGAGAGGTAAAAATCATTTAAACAAATGGCGCAGGGAAAACTGAATATAATTAGAAAAAGAATGTAATTAGACATATTTATATATAACACATTGAACAAAAAATATTTGAATGTGTGAAAGGCATAAATGTGAAACCCACTCTGAAGCTTCCACCTGAAAACATAGGCAGTTCCTTACATAATACAGATTTAAGAAAAGACTTTCTCAATTGCACTGTATTTGCCCAAGAATTAATTCCAGGAGTTGGCAAGTGGGAATTCCTAAAACTGAATTGCTTTTGCATATTTAAAGAAGGAATCAGCTAGGTTAACAGGAAGCCCACAAAAAGGAGAAAAATCTTTCTCAGTGATATATCTGACAGAGGATTAATAACCAGAATATTTAAAGAACTTGCAGGAAAATAAGGATCAAGAAACTAAATGACCCCCTGGAAAAATCTTCCTGGTTTCTGACCATCAGAAGAAAAAATAAAAACAAATAAAGAGAAAAAGAGCTGAGGAATGTCTCAAAATGATCATTTCCCTAGAAACTGAGGAAATGCAAATCAAAACAAACTTGAATGTTCATTTTACAGTAAGAATGACAAATATCAACAAAACAACAGACAGCAAGAGTGTGGGCAAGAAGGGAATCCTCATTTCTATTGGTGGGTTTGCAAACAGGTATATGAACTCAGGAAATCAGTATAGAGAATTCTCAAAAAGCAAAAACTAAGTCTACTGTATCAGCTGTATGCTTTGGCATATGCCCAAAGGACTTGTCTTAGTTACAGTTTCTAGGTTTTTTTGTTTTTTGTTTTTGAGGCAGGGTTTCTCTATGTAGCTTTGGAGCCTGTCCTGGAACTTCGTCTTGAAAATCAGGCAGATCTCGAACTCACATAGATCCACCCACTTCTGCCTCCCAGTGCTGAGATTAAAGGCATATCACACCACTGCCTGGTTCAGTTTCTAATTTTCTATTGTTGTGAGAAGACCCCATGACCTCAGAAATTCATATAAAGAAAAAATAGTGACCTACAAAGGAAATGTCACTGTTAGGATGTATGCCTTGTTGGAGGAAGTGTATCCTTGTAGGGGCAGGCTTTGAGGTCTCTCTTCAAGCTTTACCCAATGTGGCAGTCAGTGGGACTTCTTGCTGCCTGCAAGATGCAGCACTCACAGTCGTAGCACCGTGTCTGTTTGCATGCTGCCATGTTCCCCTTTATGATCATAATGGAAACTATATGCGAGCTATCCTCAGTTAAGTGTTTTCTTTTTAAAGACTTGCTGTGCTCATGGTGTCTCTTCACAGCAACAGTAAGCCATAGCAAAGACACAGGGATGGTTTACAGATTCAAAGGTTTAATCCATTATCATCATGGTGAGAAGCCTGGAAGAATGTAGGCAGACATGGTGCTGGAAAAGGAAATGAGAGCTCTACATCTGGATTGGCAGGCAGGTGAAAGATAATGCCATACCAGGCCTGATGTGAGTATTTGAGACCTCAAAGCCAGTGAGCATGGATACACCTTCTCCAACAATGCCACACCTACACCAAAACGACACACCTAATAAGAATGCCACTCCCTATGAGACTATAGGACCTTTTTTTTTTTTTTTAAACTACCACAGGACTAGATATTCTATTCCACAGATACTTGCTCAGCCATGTCCATTATTTCTCTATGCACAATAGCTGGAATTTAAAACAACCTAAATGTTCTTCACCTGATGAAATGATAATAAAATCTGACACATATATGCTGCAGAATAATTGTCAGCTGTACAATAAAATGAAACCATGAACTTTACAAATAAAGATTGAATTGCAAAGGATCTTAATGATGTAATCCAGAACAAGAAGACAAATATTGTATGTTGGCCTTCATTGAAGACTTTTAGCTCTGAATCTTCAGATGTGAGTCCATATCCTAGAGTTACTGAAGAAACCACAAAAGTAAAATGAATCATTTCTGTGGTGAAATTGTGGGGGAACAATAGAGAGGGAATATCAGGGTATATAATTTATGATATTGAACGTGGGAAAAGGGGGTGACACTCTAATTAGGGACAAGGGAAGGATATAAATACAGAAGAGGGTACAATGACACTAAGAATATCTTTAAAAGTCATAAGGAATCATACTATTAATTGTTTGCTTGTGAAAAAACAAAACCTATAATTCATGTAAGTCTCTATGTATCTCTCTCTCTCTCTCTCTCACTTTCTCTCTCTGTCTGTCTCTCATATATATACTTTTTCTCATCTATGCTGAAATTTCTCCTTCCAAGAGCCAAAACTAACAAAACTCCAACACACCAGGCATGAGAAATATTCTTTTTAAGTTGTTTCCCCCATAGAAGTGGAAGGTTAGTCCCTCTTGGTGAAGACATCAGCTGCTTCAGATACTGGGAACCAATGTCCCTGAACTATAACTGACCTGGTTGCCTCCTCCATTAACAAACAGAATGGCTATATAACCCTAAGGCTACAGAAGTTATAAAAAAAACACTTTTCAGTAAACAAATCATGTCTGATAGTAAAAAAAAAAAAAAAAAAAAAAAAAAAAAAAAAAAAAAAAAAAAAAACTAGCCAACTCCCAAGGGACAATGAAGTCATGGAATTTACAGGAGAATTTACCACCATTTCTCTAAATCACCATAATCCCTAACTCTATTGTAAATATTTTCCTTTACCCACAGATAAGTGTACTACTCACCATTCATCAAATTATGTTCTCTTTGCAAAAGTCAGAGACCATTACATAAACCACAAGCAATCAAAATGCTGAGTTGTGGAACCCAGTCTCAATGGATACATCTAGTAAACTAGTTTGGTACCTAAGGCTCAGAGAACATAGCAGTAGAGGGAATAGATACAGTGTAAAAGCTAGATGATCAGGGTGTTTGTTATGAGGCTATGTCTCCTGGTAACACAGAAGCTACATCCATAATGGTCCATGAAAATTACTGCCTAAACATGCGCTGATGAGGGTCACAATAATAGGCATGTTCACGTGTATATGGAAATCCCATGAGACCTCAATCCTACACAAATAACTACAGGCAACTAAAAATGCTAAGAATGGAAGAAATAGGCTTTCTCAGTAAAGAGTATATAAATACCAAATGGGAAGTTCTGAAAATATAGACAGAAGTAATGTTATATATTATTAATAGGCATATTTATGAATAGATATGTGTTTATATATGCATATATATATATATATATATATATATATATATATATATATATATTAATGAAAAAAGAGGCTGTCAATGTAAAGCAGAACAAGGAGTGCTCGATGGGAGGCTTTGGGGGAACAAATGATACAATTACACTATAATTTTAAAAATAAAAGGAAAAAGATTGAGGGTATGTATTGCAAAATGACTACAAAAGGCAGAAAAACAACTGTAGCCAGAAGGATGTTGGGTAATAAGGAATTGTCTGATTTTGAATCTATGCTGAATCATCCTATTTTACAATATTTATCCACATGATAATCCACATGATATCCACAAGTATAATCTACATGACTGTTTGTCTATCTCTAAGGACTGCTGTCCTATAGCATCAACAAATGTTTTTTTTCTGTCAATTGTGTGTCACACATTAGAATAGAAATATCTAAGGATTTTGTATCCCCCATGTCTATGATTTTGACTGTCGCTCTACAGATGTATTATCAATCTGCCCATTTGCAGCTTATGTCTTCATATTTTTTTGTTGACATGATTTGTTTTTTTCCAAGAAGAGAAGAATGAAGTTCTTGATCTCTGTCTTTAATGTAGTTACTTCAGGTGAACTATGATTCAATCCATGCTCAGTATTCATTCACTGTGTATTTCTGAAGAAGGTAAAGTGCAAGGTATTGCATCTTTCTGAAGAACTTCATTGGTTTCTACTGATGTTTATTCTTACAAACTTTCTGAGTCAAACAAGAAGTTACAAGACATTTATCTGTTTAGTTCACATGGTGTTTCCATGTCAAATAACTGCTATATTTTGATAAAAGACCTCATGAAGCAGTCAGTTCACAGGCAACCAAAAAAAGTGATCCCTAACAATATCTGAATCAGTTCAAATAAGATAGGAATGACATACATATAACAACTGACCACAGAAAATTATTGCAATACAGGAAAAGGGTTGAGTTAGCACAGAAAATTATTGCAATACAGGAAAAGGGTTGAGTTAGCTGATACTCCTTCATTGAAACACCCACTGAAGGTGTGGGAGGAAGAACTGTTGTTGGAATGTAAAATGAAATAAAAAAAGAAAAAACATACCCACCGAAATAGACCTTCCCTGTTTTATTTTCACAACCTACTTTAATTCACCTATTTTCTATTTATTATTTTTGGAGTCATTTGAAGTGATTTTCAGACATCAGTGATGTGTCACAGAAAGATGCCAGGAAGCTGAGAAAAGAAGCAAAACAGGAAACTGCTTACAAAGTTTACCTCTATGTGAAGTTCTGTTACGAAGAATTTACTAGTATCATACACAGCTCTGTATCAGTGGTTCTCACATCCCTAATGCTGTGATCCTTTAAGGAATTCCTATGTTGTGATCCCCAACCACAAAATTATTTCCATTGCTACTTTGTAAATGCAATTTTGGTACTGTTATGAATAGTAATAGGGATGTAAATATTTTTGGAGATTGAGAGATGGTGACCCACAAGTTTGGAACTGCTGTTCTATATAAAAGAAGATTGAAATTTTGCTGCCAATGTTTTCTTGCTGGGAATTAGATCCTCTTAGTTTTAGTGCCATAGGAGCTACCAGAGATAATGAGGAGGAAGAAGAGGAGGAGGAGGAGGAGGAAGAGGAGGAGGAGGAGGAGGAGGAGGAGGAGACTTGCCCAGGAGGAACATTGGGTTGTTAGGTTACTTATAATTAGAGAATACAGTATGTGGTTTATAATTGTTTACTTACACTCTACAATAGTTTTTGAAGCTTTTTCTACACATATATTCAAGGGCATTTCCTGCTATGAAATGTCACAATTTCTTGTTTGATAACACACACACACACACACACACACACACACACACACACACACACATATATATATATATATATATATATATATATATATATATATGGTACACAAAGAGAAATGGAAAATAGTTTATCATCTGATGGACCTCAACTGAAATTATCAAAACTTACAGAAACTGAACTGTAATTACTTACTTGGGAGGCAGAGGCAGTCAGATCTCTGTGAGCTCAAAGCCAGCCTGGTCTACTAGGGAAATGTCTGGAGATCTAAAAAGATTATACCAACTAACAATCTAAGCAACAGAGGAGAGGCTACCTTAAATGCCCTCCCTTAATAATGAGATAGACAACTAACTTATATGCCATCCAAGAACATTCATGCAGCAGCTGATGGAAGTAGAAGCAGATACCCACAGCTAAACACTGAAATGAACTGGAATTCAGTTGCAGAGAAGGAGAACTGATGAGCAAAGTGGTCCAGACAAGGCTGATGAAACCCAAAGAAACAGCTGACCTGAACAAGGGGGAGCTCTTGGACCCCAGACTGATCACAGGAAAACCAGCATGGAACTGATCCAGACCCTATGAATGTTGGTGTCAGTGAGGAGGAGGCCTCAGAAATCTATGGGTCCTCTTGTAGTAGATCAGTACTTATTCCTAGCATAGGAATGAACTCTTGGAGAGCCAATTTCACATACTCCCTCAGCCTAGACACATGGGGGAGCCTCTAGGCTCTATCCCAAAGGATATGACAGACTCCGAAGACGCCCCCATGGGAGGCCTCACTCTCCCTGGGGAGCAGAAATGGTATGGGATGGGTGGTGTTAGCAGGGGCAGGGGAGGAGGGGAGGAAGAGGGAACTGGGATTAACATGTAAACAATCTTGTTTCTAATTTAAATAAAAATGGAGAAAAACAAATCAAAACAAAACAAAATGAATTTGCCCAGTTACTGTTCATAATATGAAGCCACTCATAATCTCTGTGCCAGTTAATTTCAGAAATGGTTAGCTTCAAGGGAAGCTGAAACAGGTGGATCAGGTAGATACCAGTGTGTTCTACTTTGCAGGCCAACTGTGGCTACAGTGTAAGGGCTGTCTTTAAGCAAAAGTTTAAAACAGACTATGTTCAATGAAGAAATTATAGAAAGAAAATTTCTTTCACTTAACTTTAGCTCATCTTTTAGCGGATAGAAATTTGCTACGGAAACTTTATTCGTAAATACTGAGTTGTGACTATGAAATGTCTCAAAACTTAACAATGTAGCTATTTTATCCCACTCTGACACACCAACCCAGTTCTTCCTGCTTTTTCTGGTACCTCTCTCACTAACCTCACCACATTATAGAACAAAACCTATTTTAATGCATTTATAAGATAAAATAGGACCATGTTTTCACTTTAGGTTAATTATAATGGAATAGTTTTATCTTTTTCATAGACATAAACACAACATGTATATGTTTAAATTTGACAGATGTAGAATTCTCTCAAACATTTTCTGAGACAACTTTTCTCTCTGGAAGACACAGGTGATTATTTGGAAATGATGTGTTATCTTTCCTTCCCAAGAACAGCAGAAATGACACTCTGCATTTATTAAATAATCCAATTAAAATGATATATGTAGACCCACAAAAAGAAGATTTGTGTTTAAAATATATTCCTCATTTTACATACTGCTACACTTTTCATAATGAGGTACATGTTTTAATAGGCTTGAAAAAAGTCTAGCGTTGTAAGAATAAAATTCCATATAATTAGTTATAGAGATTCATAAAATAAAGAGCCAAAGGTTAATATCTTTTAGTATTCTTCAGCACGATTAAAATACAGTCAGAATAATACTTACTGCCAGAATTTCATTATCAGTTCTTCCCTAATCAGTGGCTAAGTAAAAGCAAGGAGTTTATAAGATGCATGGTGCTGGAGTTCTGTCTGCAGTGTCTGCATATTCAAGTGACAGTTGGTCTTGGTTAAATTGTGACTATCACTGCTATAGATAACAGTCATGTGATAGACTGAAAATTATAAGCAGATTTTAAGCAGCTATGACTGGACCCTTACAGAAACCATAGCCTATGAATATGCAAAGAAAAAGCAATGATGTTGCACCCTGATCTAGAGTACAACTCCAGCACTAAGGTTCAGGGAAGATCACAAAATAAAAAGAGAGGAGAGATAAACTTTAAGAGTCAGAAGAATAGAATGATATCTCTCTCTCTCTCTCTCTCTCTCTCTCTCTCTCTCTCTCTCTCTCTCTCTCTCTCATGTGTGTGTGTGTGTGTGTTTGGTGTGTGTGTGTGTGTGTGTGTGTGTGTGTGTGTGTGTGTGTGTGTGTGTGTGTGTGTGTGTGTGTGTGATTTAATATGATAGAAATGTCAGGCATGCTTTTACATGTGTCTCACTAATATGTCAGTCTAAACATACCTGAAGAAGGACAACATGAACAGAACAATCACGATAACATGAAAGAGGTGAGCCAAAGACCTATAGGGAACCTGAGAATGTACATACTTTTAATAGCCACTGATATTATTACAATATATTGGGAATCAACCCTGTCTTTATAATAGCCTTTAGAAAATAGTGTCTTAGTTATGCGCTTGGTAATGCAGATCTCCCTCTATTTTTCTCATTTAATCAGCCTTCAGTGCTGTCAGTAAACAAGCTAGCTTCTTTAATACATGAGCAACTAATCCAGCATTTGCATACATCGTCATCTCACTGTCACCTTGAGATGGTGGCATTCTCCATGACTCTGGTTTCCCAGAGTGGCTAACCAATGCTTTAATTCTCTCATAACAGGCTTTGAAATTCATTATTACTGAATTAGATTTTTCTGTTGTCTTTCCTACCGTTTTTCCCCTTAAGGGTATAGTTTGAGGAAATTTACCAAAGTTAATTATTTATTCCTCTATACTTAAGATACAGGGGAGTGGTAATATGAGCAAGGGGGTTAAGACCATTTGGGTGACATCCACAGAAACAGCTGACCTGAGCTAGTGGGAGCACACTGACTATGGACTGACAGAAGGGGGACCTACATCAGACCAAATTAGGCTCTCTGAATGTGGGTGACTGTTGTGGGGCTTAGAAATTCTGTGGGGCCACTTGTAGTGGGATTAGAATTTATCCCTAGTACTTGAACTGGTTTCTTGGAACCCATTGCCTTTTGGAGGAATATCCTGATCAGCCTAGATAAAGGAGGGAGTGCATGGGTCCTGCCTCAAAGTGATATGCCAGACTTTGTTGACTCCCCCATGGGAAGCCTTATCCTCTTACAGTTCTGATACATCTAAAATATATGTATAATCTGTTTCTCTGTCTGACTTCCCATCTTTCTCCCTGTCATTTTTCTCTGGTTCTGTTTCTCTGTCTCTCTATCTGTGTCTGTCCCTATTTCTCTCTCTCTCTCTCTCTCTCTCTCTCTCTCTCTCTCTCTCTCTCTCACACACACACACACACACACACACACAGAGAGAGAGAGAGANAGAGAGAGAGAGAGAGAGAGAGAGAGAGAGAGAGAGAGAGAGAGAGAGAGAAATATCTTATTTTAAACCCTCCAGGTGGTATTACCCTATTTAGAACAAGTATATTTTGAATGTTTTCTGTCTTTTTTTTTTAAATGTGTTAGTGAAGAATCACTAAACAATCTTGATAGCCTTGCTTCCTCTAATTTAAATTCTCCCTTTTCATTTTAGGCTATGGCCAAAGAGAAAACTTCACAACTGTATGAGTATAAGCAAATTAGTGGTTGTTATTAGTACACCTCCTGATGGAATTCATGGGATTTTTAAATAGAGTCTATACAGGACTTGGAAGCTGGGAAGGTGGTACATAATGATCTGCTTTTTAAAGCCATCTCCCCTGTTCTGGATACACAAGGAAAAGACAATGGATGCTCCATATTTGTCATTTCTTCAAATTTTACTCTAGTGGTTAAAATAGTAAATTTAATTTGCAATAATTTTCAATAAATAAATATACCTATGATTATAATAGTGTCAGTGTGTTATTATAGTTCTTTTGGTGAATTTCCAAAGTGGAGAGCTATAGGTGCCCATGGATGAGTAGACATCAGGAGTGAGGAAGTTCTTACATCAGATTATGTAGTAAATACATATCTAGCAACTCTCTTCTCACCTCATGATAACTTTGGGAGGGAATATTCAAAAATACTTCATTACTTACAAAAGTAATCTCATTTCAGTCTTTTGTGAATTACATAGTTTAAAAGTGTAAAAAGTATTATTTTTATTTTTTTTTTCTTTCAGAAAGGCAAATGCAATCTATGGAATACGTGTGTCTCATTTTATTTTTTAATTTTTTTCAGTTTTGTTTAATTTTTATAATTGTAATTGGATCAACTTTAAATTAGAAAAAAAGCTTCTTTTACATGTCAATCGAAGTTCCCTCTCCCTTCCCTCCTCCCCTGCCCTACCCACAACCTATCCCAACCCCTTTCTGCTCCCCAGGGAGGGTGAGGCTTTCCATGGGAGATCTTCAGAGTCTGTCATACCATTTGGAGCAGGGCCTAGAACCTCCCCTGTGTGTCTAGGCTGATGTCCCTCTATGTGGAGTGGGCTCCCGAAATTCTATTCCTGCACTAGGGATAAATACTGATCTACTACCAGAGGCCCCATAGATTCCCAAGACCTCCAAACTGACATCCTCATTTCTGGGTTCTGGGTCTGTCCTATGCTGGTTTCCCAGCTATCAGTCTGAACAACCCCTTGTTCAGGACAGCTGTTTCTGTGGGTTTCTCCAGCCTGGTCTTGATCCCTTTGCTCATCACTCTTTCCTCTCTGAAACTGGATTCCAGAGTTCAGCTCAGTGTTTAGCAGTGGGTGGGTGTCTGCTTATGCTTCCATCAGTTTCTGGATAAAGGCTCTAGGATAGTATATAAGGTAGTCATCAATCTCATTATCAGAGGACATTGTTTTAATATTCATTCTTTTCAGAGGTTATTTGTGTTTAACACATTACAAATAACTAGTAACAACTAGGAACTCTTACTCAAACTTTCCAGTGTACTGTCCTTCAAAGGTCATTGAGACACTCTAATTAAATTACTGATGTTCCCAGGAAATAGAGCAATTGTATAATTATTATCCAAGCTGGGAGAGTTTTGATATTAAGGTAGTCATTTTTAATAACTTATGACAACAAACAAATTTGCTGGACTATCCCAGCAAATAAAGACATTGTGAAGGGGCCTGGCATTGGTGGTGCACACCTTTAATCTCAGCACTCCTGAGGCAGAGACAGGAGGATTTCTGTGTGTTTGAGGCCAGCCTCGTCTCTAGAAAAAGTGCCAGGATAGGCTCCAAAGCTACACAGAGAAACCCTGTCTCAAAAAAAAAAAAAAAGACATGTGAAAGCCATATCTGCATTCTACTGTGGATGTAGAATTATTTGAGGAAATATTCAGACATAATGAAAATAAAATAAGACAGCTATATCCTGTGCTATTTCTGGAACCTAAAAATGAATTAAATGAAGCTTATTTTTATTAATTTGCATTGTTTACATGTTATGGAGATTAGCTCTTTAAAGTTATGTTTTTTTCTATGAATATTAGTTTGGATACATCATAAGTAGTGACCACATGAGAATCTTAATTATGGAAAGGTCAACCAATGAGATTTTCTGAGTTCATTGTTTCCTTGGATGGAAATATGTGATTTAGATTTCAACCTATTCTTCTGGTTTCATATCTGCTTTCAAAAGAGTTCACAATACAAGAAAGAAACAAGGAAATAAACAAAGTATAGTCCATTTGTAACAAACACACACACACACACACACACACACACACACACACACACACACACACACGCCCATGTACACACAATCACAAACATTTTCTAGGGGAGAAAAATACAAGTTCACTAATTTTGATAATGGTTTCTTGAAAAGTAGCAATATTATTTAGTTTAACTAGGAAACATGAAGGACTCTAAGGGATAAATGGTCCCCAGGAATGGGAAGTGGCATGAACTCCTGAGCAAATTGGAAGTATGAGGGTAGGGGAGAGGGAGTTGCCACAATAAGAGCAAGAGAAGAGGAGTAGAGGAAAGGAAATGGAGGAGCAGAAATATTGAGTTGGGGGAAGAATAGAGGAGAGAGAGCAGGATGAGAGATACCATATCAGAGGGAGCCACTATAGGTCCGAGAAGAGATCTGGAACGAGGGAGATCTCCAGAGACCTACAAGGATGACACGATCTGACAATCCAGGCAATGGTGGAGAGGAAAACCTAAAAGCCCTTCCCCTAAAATGAGATTGATGACTTCTCTTTATGCCATCCTAGAGGGCTCATCCAGTGGCTGATGGAAGCAGAGACAGACATCCACAAATATACACTGAGCTGAAATCTGGAATTTAGTTGAAGAGAGGGAGGAATGAAAAGCGAAGCGGTCTGTACCAGGTTGGAGAAACCCACAGGAACAATTGGCCTGAACAAGGTAGAGCACATCAACCCCAGATGCTGTCTGGAGGCCAGTACAAGACTGATCCAGACCCCTGAACATGGATGTCAATAAGGATGTCCAGGGAGCCTCTGGTGGTGGATTAGTATTTTTCCCTGGTGCAAGAAGGGACTTTGAGAGCCCATCCCACATGAAGGGATACACTCTGGCCCTGGACACATGGGAAAGGGCCCAGGCCCAGTACAGGAAGATTTGGAGGACACTGCACAGCCCCCATTGAGGGCCCTACCCTGCCTGTGTAGTGGTGGGTGGATGGGGTGAGGGGTAGGTTGGGGTGGTGGAGGAGGGATGGGGGTGAGGGGAGGGAGAGGGAGAAGGGACTTACATGTGAAACAAGCTTGTTCCCTAACTTGAACTAATAAATAAATTTAAAAAATTATTTATTTTAATATTGATGTCTTATACCACAGCAGATTTGGTTAAACCATTTTGCAGGGAAAATCTTAGCACAATTGTGGTAACATTTTGAAAAATGAAAGTGATTAGCCTTGACTTAGAAAATAACTGTCAAGTTCTATTTCTCACAAACGTACTGTTTGGATCTAAACAAATACTATAATTTTAAAAGAAAGTGTTCAAATTTTAATTTTATACTTCTGTTTTTGTAAACAGACAGATAAATTCAACTTGCGGGAAGGAAATTACATGATAGGAATATTAAACATATTTGATAACCCTAATTTTTAACACTGATGTTTTATAGTTATAAATAAAAGACTACCACTTGGGAGAAAGCATGAGCTGGATATATAGACTTGTTAGGTAAAAAAAAAATTCATCTATATCCTCTGAGTGAGACAAGCATAGATATATTGTTTTTGTTTTTTTGTTGTTTGTTTTTTGAAACAGTGGTGTGTGTGTGTGTGTAGTTTTGGAGCGTATCCTGGCACTTGCCTTCTAGACCAGGCTGGCCTTGAACTCACAGAGATCTGCCTGCCTCGTCATCCTGAGTGCTGGGACTAAAGGAGTGCACTAACAACATACCGCTTATATAAAGTATATTATGGAAGTGAAAAGAGATAGACTCAAGCCTTAAAATATTCAAAATTTAAAAGAGAAGAAGATAAGCAAAATAAAATAATAAAGTTTTCTTGATGAGTTTTAGTAATGTGTTCAAGAGTAAGAGCTGCTGAAAGGGGTAAGTAATAGTTACATGAAAGAAGGATGGATAGATGTTATCATAAATGCAAAATAAGGGTTAAGTATACTGAATACCATAGTGGCTTTAATACATTTAGAAAACTCCTGAGTTTTCAGAATAACTAAGGAATCTTAGGCATCAGCAAAGAAATGAGAATTCTGACAGTTTTCACAAGATTATGAACAACAGCCAGTGCTTCTTAAAAGGTAAAAGGTAGTGTGGATTGAAGGCTGGTAATCCTTTACTCTACGTCAAAATCCACATATGAATGAGTACATACCATGTTTGTCTTTTTGTGACTGGGTTAGCTCGCTCAGAATGGTTTCTTCTAGTTCCATCCATTTTCCCGCAAATTTCAAGATTCTATTTTTTTTTCTGCTGAGTAATACTCTATTGTGTAGATTAACATATTTTCTCTATCCATTCTTCAGTTGAGGGGCATCTAGGTTGCTTCCAGGTTCTGGCTATTACAGATAGTTCTGCTATGAACATATTGTTCATATTGAACATATTGTTGAACAGATGTCCTTGTTGTATAATGTGCTTCTTTTGGGTATATGCCTAAGAGTGTAATTGCTGGACCTTGTGGTAGACTGATTCCCATTTTCCTGAGGAGTTGCCATACTGATTTTCAAAGTGACTATACAAGTTGGCACTCCCACCAGCAGTGGAATAGTGTTTCCCTTTCTCCACATCCTCTCCAAAATAGGCTGTCATTGGTGTTTTTAATTTTAGCCATTCTGACAGGAGTAAGATTGTGTCTCAGAGTTGTTTTGATTTGCATTTCCCTGATGGCTAAGGATGTTGAAAACTTTCTTATGTGTCTTTCAGCCATTTTAGATGCCAGAAAATCCTGTAAACTAGGAGGACCCTAAGAGAGACATACATGGTATCCTGGAGACGCTGAAAGGAACAAGATCTGCTGAGCAAATTGGGACCATGGGAGGAGAGGGGAGGGAACTAGGAAAATGAGAAGGGTAGAAGTGGAAGGATGAGGAGTATATGAGGGACCAGAAAGTTTGAGTCTTTGGAAGAATAGAAGAAAGCAAGAAAGGAGATACCATAATAGAGGGAGATATTTCAGGTTTAAAGAGAAATCAGGCACTAGGGAAATGTCTGGAGATCTACAAAGATGACGCCAACTAACAATCTAACCAACAGAGGAGAAGCTACTTTAAATGCCCTCCCCTGATAATGAGATTGATGACTGACTTATTTGCCATCCTATAGTCTTTATCCAGCAGCTGGTGCAAGTAGGAACAGACACCCACAGCTAAACACTGAAGTGAACTGGAATCCAGTCACAGAGAAGGAGGAGTGATGAGCAAAGTGGTCCAGACAAGGCTGGTGAAACTCACAGAAACAACTGACCTGAACAACAGGGAGCTCTTGGTCCTAAGACTGATAGGTGGGAAACCAGGACATGACTGATCTAGACCCCAGGAACTTGGATTTCAGTAAGGAGACTTCAAAAATCTATGTCACCTCCTATAGTAGATCAGTACTTATCCCTAGCATTGGTGTGGACTTTGGGAGCCCATTCTACATAGAGGGATACTCCCTGAGCCAGGACACACAGGTGGGCCTAGGCCCTATCCCAAAGGATATGATAGACTCTGATGACCCACTATGGAAGGCATCACCCTCCCTGGGGAGCAGAAAGGACTGCTGTAATAGGTAGGCTTTTAGTTGGGGGAGGGTAGTAGGGGAGCAGGGGAGGGAGAAGAAACTGGGATTGACATGTAAAACAATCTTGTTTCTAATTCAAATAAAGAATATCCCAGATATAGCAAAAAAAAAAAAAAGAGGATATAGCTAATTGTTTTCTAGGTCAGAAAAAAGGTAAAAGGTAAGTTTTAAAAGTCATCTACCTTAAATTCAATAAGTGTTTAGTGAGACCATTACATCTCCACTACAGTAAGGAAGGAGGAACAGCAACATAAAGAATCTCCTGTTTTCCAGATAGCCCATCATCTCTATTGAGATAAATGAGGGTAAGGAAAATTAAGAATTTTCATAATATAAAGACAAAATGTGAGCCATGACAGCTCCTTAAGAAAAGGGATCAAAAATTGTATTTGTTTTGTTTATGGAAGAAGCATGAATATCTCTTTCTTAGAAAGTTGAAATTAATAAGTATGAGGAAAGCCAGTTAACATTATGTCTTACACACTAGGGGCTATATCCTTTCCTTTGTTGATTTAAATGGGCTCTTTAGCAGAGTGTAATCTTCTTGCCATGTGCTCATTCACACACACACACACACACACACACACACACACACACACACACACACACACAGTATTCATCAAATCCCTTTCATATCAATAAATGAATATTTATCCCTTTAAATAAATCAGTAGGCTAGGCATGCTGGTTGTTTATAGATTTTGATATTTTCTAGGAGATACAAACACAATACCACACAGATAAGACACATGAACATGTAACCATACTAATGTTTTTCGATTACTAATTTTCATGCTTTTCTTATGTATTTTGTTGCTGAGTTAATATAAAAGGGGTATTATTCTTTCTGGCAATAGGACCAGTGGTTGAATAAGTTCACTATCTACACATCATAAATGTCAGTGTCTTTTTTATTGAGAAGAAAGAAAACAGCTGTTACCACTCATAACTAAATAGGTAGATTGTGTACCTCATGGCTGTGTGATTTCATTCTTACTAACTAGACTGATGCTGTAACTACTTCTGACCTAGAGCAATAGGTACAACTCACAGATAGATACACACAGAGGAATCCCAGAATTTATTTAGGCTTATCAACTCTGTGTATGAAATATGACCAAAGAAAAGGTCAAGTCATTAAGAATAGCAATAAATTTGGACAAATAGGGTGTTTTTGAAACTGTATTGGTCACAATAAGAAATTTGTTTTAAAATGAGAGTAGGTTCTATGTTGTATCAGAAACATAGGAAATTACTGGCTTCATTTTATGCAAAAGCAAATTGATTTTTGCAGTTCCATTCATCATATGAATCTTGCTAAAGTGTCTGCAAATGTTTGATATGACATTGCACAAGGAATGAACTTGACAACATAAAAATGTGCCCATGTTATTAGCTTTAGTTTTACATTTTATTTCTCTCCCATTTAATTTCAGTCTTCTTAATCAAAGCAACACATATTTTGAAATGTTTATCATTTCTCAATAATCAGTAAGTTTTTAAGGGTAAGAACACATATAAAACAAAGACCCTTAGAAAAAAGCCCTACCATCTATGTGACAGAGGTATGAAATGAATAGAAAATAAATAACAGAAAAATATTTTTTACAACAATATACTATTACTGTTTTAATTTCAATTATTTTATAAAATTTAATTTCTATTGTACATATTATTTTACACTAAGGATTTGATTGCCTTGATCAATGGGGTTTTCATATTTTTCTATTTTGTTTGTTTGCTCTATAATTCTAAAAATTAAAGTACAGTTATTTATTTTCAGATTTCTTTTATTTATGGGTTTCTCCAACCAAAACAAATGTATAGATACAGACTTTAACTGCATTTAATGAATGACAATCAAGGTCAAAGCTAAAGAATGAAATAACATAGAAAGTTATACATGGCCTTTCCTAACAAATTCAAACATATATACTTCTGTAAACAGATCATGTCCTTCTTTGAATAAAAATCACAGAAGACAGTTTTTCTGACTACTCTCCTTCTTTGAATACAACAGAAAAAAACAGATCCCATAAATGCCAAAATGAGTATAGTCCCACAAAATCGACCAAAACTGAACTGTCTATCTGTCTTTCAAAAAAATTAGGAAATGGTGGATAACAAGTCAAATTTCCCAAACAGTCTAGCTTCAATTGGCCTGAAAATGCTTTCCTTCTGCTCTCATCCATTTATAAAAATGTAATATCAAACAATCTGACATTAACAACCATCCATTTTCCTCCTAGCTCCTAATCCCTTACTCCACAGTAAAATAAAAATACTTTGGAGAAACTAATCTGATCTTTGTTCTTTGTTTCTGCCTCAGCAGACTTTCTTCATCAGCCTATCCTGCTCAGCCCTTAGAAAACTTAAGTCTATTTCTATGGAATGAAGTGTAGCCTCAATATGCAATCAAAAAGATTTTTGGACTAGTCGTTTTAATTTTGCTTTCTGATATGTCTAAACTTCTGAATTCCTTTGTGTAATCAAGGGTGGTATTACCCAACTCCATCAGAAAAGTCCTCAGTGAAAATGGGTTGGTCCTCCCTGAAGGCACAAAGATGGATGGGGCCAGGGGACCAGACAGAGGTCATCTAGGGGACCTTGAACTCCAGTAGTGATGGAAATATATGCACAGTTAAACCACAGCCTAATTTTAGCCTGGTGGCTCTCTGATCAGAAGAGCCAGCTCACCTATGAATTCCTGAGCTACAGAGTTAGCAAGGTTTGGTTGTCATAAGTTGATGGGGACTGTACTACTGTGTATGTTTATCTTATTGAATGTTAAATAGAATACTGTTTGGCCAATGAGACAGCCAAACGTGTCCTAGATACTTGAGAGACTAAAGAACAAGGAAGTGTCTATATTTAGAAATAAGCACTACATGCCAAAAGTTAGACGGTATTAGGAGTCAAAGAGGATTCTGGGAAATGTAGTAGAGAAGTGCTGATCCAGGCAGGAAGTGACATAGCAAAGAGACTCATATTTAAGCGAAGGAGAAACAGGAAGCGGCCCTTTTGCCCGTTCGCCTCCTCCAGTGGCAGGATGTGAGCCACCGACAGGGACGCCAATAAGGGATAAGATAAGTCTTATAAAATGTACAGATTATGATAATTGAGACTGAGCTAACAGATGAGAATCCTAGTCATTAGCCAAACAGCATTGTATCTAATACAAGTTTGTGTATTCATTTGGGCCGTAACTCAGGCAGGCGGCTGTCGAAAAGTGTACACGTGGCTGGGAGGGGGGCGCTTGGTGGCTTTTGGCAGAAAGATTTATCATAACAATAAGTAATAAACTTGTTGATTTTTTGGCATCAAATAAGTATCAAGTTATTAAAATAATAAAAATTTGTAACTAAGTGTGTGTGGGGGGAAACAGTTAATATTTTTAAGTATCTTTTAAGAAGTTTGTACTTCGTTGTGTGTAATGGGGATGCTCTCCAATATTGTAAACAGATAAATGATAGGATAGGTTCCCTTAGTAAAAGATGTACTTGTAGGACATTAGGGGATTGGTAAGAGAGAATACAGCTGATTCTATACAATGTTACTGTAAATGTGGTAATGGCATAAAGAAAAAGCCCAGACCAGAATATAAGTCAGAGAATGAGGTGGAAATTAAGACTTTAGAAAAATTTAGGTCAAATGACAGACACAGACAATTGAGATCTGACAGAGGAAGGAAAATGTAACAAAATCTGTGATAAAAGAAATACTTCAAAGTTTAAGCTGTATGTGAAATGTATTTCATAATTGCCTTCTTGGAAAGAAATTAACATTTCTGATAAAATGCTCAAGCAATTTCAAGATAAATTTTAAATGGTATCCAGGATGTTTCTGAGAATCTAATTGTCCTCCCACTCAACTGTCTTTCAATAATCTAATGTTCTAAGTTTCCCTTTTACTTTTAATTTGTAGGGATATTGTATCTCTTTCTTTAGCAGATATTCTAATACACATACATTTAACTGGTATGATATAGGAATAGTCTCACTCATCATTTGAAACAATAGTTGAATACATAGCTAATCTTAATATACTGAAAGCTTTATATTTATTTATTTTAATAATTTAATAATGTTTCCCAAACTGTTCCTGGTGTATAGGTTAGTACATTTTAAAAACTGAAATTTGGGTAAGAATCTAGCAAACTATTAAGTTTTTTTTTCCTTGAAAAAAAGACAAAGGATGGGTGAGTGACAAGGAGACTGTCACTTGATATTATTGAGTTTAGAACAGTCCATAAAGTATAGTATAATATCATGAATGACTGTTAGGAATCTAATATTATACATAGTAAGTTGTTAGCCAAGATTTTTTACCAAAGGAACATAAAAAGTGGTTATGGAAGGATGAGTATTTTATTTTATTTTAAAAAATGTGAATTTTCATTATTAAACATGAAGTTTTCTAGACTCCAAAATCATTTTTATTTTTCCATTTGGTATCCTTAAGTCTTTAAATAAATATGATTTTATTTTTAACTTTGAAACTAATCAACTGCATGGTGATATCTAAGAGTGAAGCATCAACACACTATGATAGAAATTAAGACATCTTCCATCTATCTTTTATCTTCCATTCATTCATCAAAACCACTTAGAGTAAAACAAAATAGATGGTACAATTGATGTCACAGGAGAGAGGGTAAGATAAAAGGAATGCCAGAAGAGAAGAAGGAAGAGTTGAAGCCAGAAAAAAAAATAAGAGACAGAAACTATACTGTAAAATTTCTGTAATCAGTTTTCCAACAATATTTGAAACCTGACCAACAAGTATATGCAGAGTTCAAAATTTCTTTCGAAACCAGTAATAGTACAGTAAATGGGCTTTAGTTTAAAGAAGGATTCACATTTTATAATTCAAATGATTTGGATAAAATGATGATTATCTTATCTCAAAGTTAGTGGAACTGTTTTATAAGTCAATATGTTAATTATTTTAGAATAACAAAGACCTTCTGTATTAAGACTAAATATATGTTCTATGAGTATACATTTAAGAACATGGTGAGAAAAGAACATTTGTTTTCCAAAACACTTTTAACTCAGTCAATTACTTAATACAGGCATGAGAAACATAGGTACTTGCTGTTTAAAAGTATGCATCCACTATTTTAACTAGCTTGCATGCAAAATACTAACCTGGGAGACAATCCTATGAATAATGAGCTTATAGACCAAGAATAGTTGCAAAACTTTTATATACAAATTCTACAGTAATAGATCATTTTATAAAATGCCATGACTTGTGGAAATGTTCCAACTTGTAATTAATTATCACTAAAGGGCACATGTGTAAATACCCTCAGACATTTTGTTAATAATTTGATTAACTATATGTTTAACTTTCTTACAGTAGTTTAATTCATATCTGGTACCATACTTCTTGCCATACTCACTGGACTTTCTGATTAGGTACAATTCAGAATGATTATGAATATATATATATATATATATATAATATATATAATTATATATATATTTAGAAATATGTAAGAGAAAAGGAAAAAGAAAAATTCAACTTAGGAAATAAATGGCAAGAATGACTTTAGAAGAAATAAATTTCCAACATAGGAGTTCCTAAATTTGAATATTGAAGAACATTGCAAACCTGTGTCCTAGATACTTGAGAGACTAAAGAACAAGGAAGTGTCTATATTTAGAAATAAGCACTACATGCAAAAAGACACTGCCTCACTGGGCAGGGTGTATGACCATGGCAGAACACTTGCCTTGCTTATATGAGGCTCTAGTCTCAAACACCAGTCATATGTGTAGAGAAACGTTGGGCACAGTATGAGAAACTGACCTATCTGACAGGCAATGGGTCTGGTTCCTTTTTCCAACCCTCAAACTAGACCTACACTCAGATAATTAAATTCAGGATGCTTTTTCTTCTCTGGGTCTTCATCAAAAATTGATACCCATTACATTTGACAGGAGAAATTTTAAATTTGGGGTTGAAATTTAGAGGAGGATTTTTATTTCACATATCGGTGGTCATTTGTCTGTCTTCTTTTTATAAATACTTGTTAAGATACTTAAAATATTTTAAAATTGGGTTATTTCATTGTCATTGAATTACTGAGTTCCTTATATATTTTTGGGGACTACTCTCAGATCCATAGTTTTCACATAATTTCTCAATTTGTAGGTTTATTTGCAATGTTTCTTTTTAATTTTATTATATAAGAATAAAATGTGCATTGTATTACCAAGCAATCACTGCTATGCAAAAAATTATTACAATGTAACACCTATGTATATTTTACATGTACTGTCTATGCTTTGAGAGTCTCATTAATACTACATTTTTTCAGACCACATTATGCAATCTCTCCCTGATTTTCTTTTATTAAATAATTTTAATTCTCTGATCTTATTACACATCTTGAATTGATTTTGATTTTATTTGTGTATATCCTGTAAAATTTTGTTACTTGTAATCCATTTTCTATGGATAGCCAGTTTAACCAGCACCATCTATTGCAGTACAAGTTTGTGCTATTGACAGCCTTTTTGTAAGTCAATTGTTTGCAAATATGTAGAACAATGCTGTACTATAACAGGTTCAATGTACATGGTATCTAAGTTAATGCAGGTGAATATTTCAGGAATTTTTCACTGTTGTAATGACATACATGAGTCTGAAGCATTTCAAAAGAAAGGATATTTACCTAGCTCATTATTTGGGAATTCGAGTGATCAGAGAGCATTGATGCAAGGGTACCCTAGTCAATGCCACTGTCTTGCAGAAAAAATGTAAGAATTGAGAGACTAAGGAGAGTGAGAACAGAGAGAGGTGAAAAGATAGAAGCATAAGAATGAGAATAGGGGAGAGAGGAAGACAGGAAGTCTAGGAGACGAGCAGGGTGGGAGCAGTCACATATAGAAGGGTAAGAAGTATTCCTATACAATATAGAGTCTGTTTTCTCTCTCATAATGTCCCCATTATTCACTCATGAAGACTCATTCTGTTCAACTCTCTCTAATCCCAGTTACTTACTCAAAGACCCACATCTAAATGTCAAAGTTAGGCTTGAGTTAGCTCCATGCCCCTAATACATTACAATGATTTTTAATCTTTAAAGTTCAAGGCGAAAATTTGTGTTCAAAGTTTAGCACTCTTCTGAATCCACAATGCTCATGTCAATGACAACATAACACTAATCACTAACAGATCCAGCCTTAGATCATTACATTATTATGCCCAAAGTTCAAAGTCTCCCATGAAATAACTGAAATTTCTTATCAATTTTTTGGCAGTAAAAATCAAAACAGAGTATTAATTTCCAATATGCAAAAGTGGAACCGGCATGAACTGCCATTTGAAAGGGAAAGCTAGGATGCTGAAAGGAGTTCAAAATTCAAAGCAGTATTGAGAATTGGAAATTCTGAAGTGTAAACTCTCTAAACACAGCATTACCCCTGCCCCCGTTTTAGTTTTTCCAGGCATGGTTTTTTGGTGTAACTCTCTCTGTAGACCAGGCTGGCCTCAAACTCAAAGAGATATGCCTTTCTCTACCTTCCTAGTGCTGGGATTAAAGGCATGTGCCACCAAGCTAGGATTTCAAACACGAAGTTCATGCACAAAGCCACATGATTCAATCCCTCAAGGGTTCAAGTGCCCCACCGCTATATGCTGAGTTATATGCTTGGCTTGATTACCAGGGCTGCCCCTCTTACAGCTGCATCCACATGGTTGAGGAATGGGAAAGCCTTCGAAATATGAGATGTAAAAATCAATATTAACTTTTATGCCATATGAATAATCATGTATGCCTTCTTATTTTTGCCTTTATACCAGTAAATAATATCACACACACACACACACACACACACACACACACACACACACACACACACTTTCACATACAGAGTCATTGATGCTCATGAAAAGCAAAATGATGAAAATTGGTGGAAAAAAGGAAGATATCAGCATAGGAGAGGGCTTGCTGGGAAGAAAAATGGAAACAATGGAAGGACAAAGGCGAATGAAAAATGGTAACAACAGCAAAATGATCAAAATTCAGTATATAAATGTGTGAGCCATTCAAAGTTATTAGAAGTGAAAAAAATCTTACTGTGAATTTCATTAAAATAGTTATTAGAGAATAATTTCAAAAGAACCGGAAAATACTTGACATGTGAATTAGTTATCACTCAGAGGAGAATAAAGCAAATTAATGTTAGTGATGTTATTTTTCCATTTTGTAAAATCAAGAAAAAAATTATCCTTGAAGACATCTTCACATCTCAATAAAGGTAATCTGTATCATAATCAAAATAAGAATTTCAAATCAGGCACAATTTCTGTCATTGATCTTTCTGAACAGAATTTTCTTTGAAATTTGACAGAAAATAAAGCAAATGATGACTGTGGTGTCTTTGAATAGTGCAGAACTCATCGGGTACCCAAATCATCAAGTGTTGCTGCACTGTTCTTCCTCTCCTGCAGTGTTTAATGTATATGTTCACCTAGGAACATCATTTCTAATGTGGTGTCAGCTAGCTGAGAAGCAAATGTTCAACAGCTGAGTAAGTTAATGTGGATGTCCTGAGGTTTCTTCATCTAACCGATGTTTTCATTAAATATTTTCTAGGATTAGTAATAGACGTGGAACTTTTGGTGCACTCCAAGGAATGTGCTTGATCCAACTCCATGAACTTATCTCAGATTTTAAAGCAGCACAGATAAATTAGACTTCTGAAATTAATTATTTCTCATCTGTCTGTCTATTTATATCAGGTTTTCATAGTATTACTTTATGATTCTGTGGAGATTTAGAATATGTTAAATAAAGCTCTGTACACTTACTTGGTTCTTTCTCATAGTGGTTTACGTACTGAGAAGTGCCAACTACCCATCATATCTCTGAAGAAGTACATGGTTGACAGCAGTGTTGTTAATAGAATAGTTTATGCAGGCTGACTGTGGGTGGGTGGAGAAGGAAACAGGAGAGATCCAGTTGGGGATGGAGGGAGAGAGTACTGAGAGAGATGACTGTAATTGGGAGACATTTAGTGGGAGATATAGAAACTCACTTTAATCTATGAAGTTGATCCTATTGAAGGCCTACTATTAGGAGAATCGAAGCCTGAACTGACCATCTTCTGTAACCAGGAAAAGATTCCAGTGGCAGGACTAGGGCATCAACCCAGACACAAAACCTTTGACCTAAATTTGTCCTGCTTCAGGATGTGCTGAGCTAATGGTGGCTCAGAGCTTGTGAGATTGGCCAACCAATTACTGGTTCAACTTGAGGGACACACCACACAATGGAGTCCATGAGTGACAACTCCAGGATGGCCATCAATCAGAGGCTGGATAGCTCAGAGATCTTAGATAGAACCAAACATGACTGAGGAAAGATAAAAATTCATTGAATTGATTCCTAATGGTATTTTGCTATACTTGTAGACAGGAACCTAGGATGATCTTCAGTAAAGAGGATTCATCTAACAACTTATTTGAGCAGATGAAGAGCCAAATATTAAGAGAAACAAAAGAGAACGACATTTCTATTCTAATCAGTTGCCACCAGCCATGTGTGGCTGCTGCATACTGGCAAACAGACCAGTGTAATCAGAAATTAAAATTTTAATTTGGAGTAATATAATTAATTTACAAATTTACATGTGTTTAATGGATGTTACTACTCTATAGTCCATGCCTACCAGCAACCTGTCTGTTCCTTCTGGAAGAGCTATCATCTCCCATGAGAAATATCTGGATTACTTGTATTCATTTTTATGCTCCTAGACAAAGTAGCAGCAGGTACTGTAATTGTTTTAAAATAGGAACGTCTGCTTCTACATATTTCACACTACTATTCACACAGCAATAATGTTAAGCCCTTGAAAAACTCATCTATATAATACAATATTTAATAGAAAAGACTGATTTTGCACTGCTAATAACAGTAAGATGAACAAGACGTCTTGCATCACTTGTATGCTACACAATGCTAGAAATTCTACACTGAGTATTTATACTTTGTAAAATAATAAATGACACAGAATGGAGGAGAGAAGTAAAACTTTGATTTGAACACTGAAAGGGAAAAATATTATGTAGGCACAGTTCTAAGGAACACAGAACATACACAGACACACACAGACACACACACACACACACACACAAACATACACACATTCATACACACATGCGAATACTCTGGAATGAATAAATTCAGTAAAATACAGAATTTCAAAATAGGCAAAACTCAGCTCCATTTCTATAAACAGTGCACAATTTAAGATTAAAATTAATAAAACAATTATATTTATAATGATATCAATAAAGAAAACATATTTTAAAATATTAATCTAAAGGAGATTAATATTTGTGCAATGAAAGTTAGAAAATTTGCACTGAAATGAAAAAAAATCCATGTTTAAGAATCAAAGTTAGTAGTCTTGAAGATTTGGAAATACTACCTTAAGTGATATTCATTTATTAGTACCCCCCAAAAATTTCATAACTTTAAATTTCATCAAGAGACCAATTATCAAAGGAATATTTAAAAAAGGAAAATATTGCTTTATCACTGCTGTTGATTTCAAAACCTACCATGAAGTTAAATTAAGCATAAGAATCCCTTTCCATCCTGACAGCATTGTCTAGCTTTGCACACGGCATTCTTAATAGGAGGTGTCCTGGGCTCACTCTAGAAAAGACTAAGTCTAAAAGAAAACATTAAGCTAATAAAATGGGTCCATCTACGTTTTTCTCTTTTCTCTGCATGAAAATAATTGAGTGAAGACACAAGTTGATAACTGCAGCAGCATTATTGTAACAACAGGCTATGGAAAGGCATTCCAAATAGACTTTTCTATTTTTCTCATAAAATGCTTCATCCGGATGAGCTGTTGTTGAATGCTTCCATGCACTATCCTGACTTAGGGAATAACTGCTCTCCTTGGGGAAGGAAAGTTGGTTTGTTTTCTGTCTATGATAATAAGGATGTTGTTTGGATCCCTACAGCATAATGGTTGGGCATGTTTGTTGGCATTTTCCTTAAAATACTGAGATTTCCTAGGTTGAGTTTTGTCAGTCGTCTGTGACACAAACTATTTATACAACACCCATATGAACTCTTTAAACAGTCTCTGTGCAACTCTCTGGACAAGGAGAACAAATTTGGACATAAACTAATTCTGCTTGTGAGACGATGACTAATATGCATTCTTTGTACCTCACCATGAGGATTGCTGTTCCTCTGTGAAGCTATGCATATAGCAGAGTTACTACATACTTAGGAAGAAGGAATACATCAGAAACATAGTTGATAATGAACACGAGTTTAATTACAGAAGTGAATTCCTGAAATGTAACATAGCAGGAAACAGAAACATTCTTCTAAGCTCTTGTAACTAAGTTGTGATGTTTCTTTCTCGTTCTCTTCTCTCTATATATTTCCATGTATTTATGTATAATATATATAATATACAGCTTTTAACGAAAACTGTTATTCCAATAGAGTTAGTTAACAGAGTTGACACAAAAATAACAACACAGCTTATGAAATGCGTAATACAGGATAAAAAATGTAATTGATAATTTGAGAACTCCAGAAAATAATTGGGATAACTCTTTACGAGCTCTTCTTTTGTATTAGTCTTCATAAGCTATCTGTAAAATTCACTGTGCATGTATATTAATTCCCAGAATATAAAGAAAAATAACATACAAGGGACAATAAAAATAAGTAAACATTTAACTGTCACTATTACTTCAGTAGATATTTTACATCAATGTACTTTTGGTTCAACAAACAAACAAACATGTTTGTGAATTAGGAAATGTTATTTGGATTTTGTTCTGAGAGAAACATGGAATGACTGCATATTATTGTTCATGATAGTGATGGTATTCTATTGATGTTCCTGAGAAGGCACTCAGCTAAGTTTTGAGCAAGTACAGATGGAGAAAACCTGGAAACCTAAACATGTGGTTAAGGAGAGAGAGAGCTCTGGGAATGACCTGGGTGTTTTAATCAAGTAGGTGTCTGGGGTCTGACTGGTGACAGCACAGTAAGGAAAGCCAGAAGAACATCTGGGGAAATGTCAAAAGCTTCATTTTCAATGTGTTCATCTTGATGGGACTTATGTTTAATATCAAGAGAGGGAGGGGGGTTTAACAAAGTAGATCAATGGTAAGATGTATTTGTGATGTGAAATCTGAATCTAAAGAAACAAATGTATTCCAGTGGAAATAAATCTCTATCACAAAACATTTGCCTTTACCACAACAGAACTGAATGAGATTACTGAAACACCAAAGTTTCAGCATTGAAAATACAACATGATTTAAGTATTGAGTTAAGGTATTGTTTGAGTGATGGTATTGTTTAAGTGAAACACATTACATCAGTTGTGACCAAATTAAGAAACTCATTACTAACTATATGAAAATTCAGAGTTATAATGGAATCAGGGTTTTTGGATTTATCACAAATATGATAAAGGCAATCCTGAAAGATTAGGTGCTGTGGTTTACTTGTTCTACTAATAAGAGGGATTTATCTTCACGAAGATGAGGCAACATGTTTGAGGTTACAGAATTAGTAAGCAAAGCAATCAAACTGAAGCTCATTTGTCTCACTTCTTTGTCGTATACAATAGATTATAAAACAGTTTCTCAGAATTGTGAATTTACATGGTTCGCTAAATTTTCCTTGGCTGTAATTTTGAATGAACTTAAAGCTCTTAATCCTCAAAACTTCTGAAAGTTGTTCAAGATCATGACTGATGCACATCAAAGAGGGTGGAAGTCTTGCTACAGGAACACAATTCCCAGTCTGCAGAGCCCAAAGATCCAGTCAATCTGTCTGTCTACATTCCTGTTTTAAAAGAAGATGCATTTTTCTTTATTTTCTGTAATATATTGTTTTCCTGTATTCAAATGCATTGTTCTTTGTTTCTTAATTTGGTCACACTTTGTTTCCTTCCCTTATTCCTGTATCAAGAAAATGTCTCCAGTGCTACATGAGAATTTCTCAGCACAGATTGCCAATGGGCACAAAGCACTTGTGCTGAGCAAGCCTCAAAAAGAGCAGAGCTGCATTATTCCTTCTGATATTATGTGTAATTTTCACTCACTATTTGGAAGGAGAATAAAGCAACTGGGTAGGTCAATTTTCAGAAATTGATGTTTACTTGTATTTTATCTTGAATATTTTAGTTGGTAATGTGAATTATGCCATCAAGTGGGCTATACTCGGTATTTTTCTTTTTTGCTTAAATCATCAAAATAGTTCATGACTTTTTGCCAGTTATTCATTATATATCAAAAAGTTATAATGATGTATATGATTACTGAGGAGTTCACTTTTGATTAAACTCATTATCTAAGTCTCATTAAACACATACTATATATCTTGTAGTTCCAAATATATGAATTAGTAATTATTATTCTTAATAATGGATTAGTAATTATGATTCTTAATACTTAGATATAATGATACAATTTTACTACTAATTAGTACTCTTTTCCTTTTTGTATTGATAATGTGGGTAGTTAACTTTTTAAATTTTTCATGGTATTTTTGTGTTGTGTAAATTTTTCAGATAAAGATTAAGATAAATAAAACACACTAAAAAGTTCAAAGAATTATATGTATCCCTATCATGCATATGTGTGTCTATTAAACAGCATTCGTTTATTGGAGAATCTGGGTATGAAAGTACTTTTCTCTCTCAATATTAACAAAACTTGTTCAAATATAACATTATTTTATTCCTGGAAGCTCAAAAATGTTCTTTACAATAAACTTTCCTTTACTATAATTAGCTTTTCTATGACATAAAGTATAAACCTCAGGGTAAAAAACAGAATGTACAGCACTAACTCTAAAGAGTGGTAAGGTCTTTGTTTTTGTTCAGCGCTCACAACTTTTCCTAATTGCTTCATACTTAGAAATCTTGTCACATCTTTCCTTGTCACACAGCTGGGATTTACATTCTCTGTCCTAAAACACCATTACAAATGAAAACATTGTTTCTGGTTCCAACTGCATATCCAATAGCTGCTGAGAAATGAGAATTGAGAAATCACTTAGAAAGTCTGAACAAAATCTACTTCAATCTAGTAGTGTAAAGATAAAAATCATGAATTATAACTTTTTATAAAGATCATTCTGATCCAAGATTTAATTTATTCAAAGGAGGAGAAATAGCACCCACAATATATTCTTTAAATCTTGCTTAGAAGGGCAAACGTCACAGAGAAGAAGATAGTTATTTTGTTTGTCTTTTCAGAACATAGCATTAAAATATACTAGCAACCAGAATTGGACTCATCAGGTTGTTTTAACATATTTATGAATATACATATATATAATATAATATATATGTAATATGAATATATATATGTAATAATAACAAAGAAAATGGGACAAGTATTTGAGAGGAAGTGGGAAGTTAAGGGAAATATAAGAGGACTTAGAGCAAGGAAAGGGAAGAAGTGAAAATTGGATGTAATTTTTTTTTCTTGAGACAGGGATGTTATTTTTTTTAAATTTTTTATTAGTTCAAATTAGCCACAAACTTGCTTCACATGTCAATCCCTTCTCCCTCACTCTCCCTCCCCACCCTCCCCACCCCTCCTCTTCCCAGAGAGGGTAGGGCCCTCCATGGGGCTTCCCCAAAGTCCACCACATCATCCTGGGGTGGGCCTAGCCCTCCCCTTTGTGTCCAGGCCGAGAGAGCGTCCCTTCATGTGGGATGAGCTCTCAAAGTCCCTTCTTACATCAGGGAAAAATACTGATCTACTACTAGGAGCCCCATAGAGTGCTGAGGCCTCCTCATTGACATCCATATTCAGGGGTCTGGATCAGGCCTGTGCTGGCCTCCCAGACAGCAGCCTGGGGTCCATGTGCTTCCCCTTGTTCAGGCCAGTTGTTTTTTGTGGGTTTCACCAGCCTGGTCCCAACCCCTTTGATCTTCATTCCTCCCTCTCTGCAACTGGATTCCAGAGTTCAGTTCAGTGCATAGCTGTGGATGTCTGCCTCTGCTTCCATCAGCCACTGGATGAGGGCTCTAGGATGGCATATAAAGTAGTCGTCAGTCTCATTATAGGGAAAGGGCATTTAGGGTAGCCTCTCCACCATTGCCTAGATTGTCAGTTGGTGTCATCCTTGTAGATCTCTGGAAATCTCCCTAGTGCCAGATCCCTCCTTGGACCTATAATGGCTCCCTGTGTTATGATATGTCTCATCCTGCTCTCCTCTCTTCTTCTTGACTCAATCTTTCTGCTCCTCAATATCCCCCTCTCCTCTCCTCTTCTCTTCTCATTCTGGCAGCTCCCTCTCCCCTAACCTCATGATCCCAATTAGCTCAAGAGATCCTGCCCTTTCCCTTTCTTCGGGGTCCATGCATTTTTCTCTTAGAGTCTGTAATCCTCATCACCAAAGGAACTAGGAAACCAGGAAATGTGTAATTTTAATGTTGATAGTATCATATAATTTCGTGGGACGGAAGAGATGGCTCAGTGATGAAGAATGCCTGCTTCAAAGCTACTAGGACCTGCATTTGGATCCCAGGATTACATGAGAGGGAGATGGGAAGGTCATGGGATCTTATTGGCTATGTATAGTGTAAGTATATGTAGAGGAGATAGATGCTCTTAATAAGGAAGAAAAACCTGCCTCTCAGGGAAAAGAAAAAAAAAGAAAGAGAGAAAGTGACATAGAATGGTGAGAATTGGTAAAAAAAATCACTTATTATTTTGAAACATGTGTTGCATGAGGAAGATGCAGGAATGAAATTAAAGAATCTTAAAAATCTTAAAAATCTTAAAATCTTAAAAAATCGTTTATTTCACAACTCAAAAGTTCTTCTGATGAATTTCAACACAATTTAGAAAATCCCATCATAATTTGTTTTCTTTAAAATGTAAGTAGCCTCCAAACTAGGTGAAGCCAGTGCTCACAGGACTGTCCGGTGAGACCCAAGTTAAGGTCCCTAATTAGGAGTCCAGCCTGCATACTGACCCCACCAACCAAACCTGGAGGAGCAGATGCTGCATTCATTTCAATTCCCTACAATCATGTCAGTGCAGCCTCACTCTAAATTTCCTCAAGTGTTTTCCCTGCTTTGATTTGACAAAATGACAAGGCAGAATAGATCCAGCACTGATCTGTGTCTTCCAAGCACTGCAGCTGGAATGGGATATGAATGTAAGCCCTTGAAATTTCTACTCTGGCACCCATCCATTCCCGACATATTTAGTTTTTCACTCTATGCATCTAATTTTTCATCTGGAAAATACCTAATTGGATACTTAAGAGGAATGACAATGCAGTGCTCCCTGTTTTAGTTATTTTGAGTGGTAGTAGAGGGTGTAAACCATGAGACTCAGAACCCAGTTTCTTTTCGTGTTAGAAGAAGAGTAAAACATGACGCTATTCACAGGACATCTTTTGCCACCTTTAGAGGGCAGTGATGTGACACTTGGTAACCACAGTCTATTACTGGAGAAAGGTCTTATCTACCTTCCTACAGCATCTTTTCCATTTAAAAGAACACAGGGCAATTTGAACAGTTGTCTTCCACCTAGCAAAAAACTACTACCCAAATACGAAAACTCAGTACAGCTCTCTGATGTTCCCTTAAATAATAAATGAACAATGTATCAATTGTGAATCAGTAAAGATTTGTAGCAGGCATTTCATTATGTTAGAGTTTAACTCAGCTTTTACTAAAGCAGAGTCAAATAAAATTCACACCAGAAGTTCTGGTTATGAGTTCTGCTACTTGAACATTTGATTCTTCTGTTAATTTCCCTTGGTATTCCCTAGCATTGTATGTCTTGACCTATGTGAGGAGAATGGCATTGACTTGAAAAGTTTCTGTGAAAAAATAATGTAATGAACATCCATAAAGACTGCAGTAAGCGTCACTAGTTTGTAGGCTAGCAGTTTCATGTTTTTCGAATAGTATAGACACATAAAACTATTGATTTTTATCCATTATTAGCTAATTATTACTTGTTTTGTTGTTTTCGTTTTGGTTTATTGGTTGTTTTATTTTTGTTTCTTGTTTGTTTTATTTTTCACTCAGCATCTCTCATGAACTAACCCATGGAGTAATTAAAACAACCCCATGAAGTGCTGATTTTAGTTATATGAGGCATAAAACTGAGGCTCAAATAGGCAAATCTAAGACAATCTGAGTCTATGCTCTGAGCTTTCAACCTAATCACCATCCTTTAAAAGTTTTCAATTATCTAATAAGATGCAAGCAAAATTAGATTATAAAATTGAACTTGTATGTTAATATTTTATTTCTGCTGCAGTTAAACATATGAAAAGAAAACAAAAATTAGGACTAGGAATTTCTATTCCTTAGTAACTTCTTGACTCCATGCAGTACTACAGTGTTGTGTAGTTTAATGTAGACTCACTATTTGGGTTTTTGGAGAGAAAGAACCTCATTCCCCAAGTATCAGGTTAAAATAAGGAATAAAACAGAAACAATTTACATAGAAAGCTTTATAGATTTATTTTAAAAACCAGTCACACCATTCAATATAGACCAAATGAAGGTAACCTATACTTTACAGCACTGAAAAATGTCAACATCAGCATTTCTTTCGACATCTCTGCGAAGTGTGTCCACAGATCATACAAAACACATGGGCATAGGTAGAACTTTCCACAGCTTACATAAAATCAATGATGGCCTTGAGGTTAAGGCCGTGAGTAAACATCTACGCTGAGATAAATATTCATTTCTAATCACTTCACTTTGTACTTCATTAAATTCTTACTTCCTATTATTATTATTGCAGAATTGTGCATGTATAGTTATCAAAATTTTATGTATTTTCTTTCAAGCTTTATGGTACAAATTAGAGAGGACAGATCATTTTTGCTAGAGAAAATGTCCAAAACTTAATATATACACACACACACATACATATTATATAATATTGAAGATAAATTATACCATAGCCTGGCATAAAATTACCTTCAATATTATAGTCTACAAGAGAATGTTTGCAGTGTATGAATAAAACTGTGTATGTATCTTCACTTAACTCTATTCTAAGATTAGTCTGGAAATCCTTTATATTATTATCCATACCCCAACTTTACAAAACTAGAGTTTTTATTGTATTATTTTGAATAGATAACTTGAAGATTACAGAATATGGGTAATTAGTTCAAAGTCATCTCATCATTTCAGGGGACACTTTCTAATCGAATTCCAAACAATTTGGTTGTAAAACAGTATATGGTAATAAATCCAATATGATATCATTTTCTCACTTTTAAATGTGAATATACAGGGTGTTTTAATAATATGTGGAAACAATAAACTATGGGTACAATGAAGTCCTACAATTTGTGTAGACGACAGATTATTTCTGAAGGCTTTGTAGTAGGTTTTTATTATTTCATGTGGCTTTGAATCCATTTATTCCTGACTTAGAAGTAGAGATTTTTTATTTCAAAACCATCTATACAGTACTATTTTTATTTATTTTTCTAAATAGCCATGTAATGAGGTATACTAACATGTTTATTATGTGAAAATATTCATAATAGTTATTATGTGATTGTAAAATCCACACATAGTAATTAAGCAGGGATTTTCTTAGAGAAGATGATTTTAGGAAGGCATAATATTTTTCACTCAATGAGTTACTATTTAAAGAGGCAGATGTTGGGGACCATATGTCAGTTCCCATCTTTGAGTTTTGATGAGTGCCGAAAAAGCTACTTTACTCACTTCTTTAAACCCAGATATCCTTTGCTCTCAGTGAGTTGATAATAACATCCCCGTTAAAGAGTTGCAATAAGTATTAGGGAGTATGCAATGAACCACCAGTCTGTGGTTCAGACTGGTGAAGCTTTTATAGAAATGCCTTGTGATAAAATGCTTTTATTATATGTTTGTCTCTAGGATTGTGAAAATAAGCCTTTATTATTGAAAACTTGGAATAACAGGATTCATATAAACTTCTAAAAGCCATTTCCAGTACTTGCACCAAGAAACATCATCTTTTTGGGCTGGGGAAATGGTTCAGCACTTTGGGTTCTTGCAAGAGATCTGAGATCAAATCCCAGCATCCGCATGACTGTTCAAATGTGTCAGTAACTTCAGTTCTAGGGAATCTATTGCCCACTTCTGGCTTCTGTGAGAATCATGCATGCAAATGATTCATAGACATAGATTTATGCAAAACACAATGCACCTTAAAGAGAGAAAGACTTTTTTAGTGAGGAATCACTATAAATTAATTCTCATTGAATTCATGTTACTGTGAAAGGAGATTCTATTTGATCACTGTAGACCACAATTCTTGTGATCATTGTTATTTATTAATTGGAAAGAGCATTAATTTATGCTTCTCTGATTCCCTTTGGTACCTTGTTAAAACCAAAGCTATTTTATCTAATTTCTGACTGAAGGACCAGAATGAATTTCAAAGGAACAATCTGGTAAGGCCAAATGATGACACTTAATAAAGATAAATGTAAACCTCTAGATACATTTTCTAGAAATCAATAAGAGAAGTTAGAAGTCGGGAGAATCTTGGCTTGAAAACAATTCATGTACCAAAGATCTTGGGGTTTTCAGTTAATCAAAGAAGATAATAAGACAAGCTAGCCAAAGTTAATGTAATCCTAGGCAGCATTAATAGAGTTATAGTGTGGGTATCATGAGACTTTATGGGCCCAATGCACTCTGTACTGTCAAAATGAACTTGAAACACTCTTTAATTATAGACACTACAATTTATGAAGAACAACAGAAATAATAATCCAGTTAATGATCATTATAGGTGTCTGTTTAAAAAAATTTGTGTTTCAGGATAGCATATTTTTCTGATTATTATATAGTGCATATTTATTTTTGACAATATAATATGCTCACTCACCTAAACATTGGTGTTTGATAAATTTTAATTTTGCATCATAATAAAAGTGTGTGAATATATACATTTATGTTATACATGACAAACTATGATGTGTGATTACAATGAGAATCACTTTCTCATCACTTCCAAACTACCCTCTTATCCTGGAAAGTCTCAATCTGCAACATGCTTGCACAAGTACAAGGACCAGAATGCAATCACTGCTATCTATTGGAAAAGGCTAGGTATGATGTTATATGCCTGTAACCTTGTGGTGAGAAGGCAGAGACAGGTGGATTTCTGAAGTCTGATTAGTGAACTTCAGGACACTGAGATACTTTGTCTCACAATACAGAATATATCACCTAAATAACACCTAATGTTGTCTGCTAGCTTTAACACATACATAAATAAATACACATACACACACGCGCACACACACACACACACACACAAACACAAACACAAACACAACACACACACTCATACATATACATACACACAAGTATGTCCTCCACCCTATATATAAAATATACATTTCATATATATACATGTACAAGTAAGTATAATATTAGTGAAATTAAAACATGTATTATTATAGTAACATTAGCTGAGTTCACAGCAAAAACACAATAACAAATATTGTTCCTGGCTATATGCTTTCTATTTTACCCAAACCACAACTTTTTAGCTCCTTATAGAATCCATCCACATAGTTCTCACAGATTTATTCATTTCATTTTATCATGTGTTGCAGGATATTTGGACACACTGCGAACCCCGAGATTGCATTAATTAAATAAAATCAACTTTGGGTCAAAAGGTAGAGACAGCAATTTTTTGACAGGAAGTAGCCCTAGAGAGTGAGAAGGAGTCTGGAAAACCTATAGAGAAATGCAGAGGAGGTAGGGAGGAAGACTTTGATTTTGGTGGCCTTATTGGTTTGGGAAAGCAGAAGAGGAGCTCTCATTCTGAAATTTTCATCAGCTGGCTGCTCCTCTGCCTCTCTTAGGTAGCAGATTTTCACCCCAGCATCTGCCTCTAAGTAAAACCGATAGTATTTAGATTTAGTTTAAAAACAGAAATCATGATGATGTCAGCAGATAAAATTATACATCTGTTCAAGATAATAATTTCAAATATTTTTGATAAAATATTCAGAACTAAGATGTCTGGATTGAACGATGCTTATATGTTAGTATTTTCACAATTAAAGATCTGTATATGTTTATATAGCAGATTTATTAAATTTAACTAATATTAACTGCTCCCAGAGTTCTCATTTCATCAATATGCTCAAAAACAAATAATTGTCTTTCAGCTTTTCAAAGAAGCCACTCTAGTCCACCTTAAATGAAATATTGTGACTTAAGGAATCATTTTGCCAATGATCAGTAATGTGGAATTTTCTTCTCTGGTTGAAAATTTGTATCTTTTTAATGAATATTTTTTCAAATGTCCTGTTCATTCAAAATTCATGAAATGTTTTCTATTGAGATATTTGCGTTCTTTATGTGTTATAAACATCAACCCATTATGTTATGTGTGGCTTGTAATTACTCCTTCTGGCTGCAGGCTGTTGTGTCTCTTCATGCTATTGTTTTCTTTGGAGAAGCTGTTTCACTTACTTCTCTCTCTCTCTCTCTCTCTCTCTCTCTCTCTCTCTCTGTGTGTGTGTGTGTGTGTGTGTGTGTGTGTGTGTGTGTGTGTGTGTGTGTGTGTGTGTTTACTGGTTAACGTTTACTGTCAAAGTGCTTGGGATCACCATGGAAACACACATTTCATTGTTTCTGTGAAGACATTTTTAGGATAGTTTAGCTGAGGAAGGAACCCCCATCCTGAATGTGAGCAACATATTTGAAATGAAAAAGGTATTAGACTCAGTAAGAGGAGCTTAAAGTTTGTTTTGGCATTTATATCTCTCCAGCCTATGATTGTGGATGCAAAGCCTCAAGCTCTAACTTCCATGGCATCCTCTCCATGATGTAGTGTACTCTGCCCATGTGAATCACAACAAGCCCTTCCCCCATTGAAGTGCTTTTATTAAATCTTGTCAAAGCAATAAAAATGTATACATGAATTAAGGATATACTAAGGATAAAATCTACACACTGCCAGCACTGACCTTCTTTTCTCTTTTTAGATTTCAGTAGTTTTGACTTTCAGAGCTTAAAATTTTAACATTTGGCAATGACTTTTTAAAATACATAGTATAAAATAATCATCTAATTTCATTCTTATGCATGTTGATATTTGGCTTTGCAAGCATTGTTTACTGAGGGCACTATATTCTTCCAATTGGTTATATTTGGAACTTTGTAAAAATTTTTACATGTGTAGTTTTACGTCTAGACTCTCTACTCTGTTCCACTTGTTTCTTTGTGTTTGTAAAAACACACAATATTTTTATTACCATAGTAATGTATTATAGTTGAATTAGCAATCTTTATGCTACCACATTTTTTTCTGGGATCATCTCTAAATAAGCACTGTAGGCAAGGCCTGTAGGTTGAATGTTTTACTACTTCTTTCCAACACTATGTTAAAATTCCTTTTAAGAATAATAAATTTTATAGTGTGTATATCTCGAATGGTTTTGTTTAGCTATATACACGGATACAGATTTCTACTCATTGGTATATTCTTCAGTTTTTGTCATTAATGTTTATTATCTTTAAGTCTTGTGCCTGTTCAGTTAAGTACATTCCTAACATTGTAGGTTATTATAAATAAGAATGCCATACTAATTCATTTTGGGTAGTTCATTTTTCTTAACATAATCACTTCTGTTTGGTTACTGTTTGTCTTCTTGTTGCTACTCTTGGTACTCAGTCCTGCAAATAGCTTCATTTGTCATCACTTCTGAAATTGCTTTACCAGGATCTTTAGGAATTCAAACTTTTTTCTTGTCTAATTTTTCTGTCAAGGCCTCCCATCACCTGCTAAATAGATGGTTGAATAATGTGCCTATCTTTGCAATTTTTCACATCTTTGAAAAAATCCTTCCATTTTTCATCATTTACTACAATGGCAGCTACCAGATTCTCACTAACACCATTCACTGTATTGAGGCACATTGCTTCATCCTGGTTAAGTACCTGTCTTTATCCTAGATGGTGCTAAATTCTGCCAAGTGCTCAATACTACTTTCAATTTTGTATGTTAATACTGATGTACTTGATGACTTTATCTAGTTCTTTTGGCTATAAACACCATCTTTGTGCTAGTGATCCACCAATGTAAATTTCCACTCTAGTTTTTGTATGTTGGTGTAAACTTTGTGCTGTAATGCCTAATATCTTTTTTTATACTTCCATTTGTTAGTCTTGTGCATTTTAAGCCTAGTAAATCCAAAGTTATGCTTTAATGTCCTCCTTCTAAACCTGACTTTCCAGTATTCCTCCTCTTCTAAATGAATGACAATTTCATCTTTTCTGTCACTCAAACAAGGCATGCAATGTCATCCTTGACACATCTCTCTTCCCCATTCCACCTCCAATTCATGACAGTCTTCATGTGTATATAGGAACTGTCACTTCTCACATTCTCCTGGATTATTAACTTCCTCTGAATCTCTCACTGAGATGATTTAATGAATAAGACTCCCTACTATGTCTCTGTTCAGTCAGTTTACCACACAACAAATAGGCTCAAAAGAAAAACCCTATTTCTCATATATATTTGCATATTATTATGTTGAAACAATAAACAGTAAGATAATATAAATTGAAAAGAACATTATCCCTCTCAAATTTTCAAACACATACTGAAGACACATGTATTTCTGTGGATTATAAAGGTATTTCTTCCTGAGTTTCCATAGAAAGAAATCCACTTAGAAATTCAGACATTTCAGACAATGTAGAAAATTGCTTCCTTTTTAGCATTCATGAGATTAAAGAGATCAATACAGGAAACTAGAGAGTTGGCTTTGGTTTTTAAGAACATTTGCTGCTCTTGCAAAGGATTTAGGTTCATTTTCCAGTACCCAAAGGATAGTCACCACTGTCTGTAACTTCAGTTCCTCAGCATCAGAGTCCTCTTCTGTTTTCCATTAGTATTTAGCATGCACTTGATAGACATACAAATGTGTAAGGGAACAGACTTATATACAGACAATCAAAACAAAATAAAAATATCAATCAAGAATATCATTAAATTCATGAAAGAGATATCTTAATAAAGAAAGCCACTATGGGCTTAGGGAGAAATCTGGTGCTAGGGTAGCTCCCAAAAATCCACAAGGAGGACCCCATCTAGGACTCCTAGCAATAGTAGAAGGGATGACCGAATTGGCCTACCCTTCTAATAGATTGATGAATACCGAAACTATCATCATAGAGCCTTTATGCAGTAATTCATGGAAATAGATGCAGAGAAACACAGCCCAGGACCAGACTGAACTACAGGAATTCATTCAAAAAGTAGGAGGAGGGAATACGTGAGCTAGGGAGGTCAAGATCATGATGTAGAAATATACAGAGACTGAGCCGGACGTTGGAGGCACAAGCCTTTAATCCCAGCCCACAGGAGGCAGAGGCAGGCAGATCTCTGTGAGTTCGAGACCAGCCTGGTCTACAAGAGCTAGTTCCAGGACAGCCTCCAAAGGCACAGAGAAAACCTGTCTCAGAAAATTTCAGAGACTGTTGAACATTGTTTGTTGAAACTTATGAACTCTGGACCTAAAACTCCATGGGACCAAAATAGGTTCTCTATACGTGGGAGACAGTTGTGAAGCTTGGATTAGCTGAGGGTCCCTTGGAAGTAGGACCAAGATACAAACTTGGTACATGAGTTAGCTTGTTGAAGCCTACTCCCTATGGTGGCATGCCATGCTCAGCCCTAATGCATGAGGGAGGGGCCTAGCCCTGCCCCAACCTATTGTGCCAGATTATGTTGACACCACAGAGAGGCAAGTGGAGGTGGGAGGAGGTATGGGAGGGAGAACCGTGTCTGGAATGTAAAATGAAATTAAAAAAAAAAAAAGAAACATGGTGCCGGGCGTTGGTAGAGCACGCCTTTAATCCCAGCACCGGCGAGGCAGAGGCAGTGGCAGGCAGATCTCTGTGAGTTCGAGGCCAGAATAGGCTCCAAAGCTACACAGAGAAACCCTGTCTTGAAACCCCCCACCAAAAAAAGAAAGATGGCAAAAATATCCTTAAATACTTATTTGATTCCATATATTACAGGGTACTAGATTGAATGATGGCCCTAAGACGTATTTTCAATTTTTAATACTCAACACCTGTTGGTACTACCTACATTCACTTTATTGGCTATAGTATCTCTGAAACTGCTCTTCCATTGCATTGGCAAAGATAAGGTATTAGAATTTATGTTGATGTGGGTTTCTGGATATAAAAAAGGAGGCAAAAACTAATCTGTAAGATACTGAAAGAAAAGTCAAGGAAATGAGAGATCTTGGAATGAGAAACTCTTCCATATAAATGGTTGAAACATTGAGGCTTATAATGACATAATGCTATAGAAAAGACAGCTAACAGACTATGGAACAAGTGACCAAGACTCTAATGGTGACATTCAAAAAGAAAAACAAAAAAGGGTTAGGTAGAAAGAAGAAAAATTGGTTGTTAGGCTACATCCTTGGCCCATTGATATTATATTATTGCTTGTAAAGAAACCAAAGAACATTGATGAATGTTGCAGTGTCCTCAAGGAAAAGCAGGTTGCAATATTCTATAAGGGAAAAGTAGAGGAAAGTATATGTGTAGACATGTTGTACCTCTCAATCCACAGTTTCGGGTGGAAAAAGATTTTATTGTTGAGTCAGCATGGAGAATTTGTGCTAAGCTTATAGTGAGCCTGACAGTCATGTGTGTTTTGTAGTAACTAATGTAAACTGTGGAAGTTGATAAAATCCAGGAGTGCTCAGAGGGTTTGGTTAAGGAAAGTTTTGATTTTGAGTAGGAGAAATGGGGCATTAACAAGTTCTATAAGTCCCTTTACTTCATTTATGGCATGGAGAATAGGAAAATTAAACCCCAGCCTGCCTTTATTACTATGAACAGTCTGTGAGGTATGGTAAGAACATTTCATGTGGAGCACTACAATATATGGGATTCCACTGTCAACCAGTTGATCAGCAAATACTCTATGGTTCACAGTGTATCCTGGGATGTAGTGAAACTCACTATATAGCTCAGGTTGGGCTAAAGTCTAATCTAACTCTCCTACCTCAGCTTATTGAGCTGGATTATAAGCATGGACCAAACTGACATTTTAAAAATCTATATAGTTTTCTCAGACATTGAAATACAGTCATGTTCTTTTATAATTTAAATTTAAAACAATCTTATTTTAGTCACAAATCTCATTTCCCTCTCCCTCCTCCCTTTCCCACCAGCATCCCCCACCCATCCCACCCCATCCACTCCTCAGAGAAGGTAAGGCCTCCCATGGGGGACCATCAAAGGATGTCACATCATTTGGGGCAGGACCAAACCCTCTCCCATGTATCTAGGCTGAGAGAGTATCCATCCATAGAGAATGGGTTGCCAAAACCCTTTCGTGCACTAGGGATAAATACTGGTTCAACTGCCAGAGGCCCCATAGACTGCCCAGGTCCCCAACTGACACCTATGTTCAGGGGCCCTGATTTGGTCCTATCATACTTCCCCAGATGTTCAAATGGGATCCATGAGCTCCCACTTGCTCAGGTCAGCTGTTTCTGTGGGTTTCCTCAGCATGATCTTGACCCTTTTGCTCATCATCCCTCCCTGTCTACAACTGGACTCCAGGAGTTTGGCTCAATGCTTAGCTGTGAATCTCTGCTTCTGCATAGCCATGATCTTTTCCCTTTTCTTGGGAACCAGGCCTCCTAAGTTGATTTACACACAAAAAATAATGGGAATGAACTCTTCTATGAGATAAATTGAACCTACTGAAGAAACCTGACCAGTTTATTTTTTAAAACCATGTATGATAAAGAGCACACCATGCCTGTTTCTGTACTCTTCTCACAGAAAACAAGGCTCCTCTTATCAGTTTATATATCACCCATGATGGAGGAGGAGACATTACTAATTTGTTTATGGACACCAAATTCCTTAGTCAACAATATATTCTGAGAATGTTATGCTGAATAGCCCATATCTTTTAAAGCACTGCCATTTTGCTTTGTGAATACAGCCAAAAGTTAAAATGGAACACAAGATTGTTTAAGTACTCCAAAGTGTGAAAATAAAAGCCTGCTTAGAGAGTAGCTTCAAAAAGGTTTTGTTCCTGGTGATTAATACTCCCAATAAAATGTGCTTTATATTACATTGTGCTCTGTTCATGACATTTCATAACACAAATATGAAATTAAAGTAATAAAATGATAATTAATAATGCCAACCTGGATTGTTATTGCAGTAATGGTGACTATACCCATTACATCATTATCTAGAGTTTGCAATAACTTAAACAGGTCCATAGCGAACTTGCAGACAAAAAATTATCATCATTTAATCTCAGCATTTCTTTGAGGTAGCACTAGTGATATCTTATGTTGACTGATAATAAAAGAACCACCCTAGACAAAAGAGGTTAAGGATGGAGCTTTACTCAGGAGCCCATAAGCAGGATGATTCTTGCAGCCAGAGTGACTCACAGCACGGTGTAGAGGGGAGAGTGCCAAGTAAAAAAATATGAAAAGCTTAATTTAGATTCTTCTTAATTTACCTGTTATTGAAAAGAAAGGCACTTTCAATAAATAATTATTGAAGTTATTTATGTGCTTTTCCTTTCTCCATATTATTTTTCAGTAAATGTAAGAAAGAAAAATCAAAAATAGCCCTTTCTTTTAGAAATCTCAAGTTTCCTGTTATAATGTAAAACTCAAATAATTGTAGGTCACATAATCTCAATTATCAAAGGGAAAAGTAGAACACAACATATATATTAGGTGCAATTAATTAAATTAGTTTAATCAAATGGTATACTTTACTATTTATATAGTATGAAAAACTTAATAAAAATAACTAATGCGATTTTTTAAAATTTAAATTAGAAACAAACTTGTTTTACATGTTAATCCCATTTTCCTCCTCCTCCCCTCCTCACCTGGCCCTCACAAACCACCCACCCCATCCCCTTTCTTCTCCATGCAATGTTTAATTAGTTTAATTTCTTATTTTCTTAGTTATTACAGCCAGATTTAATCACATTTTTGAAAGAGAATATATCTAAAGAAAATGTTAATTATTTGAAAGGCAATTTGCCATGGACCTAGGGATACCCTTATATTCCTAAAAATATTATAAGTTTTTATACCAGAAGACATTTTCTAAATAATTCTGTTTTTATAATAGAAGGATGTGGGAACCTACCTTGATATTAAATTTGTAAACAAGTGTACATGTGAACAAGGAGGACTCTGTTTCACCCATATGTGTAGACTTGATAAGTACAGCAAATATGATTAAAATATTCTCTAAGATCATAACAGGAACCAAGAACTATATTCACTAATGTCAAACTTAGACTGCATCTAATGGCATGGGGATCTGCATAAAGAAGGGAGTAAGATACCATGCATTAATTAGTATGGAGAATTTATTCCTTTAGGTTTCAGCACTGATGCATCAATATGCTTAGCACATGAACCAAATCTCTGGTTTAAAATGCATATGGAGTCTAACTCAGTAATACATGCACAGCATATATGGTGCATATGCATACACATATATAAAATGTACATATAAAATGTATGTGTATAAATGAAAATTTATACACACTGTACATTCATCTGTATTACTTTTTGTTCTCTGGTACTGACTTATGTGTAAAAAGGAATCTTTGATATATTTTAAAATAGTTTTCTTGCATATATCTCACATTTCTAGTATTAAATTTTAAATCATATCGAAATCCAGTGCCTGGGTATAATATTGTGAAGGTTATATTAAAATTTGCATTTGATTATTCAAAATGGATTTGATAGTTGTATGCATTCACCATAAAATTTTAGTTTTATGCATTTAAACATTTCTCTATGCCCTAAAATGAAGTCAGGGAATTAAGGAAGTGCTTGAAGAAATGGTGTCAAGTATTTTAACATTTTTGAATAAAAACTGTTTTTGTTGGTGAATTATTAAGATTTCAAATATTCTATTATTTTAGACTCAACTTTAATCCATACAATCCACTTAATGTCAACTGTGTTGCATATTGAATAGCTTATCTGTCAGGTGGGTTAAGTCTTGCAGGCAAATTGCTCATCATAACTCTTTTGGGCTGGATTCAGAGTAACAAAATAAACCAGCAATATGTACAAAAATGTTAAAAAGTATCAAGTCTTTCACATGTGTAACACTGCATGCTACTTGAAGATATTTCTTTTTTTCCTACTCTCTCTTAAATTTGTTTAGTCTAATTAATGTGAGTATAGAAGGATTCTTTAGAACAAAATATAATTTCCTGTTCCATAAAAAAGGTATTATTAAGCATAGCACAATTAAAATACCATTATTTCCAGTACTGCTGACTTCAGCTGGTAATGTGTTCCTTATACTGTTTTATCAACTGTTAATTCTCTTTTGTAAAAGAAACTATGCATGTGCATGTGCCAAAATATAGCAACTTCTACATTTGTATTATTACAAACTACACTAACTTCTTCAGCAGTTATGAAGCAGTTTTCTCAGGGGCCTCTTTTTGCCCTCGAATAAAGTTGCTGAAGTTCTGTTTATCTCTAGCTATAGGGAGAGATACTGAAATTAAAGCTAGCAAAGAGGATTAAGGAAGAAAATTTAATTAAAGGTAAGAACATATTGTATTTTAGTATCAAAATTTATTCTTGTAAGTAATATATTCCAGAAATCACTACTGACTTTTATTATTTTGAAACAATTTACAATCATTTAGTATTTATTTTGTATTAATATTCTTGTATTCACAAAATATGCCTTACAGAGTTTCACTTAAATTATAGCATTAAGTTTCTAGAAAGTACATGGGAGCTAGGGAACGAAAAAGCAATTGAGGTCTAGAGAAGGAATGACACATGAAAGAATTGTAGTTTGGGGAAAAGAAAAATGGGGCATTATCAGTTTATTAGCAGAATGGATGGCCCCTTTCTCCTTTCCACCTGCTCTAGGTGGGAGAGTGGTCCTGGGAGAGTGGTCCTTTCCTCTCACCAGTTGCAGCACTCTGGTGAGCAGGACCTAAATCTTGCTTGGGCAGTGTGGGGAAGGGAAAGTTGCCCTCTACCCTCCCACCTGAGGAAGTTGGCAGAGCTGTCCTCACTGCATGAGAGGGAAGAACTGCTATGTCCCTCACAAGCTACAGCACTCAGGACAGTGGGCACTTTGTCAGGGCAATACAGTAGAACTGACCCTGATAGTGTAGATGTGGGTGAGCTGGCCCTAAGGGATTAAAAGCAGGAGAAACTGCCCCACTCCTTCTTCCTTGCTGCTTAAGGTAGACTAGCCAAGACATCTCTGGAGAGCTCAACCTGGTGGTGACAATGAGGAAAATCTGGCAGGCTGACCAACTCAACTACCACCCAGGCTCAGAACCAGGGCTGTGACTTGGCTTTCCTTGACAGGGACTCCATCTATGAACTGCTGGAACATGTGTAAGGGCTGGACCTGCAGATCCAAAGCTACAGGAATTTCTGACACAGGGCAATAACATGATATCCAAGAGCAATACCATTGAGTACCCAGCACAGACAGATATTGTGGTAGAAAACAGAGGCCTCGAACCAGAAGAAGGACAAATTGTGGTCTAGGGGAGGTTGCAAGGTGCATATGAAAGCCCTGGGAGATGAATAGGATCAGGATGCATCATGGTAAGTCCACTAAGAATCAATAAAAGTTAAAAATAATAAACAAATAAACAGAATATTTTAATACTGAAATCTATAGTCCAAATTGTTGTTTCTAAGTGTGTGCTGCCTTCCACTAATATGTAATGCTTTTGATGAGCTATACTTTATAGAGTACATACATATATCAAATACAACATAAAATCATCCTCATATACTGTTACCATAAATATTCATATATGATATACACATATATTTGGTATACCTTGAGGTAACACTAACCAAAAACATGAAAGACCTGTATAGCAAGAACTTTGAGTCTTTAACGAAAGAAATTAAAGATGATACCAGAAAATGGAAAGATTAACCATGCTGTTGTATAGGTAGGATCAACATAGTAAAAATGGGGATCTTGCCAAAAGCAATCTACACATTCAATGCAATTCCCATCAAAATCCCAACACAATTCTGCACAGACCTTGAAAGAAGAGTACTCAATTTCATATGGAAAAACAAAAAACCCAGGACAGCCAAAACAACACTGCACAATAAAGTAAGTTCCGGAGGCATCACCGTCCCTGACATCAAGCTCTATTGTAGAGACATAGTCCTGAATACAGCTTGGTAGTGACACAAAAATAGACAGATTGACCAATGGAATCGAACTGAAAACTCTGTGTAGGGGACAGTAAGCCACACCTTTTAGAGCCAGCCAAGGCATGGTCAAAGTGAGATCATAATGATGCCAGGTGGGGTCTTAAGGGGCTGCAAGCACATGGGAGACCCCTTTTTCTCGACTCCCTGCCTTGCTGCTCCTGGCATGCTCTGGCTTGCGTTTGGCTGGTGTTTGTCTGAATAAAGATATCTTAACCTTATGGACTATGGATCATCTTTGTTCTCTTAATAACCCTGATATTAACCCACACAACTATGAACACCTGATCCACTTTGAGTTAAAACTTTCCTCCATCAAGGAAACTAAGCTAGTAAAAGTTAACTTACCATCAAGTTAACTTAAGCTAGTAAAAGATATGCATTTCTTTCAAAGATAATGAGCAAGTAATGCCCCAAAACCTGGCTGCTGATAGCAGAATGAATAGCATATTTTTAAATATATTTTCTTCTTTTTTGTATCATTAGACATTAAAATCATGATTTTGTACATGTTAGGCAAGTCCTCAGTCTATGACCTACGGTGTATATATTAGCCTAATTTATATTCTTTTAATTCAAATGTTTGAAATAAAAAATAGTTGTCTTATTGACCTTTGTTCTTATTCTTTCAACTAAGAAAAATAAATACATTGCCTATGGACACATGAATACGTATTCATTTATATTCACATATACTTAATTTTAGCAGGAAATGTTCTTTTTTCTACTAAATCCTATACACATTTTAAATTTAGTAGCTACTGGAAAATATTTTGCCGAGTGATCAAGCACGTTCCTACCAAACACAATGCTCAGGCTCTAATTCTCAACATAAACAAATTAAAAGACAGAAAGAGACAATAAAACTAATGACATCTATATTTTTATTATTTGAGAATTTCATGTATATATACAATATGTTTTTCTTTTCTCCAACTCCTCCCAGATAGATCGCCCTTACCAATGTGTCCCTTCCCATTGATGTCCTCATATTTTCTTTTAATCACTAAGGGCAGTTTGTGGGGTCAGTATGAACAGTATTGTAGGATCATTCCCCGGATGATCTACAAGCTATGTGGGTCTGTGATGTTGAAGAAAATTGAAGTGTTCTTTGCCAGCAGCCATCAATTACCAGTGGTGTCTATGCTAGTGAGGGGACTTCAAGAACCCATCTTCATTCTTGTTGGGGTATATGACCAGGCTGATCTTTATTAAGGTCTTGTGCATCATCTACCACATCTACTGTGAGTTTCTGCGTATAACAGGTCTGTCCTGTGTGGAAAGCAACATTTCACCATGTCGTCAACAACTTCTTGTCTCTTACGAACTGATTCCTCATCCACAAAAATTCCTGAACCTTGGAGAGAAGAGGTGACATGTAGATGCTCAATTTAGGGATGAGAAATCCATGGTCTCTTACTCTCTGTGTTTTAACCAATAATGGATCAATCACCTACTCTACCAAAAAGCTTCCCAGAGGAAGGCAGATGCATTAATCACTGAGTATAAACATGGACTTTTAAAAAGAACATTTGGACACTATGACCATTTAGCAACAACAGCAAAAAAAATGTGGTCAGTGACATATCTAGCCACAAGTCAACATTTGCAGGCATGAATTCTGTCCTATGTGATAGACCTTAATTCCAATTAGAAAACTGTTGGTTACCCAGAAAATAACCATGGCACTATTGTACCATTGGATATTTCAGTATGATATTTTAGCTCAAGAGTTCAGAGCGGGTTAAAACTGTACATGGCTTTTTCACCAAGAAGACTGAATAAAACTTTCTTGTATTATGAAAGAAATCCAGTAAGGAGAAAGCTTCAAAATCAATATCAAGTTGATGTCTTACATGTCCTGTAAATAGTACATGTGGTGTCTTCAGCCAAAGTATTTTACCATTATATTCTGGTGGGCAACCAAAAATAATGGTAAGGTCATCTAATGTTTTGAAAGTCTCCATGATTCTTGACAAGCTACTCAAAAATTAAATATCCTATTCCTGGTGCTTGGCTTTTTATTTGATGATATATGGCTTCTGAGGAGAGAACTGTTCCCTTGTAGGGTAACTTCATTTAAACTCTTTTTAAAATAAGTGAAGCTTTTTACATAGCAGGTTTCTATGCTGACATTCACATTTTCTTTAGGGTTAATGCCTTTTACTCTTAAGAATAAATTCATGATAAATTCTAAAATAAGTTTTTGCCATATCCATATGTGCATGTGTGTGACAATAAAGCTTAATTGCTGTGAAGTTTTCCCCAAAGACATTTTATCTTAAATGAATTAGAGTAAAACATTTTAAAAATTTAAATAAAGTTTCATAGTTGATTTTATTACACTGTGAAAGTATAAGACCTTTTCAAAATTATATAAATAAATGCTATTAATGTATTCTTACATTCATCAACTGGAAGACTTTTAGACACATGAGCATTCAAATGTTAATGGACTATAACAGCTTCTTCTTATTCTAAATTAAAATTAGCTACATAATCTTTATACTTAATAGCAACTATCAATTTAGAAACTCAATTTTACTTTAAGAATATCCTTTCAGGCTCTATATTACAATTTTTGAGATGCTCCCACAGAGGAGGGTACCATTAAAACTATCCGTTCACACAGTAGATGAAAATGGCTTAAGTTCACATACCAGTGCTGAACTTACAAGGAAATTTACATTACTCTTTATTCTCCACCACTCATGATTAATGATTCTGTACTATAAGCTGACTAAGTTTTCAAATTTATAATTAAAATATTGCATCTGAAAACGATGAGGTGGATTTTCTGCCATTAGAGTTTTCAAAGGTATACTGAAATTATTATAGCAATTTTCATTTTTTAATTATTTTATTAATTATTTGAGAATTTCCACATATATCTGATCACGATCATTTTTCTAGGCCCACCTCCTTCCAGATCTATCCTTCATTGCATGCCCACCAAATTAAAAATAATAATACATCAAATCTCATCACAGCTGCCTAGAATGTTTTAGGTATGTTGCCATCCACTGAGTCTGCTAGACATGCCAGGGTCACACCCTTAAAGAACGTTTTCTCTTTGGAAGATATAAGTTACTAATAACTCCTCTGCTAAGGTGTATTTAATACCCACCTCCCCTCTTCATACTGGGAGTCTGTCTAGCTTCAGTGTATACATATTTTGTACTTGCTATCACACCACTGTGAGTTTATATATGCAATCCCTATATTGTGTCAATAAAACAGTGTTTCCTCACAGTTATCCACCTTCTGTGGGTCTTCCTGTTCCCTTTGCGTAAGTGAACTGGAAGCCCATGGAAGAGAAGTATAATAGTCCCATTTAGAGACTAATGTTCCACAGTCACTAATTTCCTGCACTTTGACCAGTTGTGGGTGCCTGTGTTAACTACCATCTTCTATGAGAAACAATATCTGATGAGGTTTGAGAAATTCACTAATCCACGGAAATAATGATGTCATTAGAAATCAGTTTATAGTATGTGTCACAACCAGAAGGGTATACTTAGGATCTTCACTAGGGCCAACAATCTGCCTAGACACAGGTTCATACCCACCCCACCCACACTGACACACATACAATAAAAGAACTCTTCCAGGTTTAAGTTCCATTTTAAAAAGTCTAGTCAAAATGTGCATGGGTAATTTTCATAACATTTATGTCACGATTGCATAAGTGAGGCTATCTTGACAGAAAGGCCACTATTTTAGAACACAAGTTCACATGCAGATAAAATTGTTATCTTTTCCCATTAGTAGCATGTAAAGCATCTTCTACTAATGTGAAGGATAGCTGGTAGAGATGAAACTTCCAAGTGAATAGTAGGTTCATTTTTACATATTCTATGACTCAAGTAGGTGATTACTTTGGCAATAAGTTCCTGTTTTCAATTTTTGGATGTTAATGACCAGGAATAATGGCAACAGCTATAATATCCAGGGGTTGTTTTCTATTGAAACTCTGTGTTCAACAACTCCAATAGAGATGAGTGGCCAATACGATCATGTTTTTCCTCTCATTGTGCATATCAGTTTAGAATAATTAGACATTCATGTCTCATTTGAAGCACCTACAGAAGTCAGGAAATTAGTAATGAGTTATAAGGATAGATGGGTATCCAGAAAGGGAAGATAGAACACACTAATATAAAGTGGGGAGGGAATAATGGAACAAGAATGGTTAAACTGGTTGGGGTTGGGAGGTTTACTTAACATGAAAAACTTTCTCTGAAAAAAAATACCCGGACAAAAATGTGAAACATTAAAACTTTATTGGAGTTACCCTATTAAGGAGCAAAAACAGTCCTACTGGACATACACGATAGCAAATAACACTATGATTTCCCCCTCTATTACCTAATTTTTCTCCTACTGTCATGAAATTTTAACTTTTGAACTAACAAATGATACAAAAATGTTATTTGAAACATTCATTTTTTGTCATATAGTGATATGAGTGCAAATAAACAGCCCATGACCTAATTCCATCCAAGATAGATTATAATCTGCCTTAAGTAAGGATCATTTATTCAGGTTCTAATCATGTAACTCATAAATTTCTGCTAAGCAAATCACTTGAATAATAACAAGAAGAAATACACAGTTGCATAGCCCCAGTCCTAATTCTATTTTCTAACTGAGTGAATGCAAAGGCCATAGGATCTTATCACCTAACAGAACCTAGCACACGAAGGGAGTTGGCATCATCATGTGATTTGTGTTCAAATAAACATGCAAAAGTAAAAGAAACAACTTCTGTTTATTGCATGTCACATAGCAGGCCATGTACTCTGCCACTCTCTGTATATCATGTACCTGTATATCAGATGACTTAAGAATAATTGTTAAGGATTGTACTTTCTGCCCAGTGGTTGTGGCACACACCTTGAATCCCAGCACTTGGGAGGCAGAGACAGGCAACTCTCTGTGAGTTAGAGACCCACCTGGTCTACAAGTTCCAGGACAGCCTCCAAAGCCAAAGGAAAAACCTGTCTGGAAAAACAAAACAAAATAAAAACAACAACAAAAAGAAAAAGAAAAGAAATGTACTTTCTGAGGTAAGCTAAAATTATTTGGAGGAACTTTTGACATATTGAGCATTTGCAATTTCTTTTTTTCATTTTGAAACAGTTTTCTTTCCAAATATTTTATATCATACATATTTTAACACAAGTCATTATTGCACATTGTTATATACATATTAGATTGAAAAAATCATTTTGTACATATTGGTTTGATAGAATCAACCTTTTCATCACTTATATAATTTTGTAAATGGTTATATAACATAGAAAATTATGGGCATCAGTAAACAAAACCTTGGGCTGAGAAAGCAATATATATTTTAAAGCATGATTCCAGAAGGCAAGCTATCAGACAAGATGAATTCATGTATACAATAGTGGCACTACAGTTAGGAGAGTCATCAACTTTTCTCTAATTGGAATTGTAGACCCACTCCACAGAAGTAATCCAAGTCCAATAATCTAAATCTGGTATAAAAACAAATAGGGAGGAAAATACTAGGTCTTTGGTGGCAGTTGAATACTGTTATTTAGTGAAAAGCACAGGGTCAAGTTGCCTTTTAAATATAACAAGTAGGAATATCTCATTTGTTTGCTGAAAAAAAATCTACTGTATGGATATACTGCAAGTTCTTGCCCCATTCATGAATTGCTAGACATTTGCAGTATTTTCTTTTGGGGCCTATTATGAATAAAGTGTTATAACCAGTCAAAAATTAAAGATGTTGGGGTTAAAGGGATGATTCTATGGTTGCAAACACTGGCTGCCCTATCAGCAGGCCAGGTTTGTTTTATGGTATAGACATGGTGGTGTGTTTTTCTATTATCTTGACAAAACATCATGACCTAGGCAATTTTAAAAACAAACGAGGAAAAATAATATATAATTTGTGCTAGCAGTTCCAAAGAGTTAGAGTTCATGGCCATCATGGTGGACAGCATGCTGGCAGGCAGGTATGTCACTGCACTGGTTGGGAGATTTATCATCATCCACAATCAAGAAGCACAGTGAGAGTTGAACTCTCAGATATGATTCCCAATGACACACTGTCTAGAATGAACTTCTTAATTCTCCCCAAATAACTCTATCACTTCGGTACCAAATATTTAAATATATAAGCCTGTCAGGGACATGATTAAATCACTACAGTGGCTTAAGCCATCTATAACTCCTATAACCAGGAATTAAGAGCCCCCTTCTGATTTCCATGGGTATCTCAAATGCTTATAGAACATTTGCACACACACAGACAAAACCACCCACAAGCATAAAATAAAAACATGATCATTTTTTTTATAATTTTATAGATATTTGTAACTTTGAAAATATGTTGTTTATCTTATGCTTACTTCTCTTTGCTTAGGGAAATCTAATTGTTAAAAATATCTAATATTTATATTGTAACAAAGATGATGTACAAATGCCCTGCCATGTGGCAGGAAACATGATCTCCAGCAGAATAAAAGAATCTAGCAAATAACATTACCTTCCATTTCTAAAGTAATTGATACTTTTGAAGGCTCTTTTAAACATACTTTATCATACAGCCCTAGAAAAGCCCAGTGAGTTTGCCAGAAAAGATAAATTATTAACCTAATTTTACGGGTGAGCAAATTTAGGCTTAAGAAGATTAAATGTCCTGTCCAATAATCCATATCCTTTTATAGTGACATTTATGTATTATTAAAGTCAAGATTTTTTGCTGGCTTTTCTGATATTTGTCCCTGAACAGTAACCATACCTCAATTTTCAGAAATGTTTGATTTAAACATCACAAGGTAATGATTGCTATGAAATAATCTGTGTAAAGACATTTAAATACAAAGAAATTAATACATTTGTCATATGGAAAACCAAATATGAAGAAAATAACCAAAATGAAACAATTGTTTACCATTCATTGAAGCTATTAGAAAAGTAAAACTGTGCTCTACATAAATCAGTCCTGAACAAAGTATATGAGAATTTTTAGGTTTTAGTAATAAAATGTAATTTCAAAGAATCATAGGTGTTTCCCATCATTTTAGTTTGAATGCTGATGAATGCTTTAAGCTCTGGAGAAGAGAGACCAGAGCTCATGGCTTATCATATAAATTAATGCAATGCCACATCTTCAAGCAAGACTGAAAAAAGAATTTAAATGCAGAGGAGGAAAAACCAGACAAATATTCTAAAATAAAGCAAAAATGCAATAATATCATTTCAGTCCTTAATGTAAGCTTTGAGGATTTTAGTGGGGGGATATATGGATCTCGCTCACAAACATCCTTTTCTATACTGGATAAATTGTTGAAACTATGTAAAAAACAGACAAGAAACAAAATGAATCCACATGTACCCATATACTGGTATTAACAATTATTCAACCAGGTTAGCATGCAGTTGTTATCATGTTACTTAGAAAAGAGAACCAAAGTGCTTAGTAACTTTCAAGGATATGTAATGATTTTTGGTATTGAGACAACATTCTTTTGCTATTTCTTCAGTTGTATGCTTTATTAGCTGTGAATTATTAACTATTTTAGAAATATTAATAAATTTTAGACCAATAGTACTAGATTCAAATGATTTTTTTTTAAATTAGGAAATAGAAAGTGCTGTGAAATTGTTACATGATACCATTGTGAACAGATAGAGAATTTAACATATAGAATTCTGGGTTTTGTATATACAGGTACTGCTGTTCATTCTTGTACTAACAATTTCTAGGTACATTTGTTCCACCAGATTCTTCCTTTCATCTGACTGCGAAATTAGCAAAGAGTAACATAGTTTTCCCAGTAATCATTTCTGCATCATTATCCTTTAATATGCTATGGACCATGTTCCATAAAGCCTGACATAAATCACATTATACTACTATTTTTACTAAGACTGTATTTCAATGTCACTGCAAGAGTCAGAGCTATGTAGCTGAGTCTTTTGTCAGATCAGATTTCAATCTCAAGTCATATAAAATGGAATGAGTTTTAGTTTTGCTTTCCCTTTTCTTAGTTTTCAAGAACCTGATACAGCTTTTAAATGGGATAGGATACATTCTGTCCTGCTGTGACATATATCAAGTTAATTTAAAAGAGGGAAGAATCCTGCCTGTGTGAAGAGGATACAGATTTATTATCAAGAATCAGAAATTCTGAAAATAGAATACAGATGTTTGTGTTCCTATATAATCTTTTGAGGCAAGTTTTGTTCCATGTCATAAATATGAAAATCAGAGTAATTGATTATGGTAGGTGTTTTCTAGAGCTCAAATTAATATCACAAAACAATTTCATCTAGTAATTAATCAATTTGCCTTTAATAGCCATTTCATTGAAAATAAAGGTGAATCAACACAAAATCAAAGCTTGCCTTGAACATGTATTGATGCTTCTGTTTGTTAAACTTAATGACAAATCAAAATTGAACTAAAAATATTTTTGATAATAATCAATATTAATACTTACTTGAATCTTTTGATCATTAAATAAAAAATGTGTAACAAAATAAGTTGTTTCTGAAAAAATACAACTCTTTTAATTATGGAAGGCAACTCCAAGAGGAAAGTTCATATTAGACAGTGTCTTTCTAATTGGACATTAGTAAGTTTGATTGATTACCAGTATAACTGAATACAATCTTCATTCTTGTGGCCTTATGCACATCCCTGTCCCTGTTTAAAGATCTCAATGATCTTTAAGACTCTTAGATTTATACTTGAAAGTAATGCTTTGAATTAATAGTAAAAAATAAAAAAGATTTATTTGCTTGTTAATGTATTTATTTAAAACATATAAGCATTAATTTATTCAAAGTTTAACATTTGAAAATTAAAAATATTATCACCATTAACCTTGCTTTGAAAACAATGGGTTGGTATATTTTGTCTGTTATTCATAATATATCAATGTCAATTTAGGTTTGGCCAAGGGGTAGGGGCAACCCTGGAAATCCTCAAATAACAGAGGCTGTTGCTAAGAAAGTTGTTTAACTCTCCATAAACTGACAGCAAAACCCTATTGGCGAGGACAATATCCATACAACTCATTGAATATGGAGAAGTTGAGCCGGTGCCTACAGGGAGCTTTAATGCCTATGTTCAAGTGTCTTTCCTGCTGGAAGGTGCTCTGTAGGATACTAAAAGAGAAACAGAAACATCAACCCAGCAACAAAACCTTTGACCAACAGTCTATCATCTACAGGATGTTAGAGGAATGGCAACACAGAACTTTTGGATGTAGCTAACAAATGTCTGATTTGATTTAAGGACAACTCCCCAAAATGGAACACATTCCTGATACTGCTTGAGTAACCCAGAGACTAGATAACACACAGTTCTGGGGTAAAACCAAACACTATTTTAAAAAAGGATAAAAAGATCAATTAAACGATCCCTAATGTCCTAATGACATGCTGCTAGATTAGTGCCTTATTGAGTCAAAGTTAAAGAAATTTCCTCCTGTAGCAGAGACCAACAGCAGACATTACACAGAGACAGTCCTTGGAACACATGTCATTAAATGGGCTATCTCCATCAAACCATTCAACTTAGAGCTCAGAGAAGCTCCACAGGAGAGGAGGACAAAAGGATATAAGAGGCAGAAAGGTTGGTGCACAACAGGAGTCCAAGCCAACTGAATCAAGTCAACATGACTCATAAGAGCTCAAAAGGACTGAAACAGTAAGTTCAGGACCTACATGAGTCTGTATCAGGTCCTCTGTATATTTATCATACCTTTGGGTTTACTATATTTTTGGGAATTCTGAATGTGTTGATGGGGGAAGGATTTTTTCTTGTTTTTTGAGACAGGGTTTCTCTGTTTAGCTTTGGAGCCTATCCTGGCTCTCACTCTGGAGACTAGGCTGGTCTTGAACTCATAGAGATCTACCTGCCTCTCCCTCCAGAGTACTGGGATTAAAGGCATGTGCCACCAATGTCTGATGGGGAAGTCTTCTTTACATATGTTTCTCTTATTGGTTGATGAATAAAACTCTGTTGGCCAAGAAGGGAAGCAAGATAAGTGGGACTAGGAAATAAGGAGATTTCTGGGAAATATAATAAAGAGAAGTCACCATGTGATCCAGGCAGGAAGTGACATAGCAGGGCAGAATCAGTATATAAGCAGGGACTAGCAGGAAATCACTCCTCTCCTCTCCTCTCCTCTCCTCTTCTCTCCTATCATTTTTTTCTCTTCTCTTTGTTCTGTAGAGACACTGGGCAGATGCAATGTAGACCCCAACAGAGTAATAGGCACAGTCCTTATCTCCAGTAAGATAAAGCCATGTGGAAATACTTACATTATTAGAAATGGGTTAATAATTAAGACTGAGCTAGCAAATAAGAAACCTTAGCCAAAGGGAAACATCTTATAACTAATATAGCGTCTGCTTGTTTCATTGGGGCAGAGAAGTGCAGTGGGACCCTGCTGGGCCAGAAAACTCACATTACAATGTGTGAAACAGTGTGTATCTGATTTTTGTTCTGATTCTTGGGGTTCTTTTCCTTCTGTTGGTTTGCTTTAACCAACCTTGCTATGATAATTTGTGCTTTATAGTATTGTATATTTTATTTTGTCATGGTTGTTCAAACTGTAGGTAAAATGAGAATAATTAGATGTGCATCAATATCTTTTAAAATAAATTCATTCCTATATAGTGACAAGTGGTAATCTGCTTGCCAAACTTCTATGTAGTGCTAGATATCTTTCTAGTCTATCATTTCTTTAACATTATCCTTAAGGATGAGAGTTCAGTAAGTGAATAACTGCTTGGCAAAGCATTTTTTTAATGCTTATAGCAGTTATAATATGCTTACCTGAATTAGTGAGATTTAAGTCAGGAATTACAACACATTCTCTAAATAAGTCATTTAGGCTATAAAAGCATGACAAGGCAACAAGGAACTTCTCTTTTTTTTCCTTTTAGTTTGCAAGTCTTGAATAAAATATCATATGTATTGACAGCTAACATCCAAGTGCCTCAATTCTACAGAAATGAATATACAAACAAGCACAGTAAATTTTCAAAAAGCAAAGTAGTGAACAGGTTTCATCTAAAAGTAATTGCTGTTTTTCATATGAATAAAAATGCAAAGGAAGAATATGAACATGATAAAAATAAGAATCTAAATTTAACTTGGCATTCAAAAATGAAGTTTCAGATATTTTTTACTTAGATCAGTAAGCTATGCTTACTTTATACATTTTATTCTAATGTCTCAGTCACATGCTCCAGAATTTATATCTGATTTTGGTGCCTCTAAAATTCCTTAAATTGCCTTTTTACAGAACACAACATGAGATACTGATTAAATAACTATTAAAACAAAATACATATTTATTAAGCTTTTTCCCAAGAACCACATACCTCTTCAGATATCTGTGACACGTAATGTTTTGCCTATATTTATTTCATAACTGTATTGGATAAATATTTATACATATCTAAAGATAATGAGTAATCAGACCTACTTTTGTCATGTATAAAGAATTTTCTATTTTAAATTTAACTTGGTTACTCAAAAAAAACTCCTTGTACTTAATGTACCTTTATACCCTTTGCCAGCCTTTCCTAGGCACTAAGCAAAAGAAAAGACATTGGATTGCTCTAGGTGTAACAGCCATACCTGTTACGATAAATGTTACAATAAATCTTTCTGCCAAAAGCAGCTGAGCCCCACTGCCACTTGTAAGCTTTACGCCAGCCACCTGCCCAAGTTAGGCCCAAATGAATACACAGAGAGACTTGTATTAGGTACAATGTTGCTTGGCCAATGACTAGGATTCTCATCTGTTAGCTCAGTATCAATTATCATACATCTATATATTTTATAAGACTTATCTTATCAGACGCCTTATTGGCGTCCCTCCTAGCTGGTGGATCACATCGTGCCGCTGGAGCAGGAGCCGAGGGGAAAGAGAGCGACACTTCCTTTTTCCTCTTCTTAAATATGAGTCTCCTTGCTATGTCACTTCCTGTCTGGAACACCATTTCTCTACTACATTTCCCAGAATCCTCTTTGACTCCTAGTCCAGCCTAACCTGCTGTCACATTGGCCAAGCAAGTACTTTATTTATAAACATACACAGAAGTATTTCCCCCATCACATACCCACAAGAGTTCCTAAATTGTGTGGCAGCTGAAGAAAGAGTGAGAAAATTTAGATAGTGAGCTAAATTTCAAAACCAGAAGTAGAACACAAGGAGTTTGACGTAAGAAGAAAAATTTCTACAAAACAGTTAATGCCACATATGCTAATGACAGAATGGTGTTCCTCACAATTTAATTTTATGTTGTAAATCAATGACAAATAGAAATAGGGTTGTCTATTCACAAAGAGGGCTCAGTTAAGATGGTTAAGAGCAGTGTTTGTTGTTATAGAGTACCTGCGCTCCATTTCCAGCACCAATATGACAGCTCAAAATCATATATCTCCAAGGAATCATATGTTCTCTTCTGGTGTACTCTGCCACTTCATGCACTTGGGCAACACACACACACACACACACATTCATTCATGCACACACATGTATACACACATGCACTCATTCATGCACATGCCTTTTTTTTTTCCTAGAAAAGTTTTAACTTTTTAAAAAGACCATCATTAGCACAGGCACTAAGACGAACAATTAATGGAACGTCATGAATCTAAAAAGCTTATGTTTGGCAAAGGATCATTCAGATAAAGTGGAAGGATAAAAAAGTAGGAAAAAATTTTAACACACACACACATATATATATATGATATCTTAGCTAAAACAACTAAATATCAAGAAAACAAATAGGCCATTTTAAAGGGGGTACATATTGAAACAGAATTCTCAAAAGAAAACTCAAATGGCTGAGAAGCACTTACAGAAATGTTCATTATCCTTAATTATCATGTAAATGCAAATTAAACTACTTTGAGATTTCCTATTTATGCCAGTTAGAATGGATAAGATAAATAAAGCCAATGACAGCTCATGCTGGCAAGGATGTGAAGCAAGAGAAACATTCATCCATTGTGGTAGGAGTGAAAACTTGTGCATACACTATGCTAACCAGTAAGGTCAATTCTTTCAAACATCAGCGTGGATCTATCTCATAATTCAGCTATACCTCCTTTGGGTGTATAACCAAATGATGCCTCATCCTACCACAGAGACACTTGCTCAACTATGTTCATTACATGTTTTTCAGAATAGTCCAACTGGAAACAACCTAGATGTCCCTCAAAAGATTAATGGATAAAGGACGGATGTTACATTTATACAATGAAATACTAATCACCCTTTAAAAAATAAATCATGAAATTTACAAGTACATGTAATGAATTATAAAACATAATCCTGAGTACTCAGAAGTAAAACATGGTAAATATTCACTTATATGTGGGTCTTAGCTGTTAAGTCAATGATAATCAAGCTACAATTTGGAGAGCCATAGAGGTTAGATATAGAGTAAGTGGCAGGTGATAGGGTAGGATGCAAATAGACCTTGCTAGGAAAAAGAAATAGAATAGATAGTTATGGCTGGTGGATGGCAGGACTGGAAAAGGAAGATCAAGGGGAGAGGCAGAGGGAAGTGAAAGGGAATAAGGGGAGAGAAAGCTAAAATTAGGGCCCATTTGAGGGATGGTATGGAAACCTAATACAGCAGAAGCTTCTTAAAATACAAAAATACACGAAGGCAATCTAAAGAAATCATCAAATAGTAGGAGAGACAGTGCCAACTGGCCATCACTTATCACCAAATCAAGTTTCAAGTATTGGGATTGTGTTAAATCCAATTGAATTGTTGGCTGAAGGGGTCCCATGAAGACCCTCAAAGAATGTAGTCTGTTGTCTAGACCATAGCTTGCTCTCGAGAAATTGAATGCAATGCCTCATAGATGAAGACACCTACACCTTTGATTCAAAATGGAGAAGCTGAGCTGGTGCCTACATAAAGCTCTCACAATTCCATCCTTGCTTCTTTTGTAGAAGAATGTACTGTGTAGGCTACCAAAGGAGAACTGTCAACACCAATACAGACATAACTGCTTTGATATTCCATTGTGTCACAACTGCAAGAGATGCTGGTGCAATTGTGGCACAAAGTGTGTGAGAGGAACCAAATAATAGCTGATTTGACTAAAGGCCCACTCCACAAGATGGGACTCATATCAGACACCACTTGGATAACAAACACCTAATACTAGAATGCTCAGGGTCCTAGGGGAAATAAAGTACCTTTTATGGTTAGAAGTCAATAATAAAATGATTCTCATTGACATTCTTCTGTACTCATAGATCAGTGACTTGTTCAGCCACTATCAGAGAAGTTTCATCCTGCAACAGATGGAAGCAAGTAGAGTCCCATAATCAGACATCATGCAGAAAGTGACAGAAATATAACTTTCAGTCCTGAGTTGTATGTTGTATATCTCCATCAAATCTCTTTCCCCAGGCTCATGGAATTCTAAAGAAGAGAATAAAGGAACCAGAGGGATGAGGAACACCAAAACCACAAGGCCTTCTAAATTAACATGCTTGACACCCATGAACTCACAGAGACTGAGGCAGCATGTACAGGCCTGCAACAGATGGAGTCCTAGAGCCCTCAACCCTAATTCACAAGTAATGTATCATTGATAAACACTTGCAAATGAAAAATGAGTGTTCTACATGGGAGTCTCACTGGGGAAACAAACTGCCATTGAGGCCAGGCTGTATGCCCAGAAGTAAATGACCAACAGAAAATGAACTCAGGGGCATCAATTGAGGTCTTTGTCTCAGAATGTTGTGTCAGGACTTTTTCTTTTTAAAAAAAAAAATTATCTCATATTTTTTAATCTAATTTATTTTGTTCTCTCTTTTCACTCTACTTTTTGAATATAATGTGGCTTCTAGTTTTGTGCTTTTGTGGGTTTCAGAGTGTGTGATAAGTGAATCTCTATGGCTTGTACCTTCTCTTGGGCTCCTTTCCTGTTTGTTTGCTTGTTAGTTTGTGTTGCCCTGTTTGCTGTGATTTTGTTGTATATCATCTCATTTTATTTTATCCTATAGAAGCCTGAATGTTTTCTAATAAGAGAAAGAAATGGGAAGGATCTGATTTGAGGAGAAGTGGGAAGAAACTGCAATGGATAGAGAGATGGAAAAACCACAATTTAGAAATGGAATGTGAGAAAATATTTTATTTTCAATAAAATAAGAGAGATATAAGAGTAAATATAGGAAAAGAGAAAATATTTTAACAAAAATTACAATAACCAACTATTCAACATGAAGAATACACTAATTATTCCATGAAATGGGTACTATAGTGTCATAACCTGCCAGTGGCAAATAAGGAAAACTTGGGTTTTATAATTGTTCTTATGTGATGACTTGCACTGAGAAGGAGACACCTCACAGAGTAAGGAAAGATGCAGTGATGTATCCTGGATCAAGGCCATTTAGGATGAGCTTTTTCCAGAATTCTTACTCAGAGAAACTTGTATAGAGGATTAGCATCAGGGTTTATTTAATATGCTTATTTCAAAAACTAAAATTAGTTCCATGATGCCTCTCCTTCTTCCTGTTGCTAGGAAACTGACAGTTACGGATAGTGTGAAATTTTCTAAATCAAAGTGGAGAACAACTTTCTAAACTACAGTAAAACTTCATTAAAATGAAATTACTAATTAAACAAATGAAGCTGTTTTAGAGGTGTTTTAAGGGTTATTAGATCTCTGGCATACATTGCCTTTTTCATCCCTCTGCTTATTTGATTAAATAAAAATAAGATAAACTGGCTAGGAACAATTTAAAATCCAAAGAGATACTAGTTTTAAGACCACTGTAGCTGTTACAGCATTTCCTTGATGATACTCTCTGAGCCTTTTTTGTGCACTACAGCAAAAATATATTCAGAAGCTTCTTAACTCACACAGGAGGTTTGGAACACTTCTAGACTGGCTTTTCAACTGCTCATTGTCTGTCATTCCTGAAGCTGCCATAGTAATGTCTACAGTTTAAAGGGTAAAAGTCCAAAGGGAGTAGGTCCATGCAAAAAAAAAAGAGTAAGAAATAAAGGAAACACCTTGCCTTGATGCCTTGAAGTTTGGGTTCAACAATCCTAGCCACTCATTTATACGATGAAGCCTGAAATGCCACAGTAATGCTCAAAGTAGCCAGAGACAGGTGGAATCCCAGGTGTGCTCACAGTCAGGGCTCTGCTGCTGGGGGAAGCATGCTGCTTGTGTGTTCCTTCAATCACTTGCCATGAGAAAACTGTTTTTCTCTTACAGAAAAATGAATATAGAACTGTATAGCATTAACAGAGTCATATTACTTTTCTTAAAAAGTACCCTTTCTTAAAAAGTAAAAATAAAAATAGGAGGACAAGAAAATAAAGGATCAAATTAAATCATCTATTCTATACTTACTCAAATACTCAAGCTTATTTATTATTTGGCTGATCAGATATGAGAGCTAATGGGTGTTATTAATCAAGATTCATTAAAATAAATTCTAACAATCCAAAACCTAACAACCCTACCAGATGCAACTATGTGTTTCACAATAGTTAACCATCACTAAGCCAAAATAAACCCACAACTAAATTATGTTTACTATAAAAGGAAGCAACAATACAATTTTATATAACTGAACTTAATTCTACATAAAAGCAAAATCAATTCAAGAAATAGAATTATTGGCATATGTACTACACTAGGTACTTTGAAAAATTTTAGGTTGGGTTGGTTAAAGGGACATGATAAATTAACAGTATTTACAATCTAATTACACAATGTATGTATTTAAATATAGATTCCATCCATTATCAGAATATTTTCTGCTGTTATTATACCTAATTAAACTGTGCAACAAAACATATATTTTGGTTACATATTATATATATATATATATATGTATATATATATATATATATATATATATATATATATAGTTTGTGTAGTTCTTTGCATAACATATTGCAAATACTAAACAATCCTTCTCTAACGTTAAAACAGATAGGAACCAGATATGATGGTTTACACCCTGTAACCCCAGCATGCAAAAGAGTGAGATATAGGGACTGCATGATTTTGTGTCCAAACTGAGCCATATGGTAAGTTCTTGTCCTGCTTGGAATGCACAATGAAACCCTCTTTCTCAAGAAAATACAGTTGGCTTTGAGTTAAAAAATGGTGAGATATTGAAACCATAATTCGTGTTTATTGTAAATGGAATTTATCTCAGTGTAAGATGAATTGGTTTATTCTTTTTTGTGTAAGAATATTAGTTTTAAATTGTGTGACTTTTGCTTTTGCTACATTTGTTTAACTCTGTGAAGATGTGTTCCTGTGCCTGTCTAAAATACCTGGTGGTCTAATAAAGAACTGAATGGCCAATAACTAGGCAGAAACAAGGATAGGTGTGGCTGGCAGTCAGAGACTGTAAATAGGAGAAATGAGGAAGAGGAGGAGCAAAGAATAAGGAGAGGAGGATGTCAGGTTCCAGTCACCAAGCAATCCAGCCAGCCACATAGTAAGAAGGAAAGTAAGCTATATGGAAGTAGGAAAGATAAAAGCCCAGAGGGAAAAGGTAGATGGTTTAATTTAAGTTAAGAAAAGCTGGCTATAAACAAGCCAGGCTAAGGTTGGGCATTCATAACTAAATATAAAGCTCTGTATGTGATTTATTTGAGAGCTGGGTGGTGGGCCCCACAAAAAGACCTAAAGAGTTCAAAAAAGTCAAAAGGGTGAAAAAAAAGTCACACAACAGTTCTCAACTAAAAGAAAAGAACACTTTTGATAAGAAGATGGGCGAAAAGAGAATGAAGTCTACTCTGTATAACTCCCAGAAATGAACGCTTATTTTTGTAAAGCATGTTGTAATCAAGTTGTTCTGACCCACTGAAAAGCAGCCAATTAATGTAAAATGTAGACACACTGAAGAATTTTCTTCTGAATTAGATAATGTGTAAATACAGATAACTGAAAACATTTGAATCTGTCCATTCATGGGTTCTTAAATTTAAGGCAAAGACCAGTGTCCTGTATATGAGACTTCAGCACACTGACATAACACATTATTGATTACAACTGTCCTCCATGTGCATTTTCTTTCCTGATCTCGCATAGTTCCAGGGTCATAATTTCTCCCTCTTTTCTTCTTATAAAGTGCTCTATCACTTTGTGTTGTTGTTCTAACTCACACAGAGACCACTGAGTGATTGTGTTGATCTATATATGACTCAGAAAGAACCATCAACTGTCTTCTGGGATTGAAATTCTCTCTACACAATGCATAATGTTAGTGTCATATTACATTATGAATAGTGCATATTTTACAAATTCTCAGTCCTGTCCCCACATTCATTGCTCGTGGGCTCTGTCTGTGAGTGTATTTGTATTCTTAACTATCTGTAAGATAGGCTTGAATAGGAATGCCAGCAAATGATTTGTGTCAATAATGACAATTTAAAATGAAAATTATTCAACTATCATTTATATTAATCATAAATTTACTCTTATTTCATAAATAGTTTTTAAATTTAAATATCACAAATGCATGGTGCATGTTTTATTCAATCTAACCTTTCCAATATAATTTTCTAGAATTCTTCTTATCTTTCACAACTGACACTTCTTAATTTTTATCTCCCTTCTCATTGCATACAGACATGCATGTATCTTAGGTATTTTAGTGTGATATTATAGGAATGTTCCAGACACTAATGAACCTAGATGTCTGAGTTATTATTATATTGCTGTGAAGAAGATACTATGACCAAGAAAACTTAAAATAAAGCATTTAGTGGGGACTTCCTTAGAGTGTCAGAGTTTTGTTCTATGATCATCATGGCTGGAACCATGGTGGCAGGCAGGCAGGCAAGCAGGCAAACATGATGCTTGAGCAGTAGCTGAGACTTACATCCTGATACACAGGCAGCAGTCAGAGAAAAAGAGAGATAATGGGCTTAGCATGGGCTTTTGGAACCTAAAACCAGTACAAGTGAAACACCTCCTCCAACAAAGCATACCTACTTCAACAGGGACACACATCCTAATCTTTCCCAGTCATAGTAACTGGGTACTAAACATTCAAATGCCTGATCTTATATGGACCATTATCATTCAAAGCATTACAATGGTCAGTTTCAACACAATGGAAAATCAAATTGTGTTAAGATTATTTACATTTACATGTATGTGTACTTTTATTGAAAAATTAAAAGACATGAGAAAATATAAGAAGAGTTAGTTTAACTTTGATTGCAGATGTATTTTTATTGAGGATCAGTTGGAGGGAAGTTGTATAATGTGTGGGAGGAATATGGTGATTTCCAAATCTAAGGGATACAGTTTAGTCCCTTTTTGACAATGTCCTTTTAAAAATTTACATTTAAAAGAATAAAAACATCATATGAATTCTTTTCAAATGAAAATCATTCTTTCTTTATATTCCTAATATAAAGATTCACTATGAAAAATGAGGAGTCACTTCATGAAATTTCCTTTTATGTACCTCTTTTCTAGCTGGCTGTCAACTACAATGAGCCTATAAAGAATAATAGTTCTTGAAATCTACAATTATTTAAACTGAAAATTCTAATTATGCACATTTTTTATTTACAACAAAAACATATAAGACTGGATATTTGGTTCCATGACATTTAGAAAAATCAAAATTAGTTTAAAAACTCTTTAATAAATTTCCCTCCAAATTCACTCATTTTTGATCGCCAATTATAGATTAAATAAATAGATTTAAACATTCATTAAGTTTGTATGTTTCTTTTCATTGCTGTTTTATGGGTACAAAGGTGTTACTCGTATTAATTTAAAATCATTTGTCAAATTATAAGCATCACCATCCTGAGTGGCTGTCAGAAATGATCCCACATCCTACTCTGACATGTTTTCATGTCTAGAAATTTCTGTGTTAAAATTGAACTATAATTAAAGTAATAGAAATTGCATCATAAAACAATTATGACAACATACTCTAACAATTAATAAAATTTACTACAATGAGCTCTCTAGCTTTCACAGTACTCTGTTATAATGTATCAACAAGGTTGATACCATTCATTCATTGTTAGCTCCAAAGAGCAAAACAATGAAACTGAAAATAAATGTGGTGGATTTATCATACATTTTAAGTATAGTAATAGCTACCTATTTAATCTTTATTTATCATCAATAAATATGTTTATTCAAATGAGCATATATTTATAATAAAATTACATATAGAAGTGCTTATACTGAATTGCAATTTCTGATACCAATTGTAGAAAATAGCAAATTTTAAAAGTATCATTACTTTTCTTAGTGCTTATACTCATAAATGCAATTAAATCTATACACACAAAGTACAAGCACATATATAAACAAAGACATGTGTGCACAAGCATACTGTAGACACTAAATAACATTATAAGAAATAAATGATCATAAAAACACACATTACTGAAACATTGGCCAGCATTAACTAGAAGAGGAAAAAAAAGCCACATTTTAGAAAATATATTGTTCTAGGTTCGTATGTTTATGTCATTTAAAACTGAGGCAGGATGAAAAAGCAGAAAGCATTGATACCTGAGAAAGGAAAAGAGTCTTACCCTGTAGATGGTGAAGCCTCTGGCCTGGAGACAAGCAGGAATTCCACCACCACTAACAGTCATTTAAGGAGTTTTTCCCTTTCTAACCAAAATATTGCTATTTTCTAGGAATGCAGTGAGAAATCCCATTTACTGTGAAAGCATGTTTATTTAGCACCTTGTACAACAATAATGGCTATTGGTTTTACCTTACCATATCCCCAGACCCAAACTATAAACTCATTTTACAAAATAAAGGGCAAAATATTCTTAGTGATTTATTGAGATAAGGGCCATAGAAATAGGGTGTGTTGGTAATTCCAGGACAATGAATTGAGACTCTCCTTAGAAACAGATACTCACATTTGAAAATATCTTGCATTCTTATTGCTTGACTTTCTCCTGAGCCTCATGCTTAAAAACATGATGAAAATGTGTTTTGAAACATCTCTTTATACTAGTGAGCCATGCAATTCTTTTCTGTGCCCTAGCAATGAATCACGGTTTTGCCTGAGTTTGGGTCCATTACAGTGTGAGAGGGCCCTTGAATACACCTAGGGCAATAGCATGAAGAATTCTCTGTGTCTCCACATCACTGACAAAAGCAGTATGTCTTTTAAAATAATTTGTTTCTCTTCAGAGGTTACACAAATATCAGCTGTGTTGGTGTATGTTTTCAAGCAAACCAAATTTCAAGGCCAAAGTAGATTCATTTTTATAATGAATCTATCTGTGAATCTTAAATAAGATTCAGTAAGCAAGCAGATGGTCTCCCAGGTGGCCATGTCTTTCCGACGAAAGCTATTCAAGGAGGAACATGTGCTATATCTTAAAGCAAGAATGGACCCATTGAACATTCTAAGAATTATCTAGTCTACTGACATGACATTTTCTGTCAGTCACTTGGCTACAATTATATAACCAGTTGTCCCTTAAAATCACCTTCACCAAGAATTTCTGTGTTAACCTTCTACAATGTACACTTGGCATGTATGCAAAAATGAAAAAGCATCTGATCTTGAAAGGATGCAAATTCCAATTGCACATGGGAAAATTGCAATTGGAACAAATTGCACAAAGAACCAAATGAGTAAATGAAGACAGGTCAATCCGATTTATTAACTCTAAAGTAGGAAGGGGCCAAAATTAAGTATTTAAAAGTTGCTTTACTTATAATCATGGAATAGAAAAATTGATTCATGTTTTCTTCTTTAAAAATATCATTTCATAGAGTGGTCACAATTCACATGTTAGTCTTTCTTCTCAATATTTGAATTCCCTACATGACTGGTAAAGTCTCAAGTTAAAAAAAAAAAAAGCAAAAGGAGAAAAAAACCTTGTGTTTAGAAAAAATGTAAACTCTAGTCTTCCAATCTTATAAAATATCTTTGAGGCATCATTTACTTTGGATTCTTAAAAAGCACAGCTTCCATATTGTGAGGTTTACCCAGGTAAGAAAAGCTACCTCTTACGCAGTTGTAGTGAAAAGAACTGAGATTTTATAAATCACGGTGGCTGAACAAGGCTATTAGCAAAATGGGTCCTGCTGTGGGATTTCGGACCTTCCACTATCTAGGGTTTCTATTTTGGTTATCAGAAGGAGGTCAGACTGAAAGTGTTCTATGAAAGCTCTTGAGAGTAGAGCTGTGATTTCCCTGCCCTCTAACCTTGGCAAATGTAGTCATCATAGTACTCTCCCTTAGTATGAAAGGAGGGAATGTGTAGTTTTTCAAGCTAACTATTCTGCTGACAACCACACAAACCTCTGACCCAATGTTAATTATAACTAGAAAGAAAAGTATTCCCATTATAACAGAATACATTTGGTTTCTTTCACGGGTTCTCAACCTTCTGCTCTGATTCTTATCACAAGTGTCATATTTGTATTGTAGCTACAACTGAAATGATATAATAATGAGTATCATATCCATCAAACATTCTAAATGGTATTTGAGTGCATTTTTCCAAAGATTTTAACATTGTAGTAGCGCATAATAACTGTAAAATAATGTTGTCCATTTTACATTACTTTAATATACATATCATGGTCTATTTTTAATATTATTATTGCGAGTGTTTGAGGCATTATGAATGGCAAATAGGAAGGTAAGTTTTCTGGTCAGATATTATAGCTCATCTGATTGATGAACTTTTAAAGACATAAGATTTCAAAAGATCAAAAAAGCAAGCAAATGAAACACAACTCCTCCCCCAGCCAAAAGAAATTCAAAAATAATACTCGAAATAATTCATGTGCCATTTTGTTTAATTTTACATTAAACAATTTATCATGTGTGAAGTGTCTTCAAAGTCATCATCTCAAAATAACTTTGGATGAAAGTAAAGTGTACATGCTACTGCATTTAGAGAAATATTCATTGTTGATAACATTGTTTGTTCTAAGTGTAGTAAGTTTGACTGAAATGTAATAATCACCTAAGATGTGGACATAGGATTTGTGTGTTTGTGCAAATGAATTTGTTGAATATTCATACTATAGATACATGCTCATTCTTCAGTTTATTTGGGATACTAATGATGGTACAGATAATTCAAAATCATTGTTAGTGAAATAAATAATCTGAACATAGAGTTTTCTCATTTAATTAATGCCACTGCTTTTTCCAAATTTATCTGTGTAAAGATTTAAATATGGTAAGCATGCCAAAGAAGACTACTAATAAAGAATGCTTTTTAAGTGTTTCAAAAGCAATTGTTAGTGAGTGCATACTAAATTCTAAAGAATTTGCTTATATAAATAGATAAAATTCAATTCCCTGATTGTTATAATATAATATGGCCATATAATAGATATGTTGAACTTGCTTATATTAATACAATATAGAATTCCATTAGCAGATAAATGTTGGTGTTATTTGGGGAAAATGGCTTATTTAAAGGATAACAAAATCAATAATTTTTACAAGTTGATTGTAAAACTTTGGCAAACATTAGATATCAGTGATGTGCATAAAATCCTAGGATAATTCTAAATTCAACACAATTATAATTAAATGAAATCTTCAACTAAACAGAGAATTACATTAGTTTCATTCAAAGAAAAAATTGCTTCAACTGGAAGCTTCAAATATGGACAAAGTTCTGAAGATTTACATACAGAATAAATGTGAGACTTGGGTCCGTTGTTTCAGACTTGTAAAAGAACCGATTATTCTGATTTTAAAAGCTGTAATCTGTGCAGGCATTTCCTGGACATTTTCTTGCTAACATGGTATATAGTTCTTCAGGGCAGAAACTACTGTCCATTGAGTTTCTGCTTCTAAAAAAGACCCCATCTCTGCCTTTATTAATCTTGATAATGTTGAAAATGTACATTCAAATGGTTTTACTAAATATGAATACCAAGACTGAGTTGGCCACTAGTTAATAATGTCTCATTGTCTCTAATTTTGCAAGGTATATAGTGGGGGGATTGTATGGATCAAATCTTTAGAGAAGTTGATATAGACCTAGTGAATAAAATGTCTTTGCAAGTAACAAAGTAAAAAAAAAATCCAGTTTCAATAAGCTCTAACTTCCGTTGGAAAATATACTATTATAGAGAAAAAGAGTGATCCTGAATATGAAGGAGTGAATATACTATAATCTTTAGATTATCTACCACTAGATTTCCTGGATATTGTGTTTCTTTATGAATGTTCTCAACATTTATTTCTCTTTCTTTGCTATTAAATAGTTGCCGGTTATTTCTCTCAGGCTTATGAATAAGTTGTGCATTTGACCTCATTTAAAAAAAAACTCCCCTTTCTTGTCTGTGCTTCCATGAAACAGTTGCATCTCTGAAAAGGACTACATGTGTGTTCCAACTCTCTGACTGTGGAAGTGTATAACTTGGAAGAGTGAGTACATATTTTTACACATAAGTCTTCTAATCAGAAGAGTGAAACCATTTTTATATTTATGGTCCAATTCAAGAGTTAAATCAGGTCACTCCAGAATAGTAAATGTTATGCCTACAGTCATTCACGTGGTACTGGTATTTTAAACTTAATTATCAAGCCATTTTCATCACAGAGATGAGTCACATATATTGGATTCTTATAATTTAGAACCAAAAAATCATAACACTAATTATCAAAGGATATAAAAACAGAAAAACTAGGATCTATATCATTAAACTGTTTAATAGGTCAACATTATGGAAGTAATTCTTTATAAAAGCATTAATGGTAATTAAAATAGCTTTCACATATAAATTTTCAACAACACATAATATCACTTACAAATACTAGTGATTTTCAGAGTAAAATAAAATAAGTAGGCATTTATTATCATAGTGAAATCCCAATCTATTCACAAATTCTGTATCTTAATTTCCATATTGAGTTCAACTTTAGAAATCTAAGAGAGGAGTATGATTTTTGAAGGACTACAAGTTTGCAATTTTGGTCTAAGCATACAATAAACTCTTACTCATCGGGAAGAAATGAAGAAATTTTTGCTGTCTTATATCTCTTCTCTCCATTACATTTCCAATTGATACGACCCTTCATCCTGTTTTTAAATAAGTAGTTCCTTGTAATTAGGTTTGTTGCAGCTCCCTATGAGGTGACTTGTCAGGCATGGAAAGAGGTTTGGGAGTAGTGATCTTAGTTATGAAGGGCTAATCACCCCAACTCTGTGCCATCAGGAAATGCCTAATAAAAACCTCTCATCTAGGAGCTCTGCCCAATATGTTTTCTTCCTGCTGTCCACTGAAGAATTGAGATATATTAAAGGCAGTCAGTATTAACGGTTATAAGCATTGAATACTTTTTTTTTTTTTTTTTTGGTTTTTCTAGACAGGGTTTCTCTGTGTAGCTTTGGAGCCTATCCTGGCAATTGCTCTGGAGACCAGGCTGGCCTCGAACTCACAGAGATCTGCCTGCCTCTGCCTCCCAAGTGCTGGAATTAAAGGTGTGCGCCACCAACACCCGGCAAATTGAATACTTTGATTCCAAAGAATTTGGAATATATGAAATCTACTGTAGAGGGAGACTATAATTACCTGAATTTACAGAAAATTAAGTATATATTTCAGAAATACATATATTCCTTCATAAAATTAGGAGGAAATTTTAGTACTGTGTCAATTGTTTGAAAGACTCAGTGGTGGCGCTGAGTTTTTAAAACAGCATGCAAATGAGGGAAAAGATGTTTTCAATTAAAGGGAAGATAAATGAGGTGAGGAAAGTTTTCTGGGGAAGAAGAAGCTACTACAATAAATAAGAATGAGATTAAAGACAGACACATGCAAAACCAATATGTCAAATAACTGCAAAAAGTAGATAATGAAATGAGAAGCTGGAATGCAGACTGAAGTTTATGAAGCCACTGAAAGCCAGTGTCTCCAAAAAGCTTAATATACTTCCTCATAATGAAGGGACGCAGTTTTTATTTCCTTACTTTCTAATGATCAGTTTATTTCCACAGTATAGAAACCAGAACTAAGTAAACTGGAATTAAGAATGTGCCAAAGAAGACAGAATTCTTGATTTTCAAAGAGTGATTCTTCTTTCTACTCTGAGAAATGTTAGCCTATTTAACAAGAAATACTGAATATTATGTAAAGGGCTTTAATTTCACTCCTGTCCCAAGAACATGAACTGTAAACCTAGTTAAGTGAAATGGATACTTCACAAAGAGGCTTAGGCAATGTATATTGTGGTACAATAGCTAAGTTGGCAAAACCTTTCCTTGACCGTAAAGAAATATACTTCTTAGAATTATTTCCAAATCAATAACCATTAGACCCAAACAATGTTGATTTGTGCCTTCCTGAAAGGTAAATGGCTCAAACAAAATCATTGCTATAAAATTTTCCTCTCTAACAGGATTCATTTCGTCAGGAAGCCAATAAATTTGACTCTCATGAAAAGTCAATAAATAATAAAAAGGGCAGAATTTTATTTTTAATCTACAAAACTTTAAATGCATTGGCAAGTACTGTGTCAGCAATGCAAGAAAGTTCTTTAATTGTATATTGATATGTAGATTGTGGGACTTGAAGATAAAGAGACACACAGGTTAGTAAGAAGACTGTAAAAATCTCTATGTATCCCTTAATTGGTAAATTTATTATGTTGATGTAAATGAATGTTAAAATCACAGCTTAGTGTTCACTCTCGTTCCTACATTAATAAATAAAATATTCTTATTTTTTTTTCGAGACAGGGTTTCTTTGTGGCTTTGGAGACTGTCCTGGAACTAGTTCTTGTAGACCAGGCTGGTCTCGAACTCATAGATCCACCTGCCTCTGCCTCCCGAGTGCTGAGATTAAAGGCATGTGTCACCAACGCCCAGCAAAAAAAAAAAAATACTTATTTCATATTTTTAACTCTGCATCCCACCTCATAAAATTAAAATAAATAAAAATGGAAATGGACGTGTTGCTATGGCAACATTAAGTTTCTAATATAAGAAGTTTGTGATTGATTTCTTATCCCACAGAGGTTTTGCCATCCTAGCATCTCATGCCTAATGCAGATTCTTACCTAATTATGTTGAATATATATTTGAAATTAAATAGATACTTGCATGAAGTACACTAGAAGGAAATTATCACATGTACATGTGATTGTTTAGGGTAGGCCAAAGAAGTATTATGATTTAAATATGTGTACCAAATTTCCTTGCAGACAATATAATTATTTTTAGTCATGGTTTTTTTATATTATCAATAGTAGAAATTATTATTAAGTAATTTGTTAAAATTAAAACTGTGTCATACTGTTACTGGAGTTATGTAAGTCAAAATAGTAGGCTCTCACAGCCTCTGCTCTCTCCAGGATAAAAATTCCAGAAACAAATAAAGTTGAAAAGCAGGCAGAGGAGATATATTCATTGTGATCAAAAATGGAATAAAGGAATAAAATGGTCAGGGTGGTCGATTTGAGGGAGGGACTGAGTGGGAGGTTAATGAAAGAGAGATCCTGATAGAGGGAGTCATTTTGGGGTTAGGGAGAAACCAGGTACAAGGAAATTCCCCAGAATCCACAAAGATGACCATAACTAAGACCCCTAGCAATAGCGGAGAGGGTGCCTTAACTAGCCTTTCCATGAAATCAGATTGGTGACTACCCTAGCTGTCATCATAGAGCCTTCATCCAGTAACTGATTGAAGCAGATGCAGATATACAAAACCAAACCCCAGGCTGAGCCCTGAGACTTCAGTTTAAGAGAGGGAGGAGGGATTACATAAGCAAAAGGGGTCAAGATCATGATTGGGAAACACACAAAGACAGCTGAAGAGATAATAGGAGCTCGAGGTTTCTAGACCAACGGCTGGTTAGCTTGCCTGGGAGCTAACTAGACCCTCTGCATGTGGCCAGCAGTTGTGTAGCATGATCTGTTTGGGGGACCCCTTTGCTGTGGGACCAGGATCTATCCCTGGTGCATGAGCTGGCTTTTTGGAGCCCACTTCCTATGGTGGGTTTCCTTGCTCAGCCTTAATGCCAGGGGGCGGGGTTTGGAGGGTCAGGGCTCATGCCTCAACTTAATATACCAGGCTTTTTTGACAATCTATTGAGGCCTTACTCTTTCTGAGAAGTGGATGGTGAGTGATAGTTGGGAGGGGAACTGGAGGAAGGGAAGGAGAAGGAACTGTGGTTGGTATGTAAAATGAATAAAAAGGAATAGAGTGGTTTGTGAGTTAAAGTCCATCTTGGTACTTGTCAGCAGTCTTGGTGTGCCTCCTCTTCCCATCATGAACATATCACTGCAACAGCTCTATTCCTGAGATCTGGTCCATCCTTTAAAAGGGTCAAATGAGATGTTATTGACCTGTTAATGCTCAGGGTGCAGGCTTTTCTTGCTGAAAAAATCATCACCTGCAAATGTGGTAGAAGTTTGATGTTCTATAAGGTTTTGGCATTTATAAAATTCAGGGAAACACAAAAACAGGTTAGAATTAAGAATAAGTGCAATCAAAGTTTTCTTTGTAGCTTCAGACAAATTACACACAGTGAAGACATGATTTCAGACAAAGTACACACAGTGAAGACATGATTTCATTTTTTTGTTCCTTTGGGGTCCACTAGAGGAGTGAAAACATTTTAGCAAAAGCAGCTTCTAAGTGCATATTTAATATGAAATATACTTTTGTATTTTGGAGTATTATATTATGATCAAGTTATCTATGTGAATCATGTCTCCCTCCAGGGCATCTAAACAATAGTTATTTCTTGGATGAATATGAAAATTTGAGGGTATGCTACATAGAAAAATCTGAGTTCACGTTGGAACAATAGAAGATAATCTAAAATACTGAATTTCATACCAGCTGATTCTTTTATCTTTACATCTGAGTTATGCAGATTTAAAGTTTCTTACATTTTTATTCTTAGCTTCAAATCTAAAATATTAGTCCCTGTGGTTAAGAATTCTTTTTCTATTATATAGAATAAAAATCTGTGAGCCGAGGAAGCACAATAGACAATTGTGCTTCCCACTGAAGAGGAAGATTTTGTCTTCTGAGTTTACATGGGGAAATTCCCAAGGAAAATATGGTATGTGTTCACTCATATATGATATTAGACATAGAGCAAAGGATTACCAGCCTACAATCTACACCACCAGAAAAACTAGGAAGCAAGGATCACCCTCAGAAAGACACATGATCCCAAAGAGGAGACGGGGAAAAGGAAAAGATCTCCTGAGCAAATTGGGAGCATGAGGGGAGGGGGAATAGAGTTAGGAGAAAGAGATGGGGAGAAGAGCTCAGGAGAGGAGGACATTAGTGAGCAGGATGATTGAGTCAGGGGAAGAATATATAACAGCAAGAAAAGAGATGTCATAATATAGGGAGCCATTATAGATTTAAAGAGAAATCTGACACTAGGCAAATGTCCAGACATCTACAAAGATGACCCCAACAAACAATCTAAATGCTCTTCTCCAATAATGGGATTGATGTCTACCTTATATGCCATCTAGTAGTTGATGTAAGCAGAAGCAAACACCCACATCTAAAAGCAGGAATCCAGTTTCAGAGAGGGAGTAGTGATGAGCAAAGGGGTCAAGACCAGGCTGGATAAATGCACAGAAACAGCTGACCTGAACAAGGGGGAGCTCATGGACCCCAGACTCATAATTGGGAAACCAGGATAAGATTGACCCAGATCCCCTGTATGTAGGTGTCACTTAGGAGGCCTGGGCAGTCTAGGGGGCCACTGACAGTATTTATCCCTAGTGTACAAATGGACTTCAGGACCCCATTCCACATAGAGGGAAACTCACTCTGCCTAGACACCTATGGGAGGGCCTAGGCCCTTCTCCAAATTATGTGACAGAATTTGAAGTTCCCCCATGGACGGCCTCACTCTCCCTGAGGAGGAAACAAGGGGATGTGATAGGGAGTTGGTGGGTTGGTGGGGGGCAGGAGAGGAGGAGGGAACTGGGATTGACATGTAAAACAAGATTGTTTCTAATTGAAATAAAGAAAGAGAGAGAGAAAAATTTACCTTCTGAGTTTGGGTATCTGTCCTTCTGAACTGTATTCTAAAAGAAGGCTGCTGTTTTAAATCAATGTTTTACATCAGAAGTAGAAACCTATCTTAGGTGACATAAAACCTTTATTATGAACAAAATTCTTGTTTTTTTTTTTTAGTTTAGAAAAGAATGCCTGTATCTCCTTATAAAGATTTAGTTCATTTGTTTTAAATCCCTACTACAATTTCCCCTCCCTCAACTCCTTCCATTCCTCCTCCCCCTCCACTTTGCCCCCTCTCAAGTCACTCTTCCTCTGTTTCTATTCAGAAAATGGCAGTCCTTCCATGGGTATCAATAAAGCATGGCATATCTAGCTGTGGTAAGAATAGCACTTCCCCTTGTATTAAGGTTGTGCAAGGCAACTCAGTATGAGGTGTAGGTTACCAAAAGCCATCCAAAGCATTTATTGACAGCACTTGCTCCCATTATTCGGAGTCCCACAAGTAGACCAATCTACACTTCTGTTTCATATGTGTAGAGGGCCTAGGTCAGCTATAAAGGCTACCTGGTTGTTGGTTCATCTCTTTTAATTCCTATAAACCAGGTTAGTATTCTCTGTGGCATTTCTTGTGATGCCCTTAACTCCTCTGCTCTTATAATCCTTCCTTCCTCTCTTCAAGATTCCTGGAGATTAGCTCAATGCTTGGGCATATGTTTCTGCATCTGTTTTAATCAGTTACTGGATAAAGGCTATCTGATAACAATTGGGGTAGCAAACAATCTGATCACAGGAGATGGCCAGTTCAGGCTACATATCCACTATTGTTAGGAGTCTTCACTAGGGTCATCATTGTAGACTCATGAGAGTTTCTTTTGCATTGGGTTTTAACCCTACCCCAAGATGCACCCATCCTTTCCAGCCATCTTTTTCAGTACTCTCCCTCCTCTCCCCACTTTGTCATTCCTTGTTACTTACTCTCTTAATGTCTGGGGATTATAGCATGGTTATCCTTTACAGCTAATATACATTTATAAGTGAACATATACTGTGTTTTTTGCTAGGTCTGGGTTATCTCACGCAGAATGGTTTTCTCTAGTTCTGTCCATTTGCCTTCAATTTTGCTGATATCCTTGTTTTTATATCTGAGTAGTACTACATTGTGTAAATTGACCATATTTTCTTTATCCATTCTTCATTTAAGGAGTATACAAATATTTCCAGGTTCTGGTATTATGAACAAAGCTGCTATGAACATAGTTGAGCCAGTGTCCGTGTGGCAATTATTGAGCATCCTTTGGATATATGCCAAAGAATGGTATCGATGGTTCCACTGGGTCATGAGGTAGACTGACTCACATTTTACTGAGAAACATCCATTTTGATTTCCAAAGTGGCTGTACAAGTTTGCATTCCCACCAGCAAAGGAGGAGTGGTGTCCTCTTGTTCCATTCTTTTCAGGATAAAGAACACAAGAAACTCAACATCAAAAAAATAATTAATCCAATTAAAATTTTATGAGACATAAACAGAGAATTCTCAACAGAAGAATCTCAAATGGCAGAGAAACACTTAAAGAAATGTACAATATCCTAAACCATCAGGGAAATGCAAATCAAAACAACTCTGAGATCCCATCTTCCACTTGTCAGAACAGCTAAGATCAAAAACACAAGCGACAGCCTATCTCCTCTTAATACCTTATGCCTGAAAATATATTTCTTTTTACACAAAATGATTTTTCCTGGTTATTCTCTTTGCTTTTCACAGTTCAGATATTTTTGCACAGGGTGTTAGGAATTTTGCCACCTTTCAACACCTTGTTACAATATGTACACTCCGAATCCCTTCTATAACAGCCTCCAAAATTACCATATCTGAGATAATCAATGGTTTCCTCTGTATTAGTTTTATTGACTATTCCCCAATTAGTCATTCTTCCTTAACTAAATATTATGTATATTAATTTTATTATAGCATTTATAGTTGAACATTCAAATTATTTAAATATATTGCAATAAATAATTATTTTGTCTCACGTATTTCAAACTCATTTAATCTACCCTCAACATGTTCTTGTATAGTTCTTGGCTTTATTAACTACACATATTTTCTTATGGCCTTTTTTTATTTCTAGCTCACACCACACAGAGAAATACTCATCTATTCTTCTGACATAAATTATCATTCTGTTAGAGAATACATCATTGTTTCCCTTTGAGTTCTGTTTCTAATACCAGGATTTAGATTATAAATGCATGCATATATTTCTTTTTCATATTTTTAGGAAGCATAATTAATCAAGAGAGCAAATACAATTTCTGTTTTAGCTAATTTTATTACCCTAATAGTCTTACAAAATGAGGTGTCTTTCTCCAAAAAAAAAAGTAACTTATCCTTCTGATAGAAAATCACTCTTTCCTTTGTTTTGACATCACTTTTAATCTACAGATTTTTGTTTTCCCCATAAGTTGTGATTTTACATATCATCTTTCTGAATTCAACTTTCCTATCTAAAGCTCATTGTTTTCTGAATAAGACTATCTGAAGCACAGCTTATGGAAACTGCAACACACCTGAGGATATGAGACAGAAACCACGAAAACTGTGCAATACTGCAACAACTGCTATAATAGAAACACCAACAAGCCTGGAGCTCTTAGTGCAGAGTGACTAGTAGGAGAAGCAGTCAGTGACCAGATAACATGAAATGCAATGGCAATGACTTGAATCTTGTTGTGATGGTGAGACTCAAACATTTTGGGGTACAGAAGCAAAAAGAATAGCCTAATTTTACTTACAAGCTAACAGAATGTTTTGGGATGCCAGGACAAAGATAAATTGAAAATTAGGAGGACAAGAAACAAAACCACAGGAAAAAGCCATTTGGAGAATTCCAGGTTTAAGTCACTGTGTCAGATCTTACATATTTCTCAGCCTATAAAGACAAGTGCCTCTTAGCCTGGTGAATTAATTTTAGTCTCTGTGTCCCATGTGATGGAAGCGTCTCCACACACATGAGTGTATGCAAACTCTCTCTCTCTCTCTCTCTCTCTCTCTCTCTCTCTCTCTCTCTCTCTCACACACACACACACACACACACACACACCTGTAAATGAATAAGTGTAAAAAAATTACAGTGCCACAGGGATGAGAAAATCATAGAGTATCTTAAATATGAGGATTACACAATTGTTGATTACATTCTTTATTATATATTATACTTCATTTTTATTTATATGTCCATCCATTTCATATGGTAACTAAAACAGTTGTCCATAGAAGCATATTGAGTCCATTGAGATAAAAATAATCAAATGACATAAGAAAAATAAAAGCTCTAAATTAAATGAATATATTTCAAGAGTTTATAATGCATTGGATACCCTTTATCAGGTCTAAATTTTCAGAAGACTGATTTCTAAAGAAAAGAATGGGGACTTTTCTGGGCCCTCTGCACATGTAAAGCAATATGTGGCTTAGTCTTCTTGTGGGACATCTGGCCAGTAGTGGGGGTTGGGGACCTGTCTCTGACTTTGCTGCCTGCTCTAGGGACCCTTTCCTCCTGCTGAGTTGACTCCTCCTGTCTTAATAGAAGATCAGGTGCCTAGTCTTGCTGCAAATTGAAATCCCATGGCTGGCTAATATACATGGAAGGCCTGCACCTTTTTGAAGGGAAGGAAGAGGAGTGGATGAGTAGAAGGGGAAAGTTTGAGTGGAGAGACTGGGAGAAGAGGGACGGAGGGAAACTGATTTGGCTAGGAAAATAAATTAATTGATTAATTGTTAAAGGTAAAGTTACAAAAGGAGAAACAAAGAACTAACACATATTTTGTTATAATTCAAAACATAATTTCTCATTTGCAAACTTTGTTCCCTTTATACTTCCAGTTTTCTTTAGCTTGTTTGTTTTTCATTGTATTAGCATAGATTTTTTTCACATTTTTTAATTTGAATTAGAAACAAGATTGTTTTACATGTCAATCCCAGTTCCCTCTCCCTTCTTTCCTCCCCTGCCACCCCCCAAATAAAACCTTAACTATTACATACACTTTCTGTTCCCCAGGGAGGGGGAGGCCTTCCACAGGGGTTCTTCAGAGTCTGTCATATCCTTTGGGATAGGGCCTAGGCCCACTCCCATGTATTTTGGATCAGGGAATATCAGTCTATGTGGAATGGGCTCCCAAAGTCCATTCCTATGCTAGGGATAAGTACTGAAGTACTACAAGAGGCCCCATGGATTTCCAAGGTCTCCTCACTGACACCCACATCTTGCTCTCCTCTATTCTTCCCCTGACTCAAAGTTTCTGCTCCCTCATGTCCTCCTCATGCCTCCTCTTCTCCCCTTCTCACTCTCCTAGCTTCCTCTCACCCCCCAATGCTCCCAATTTGCTCAGGAGATCTTGTCCCTTTCCCCTTCTCCTCTGGGGGACCATGTATGTCTCTCTTAGAGTCCTCTTTGTTTCCTAGCTTCTCTGGCAGTGTGGATTGTAGGCTGGCAATCCTTTCTCTATGTCTAAAATCCATATATGAGTAAGTACATACCATGTTTGTTTTTGTGACTGGGTTAACTCGCTCAGAATGGTTTCTACCTTTATGATGATTCCTTAGGAAAATGGGAATCAGTCTACCAAAAGATCCAGCAATTCAACTCTTAGGCATAAACCCAAAAGAAGCACATTCTTACAAGGACATCTGTTCAACGACGGTCATAGCAGCATTATTTGTAATAGCCAGAACCTTGAAGCAACCTAGATGCCCCTCAACTGAAGAATGAATAGAGAAAATGTGGTACATTTACACAATGGAGTACTACTGGGGGGGCAATAGAATCTTGTAATTTGCAGGCAAATGGATGGAGCTAGTAGCCAAGATTTTATTTTGTGTCCTTTTTATACAAGAATGTCAACATACATTTTTGGTAATGCTGAACCATGGGAGGATTATTTTGACTTGTTGCTGTTGTTTTGTGCTTTTAAGACAGAATCTTACTTTTAAACTAAACTTTCCTAGAAGTAACTACATAGTGAAGACTGACTCATTCTGCATTGAAATTATGAGTGTGGACCACTACATTTGTTTAGACCTGTGTAAGGCTTTAATAAGAGTCAAAAGATGATCAGAGCTGTGATTAAGAAACAGTAATCGTGTGTCTAAAATGTTTCTCTCAAAATGGGATGTTTATTAGTAGGCTGAAAGGAAGTAGAAAAGAATCTCAAAAGCATTAGAAGTATAATTGGGCCAAGAGCATTGAAGTACAGAAGGGAAACTTGCTTACTCTAAAGTTGTCCTCAAGTTCAGCATTTATCATGCAAACTGGCAAGTTGAATTTAATAATCCAATTATACACCAAGTCATGGCCTTCCATCAGACCTTAAACTTTTTTTTTGACAAACATTATTTTGTTGAGTCATTCCAAGAAGGCAGTAAGGAGGAAAATGCCCTTCTCTCCTTTTACTGGTAACGAAATAAACAATAAATTTAAGTTGATTTGCTCAAGCTTTCAAGCCACCAAAACAGCAAGGCAATAATTAGAGCTCTAATTAACATGCAATCAGCCATTTCCATATTGTCAAGAAACTAACTGTACTGGATTTTCAAAATTGATCACTGGAGAATTAGATCAAATCTACTTTCCTCTTTTGAGGTTAAATAATACACTTACTTAATATCAATGACATCTTAGCACTGTATGAATTTTAGTAAATATGTTTTTTACTTATAACTGGAATTTCACTTACAACAAGTTACCCAAAGGTTTCTGTAAATAATATTAATTGTGTGTACATGTTTTTAAAAATGACATTAGTTGTGTTTATTTTCATGATCTTCATCATAGTCTTCAAGAAAAATTATAAAACTGATTTTTGTTGCATGTCACTGTAGAAATCTTTTTTTCCATGAAAAATGTCCTACTTTAGAAAAATTCCTAATAAAAACTGACTTCATTCAAGTCTGGTGTTTTCCCTTTTGCTTTCTAATGAATGACTTTATTATTATTCAACATAGCTATTTACTTAAAAGTTCTCTTTTTACTAAGGTTAGGTAAATTACAGGAAGAATACGTTTCCAAACTCCTAAAGTCAGTCAGTCAGGCCAGGTGAGGTCATATATATGTAATTCCAGCACTCAAGACAGCAAGGCAAGAACAGAACAAGTTCGAGTCTGAAATCCTACCTCTAAATTAATTATTTGATTAAAATAAAAGCTGTGTTATTCTTAAGTCATTTTGTTAGGAACTAGGTTCAATAATTTGGGGTGTGGCATAGCTGAGATAGAAAAAGAGGTCAATGAAGTAGCTAAAACACATAGCAAACCCAGTATAAAGCTCACTGACTTCCCAACTAGTAAGTAGAGACACTGCTACCAGGACCCACATGAGTGTCCAGTTGAACCTGCAAAAAGTAAGGGAGGAAAAGACTTCAGTGCAAAGTGTTAGCATAGCAGTACTCACATTTCTCAGAAATCAGGTAAGGTTTGTTGTAATGGCTAAGTGTGCTTAGGCCAGAAGATATAGGTGAAAAGTCACTTGTGAAGTGAGGCAAAACACAGGTACAGTGAACATGTCAGAACTGTGTTACTAAACTATATTGCAAATATACATTTGAGAGCTTTTTTATATGACAATTTCTTTTCACCCTTATGTAGGCACAACTTACAGTTCTAGTGACATTTAAAGATAATCAGATTCCAAAGGAGCAATGACATTTAGCATTTTATTCAGTAGAATGTTGAAGCATTGACAACAAAACAAAACAAAACCAAACAACAACAAAAAAAAACACAAATAAGTGTTTTAGCTTTATATATCAAGAAATTCAATTGTTTTTCGTCCCATTGGAGATGATCTATACAACACATTAGTTCAAACTACTGAATTATTTATAAGAAATTGAGTTATTGGGTGTGCAAATTACTCAAATATATCCTATTAAAATGATATTTTCCAGGACTTCTGAACACCTCCAAAATTATTCACGACAAATAAGGTCTCTCTGAACCACTGGATAATAAATTAATTACTAGAAACACTCAGAAAAATGGGTAATAGGTGAAATGTTACTGTCTTCACCTTGACTGTTACGAGAGACATGTCTGAAAAGACAGCATATTTCTTTATTGTGTTATTATTTTAAATAAAATAATTCAGAAAATAGGAGAGATTTTTGCCTGAACTTGATAGACAATAATGTGTATTGCTTAATTGATTTATTCTTAACACAATTGATTTTCTGCAAGTATAGATTGCCATCAAATATTTAAACAGAAGTTTGAAAGTAACATTTATATGGAATTTATATTTCTGAAATTTATTTCAAAATAATTATTTTAAAAGGTTATTAAACTGAGGAAAATGGTCTCATTTTTATGATAAAATAACAGCAAGGAAAAGTAATACATCCTAAGAACTTTCTAAAAAAACAGAGATCTTTTTAATAATCCTCTCTGCACTATATTTGTGTGTACTAATAGTACAAAATAAGTTAATGTGAACATGCATTATTGTGAATTCTTTTCTAATATATTCAAATGCTTATCTATATTACTATAATTGAAAAAGGAATACTGTAATTTTTCATAAACACATGCACCTCAATAGACATCCAACTTTAGTGTAAAATAAGTAGGGAGACAGTACTGAAGATAACAGGAGAATATAGTAATAAAGCACATTCATATAGACATAGAAAAGGTTAATCATAGTACAATATAAAAATCAAAACTTCAAAAGACAAGTTTAAAAATCACACAAATTCCAAGGAAACAAATAGAACACGCATTGTAGATCTTATTACTATTCTGATTCAGAAGTCATATTATGACTCACCGAGCTTAGCTCTCATCTATAAAGCAGAGATGGCAGTATTCTATTGTAATTGGAAATGATAGAATTTCCAGTAGGAGTTTACAGTTACATTTCTTCTATTTCCAAAATAACATATTCTATGAACTAAAATGTGTATCTGACAACCACAATTGAAAAATTTACTACAATCCCTCTGAACCATCCAAAACAGCTAACGTCCCATATTCTGCATACACCCAAAACTAAATAGCCATTTTAATTATTGAGCTTTCACTATGATTTGCCAGAAACACATGGCTTCTAGCACTCTAAGTTTTTCGAAGTGTCTACAATTTTACCATTAAAGAGCCTGTGGCATCAGCCTAACACTCTTGAAATAAGAATTATCTGCTTTTCTTGCAGTTGTACTGCCCATTGTAGCAGGTGAGATTGAATTAAAGTTTCCATCTCCACAGGAACAGAGTATTAATCTTTTTTAGGGTTTCTCAGCTGAAGTCCAGTTTAATCCATCTTTTAAAATGCCTGCATTTGCCAGGAGGACAAGGAAAGGAGTGACTTCACTTCAAGAAATTGAACATTATGAAGGATCCATTAGATGGACATATCATATACTTAGGGTGTTTCAAAAATGGTCATTTTATGTTAATTAATTTGCAAACAGTGTATGATGCATTAATTTAATTTATTAAAATAGGAAGTACAGAATAATCTTGTTAAAGTGGTATTTGTTAACTTTTTTTCATTATTTTTAAGTGTGTTTATATAGTTGTGCATGTGTGTGAGTGTGTAGACAGCAGTGCAGATGCCCAAAGAATGTAGAGATATCAGACCACAGTGAAGATTTAGTTACAGCAGTTGCAAGTTACCCAGCATCAGAGCTGCAAACCAAACTCTTCCCCCTCTGGAATAATGGCACATTCCTTTAACCACTGAGCCATCTTCCCTGTCCTAATCAGTATACCTTTCAACAGTTGAACCTGTCTGAATAACGTTCTGGTAGAATTCAAGAAGTCATGAAGCTTACATATAATCTAATCTACATATCTGTTTCTTCATTGGCTACTATGAATCTACCACTGGCAGTCTTCACATATACTGAATACATGACCACAAATCTCACCTCTGTTATTCTGTTTTCTTCTTTGTCTTTGTTCCAAGTCACTTGTTTTCATAGTGCTTATGATGCTTTTAACAAGTAACTCATATTGGATGATTATAAACTTTCAACAACATACCCTCGAATTTAGAAGACAACCGAAATTTAACTTTGGCATTACAAAACACAGGATCTATTTGGCTCTTGCTCTAATACCACTAATCTAGTCCTTCAAGGATTTCCAAAGCCATATTCCTTCCACAGTGTTTTTTTTTTTTTTTTCTAGACAGGGTTTCTCTGTATTGCTTTGGAGCTTGTCCCTGAACTCGCTGTGTACACCAGGCTGGCCTCAAATTCACAGAGATCCACCTGCCTCTGTCCCACTAGTGCTGGAATTAAAGGCAAGTACCACCAATGCCAGGATGTGTTTGAGATTTTTTTTTCTGTACTTTTAGGCAGCATTAATGATGCTGGGAGATGTTGCAAGATAAAGGCATTTTTCCTCCTTACTGTACAGTGAATTAATTTTATATTTATTTGTTATTTGGTTTCAATATTTTTGGTTGACTTTTCCTGTAAGCTAGTTGTAACTTATTATTTTCCCACTAATAATGCAAATAAAATTGTTCATTTGTCCCTTATCTCTTTCTCTGAAATCATTAATGTACTCTCTTTTATAAGTTAACTTTCAAAATATACATACATGTTGAGACATGTATTTGTCCTATATTTGTTTAAACAAACAATGATTAAGTTTTCATGAAATAAGAAAAACACGATTTTGTATTATTATTGCTCCACGTAGATTTTAAGTAGGTGTGCTAAAGGAAAAGAGGGGAGGAATTAGTACAGTTGTGCCAATAAATAAATGGATAGTGCTAGAAACAAGGATCTAATTTTATGTGTACCATTTTTCCTTAAATACTAAACATTGTGACTTTCCTAATGAGATACGTTAAGTTATTTGATAATGCCTTTTACTTTCAATACTAAGCTTATAAAGCTATAAATAGAAAACATTGAATATAAAATGTTTAATGAATGAATACATACCTTAATACAATTTTCTGTCATCATATAAAATTATTAATCTCTTCCACATAATACAACAAAAAATAGAATATAGGATAATACATTCTATTTAATAGGAAATCATACCAAACAGGTAGGCCCTGAGATTTAGTTGTTTGAGTCTATGGCCATACCACCCTGAAGGCACCCGATCTTGTCTGACCTCAGAAGTTCTGCTTGGTCTTGCCTGGTTACTAATTGGATGGGAGATTTTGTTGGTTGAGAGGCTAGCTGAGGATGGGTTGAGATAACTGAACCCTTAATGTACACTGCCACCTGCTGGAAAGTTTTGTGACTCACTGGAGTATTTATTGAGCATGTATTATGTCCATGACCATACTCACTATCCGGAAACTAGAGTAACAGTCAGTACATACATTAATTATCAGGGTATCTACAGTCATACACATCATAGTCATATTATCAGGCAATTACAAGTCATCATACGTCTAACAATACTAGCTTTTCTGTAAGGTAAAATTTAACTTGTGTGCTGCTCAAGGTCCTCGGTTGAATCAATGATGTTTAAGTAGATTTTTTTTTTTTTTTTGGTTTTTCGAGACAGGGTTTCTCTGTGTAGCTTTGGAGCCTATCCTGGCACTTGCTCTGGAGACCAGACTGGCCTTAAACTCACAGAGATCCGCCTGCCTCTGCCACGAGTGCTGGGATTAAAGGCGTGTGCCACCAACGCCCGGCTAAAGTAGATTTTTAATGTACATTTTGATTTTCATGTTGTACTATTGAAAAACAACCTCCAAAAGTAACCTCAATTAGTTTCTTCTGAAGAAATCCACAGTGGTATGTTATAATGAAAATATTTAAGTTTGTATTTTATTACTATTAATTAAATCAAATTCCTCGGGTATTTTATTTAATTATATGGGAAAAACCTATCTCAAATAAAGTCATGATTATGACATGTTAAATCATATGTTTAAGGACAGACTTTGGAAATTAAAATCCAAATAACAATATTTACCATTACATGATCAGAAAGAAAGGGACAAACAGAATTCTTCCAAGAACAGCAAAATTAGATTTGTCCTCATTAGCAAGTGTTTTAGATATAAAGCCAGATTAAACATATATATGTTTAAGTACCTTTAAACCTTGAAAAGATGTAAGAATTATTTATTCATTTGCTTGTTTATTTATTCATTCATTTGTTTAATATCATGTTTGATTTAAAGCCAGGACCTCATAAATGCTAGCAAACATTCTAATATCTAAGTGAAAACTCAAAAACTCTGATGTCTTGCTGATATATAATTTAAAAATTTAAAATATACAAGCTTCAAAAGTTATCTTTTCTATATTTATGTTAATAGAACCTTGGATATACAAACATTTCAAGGAAGAAAATTAAAAAAATAAGTTTCATAAAAATATTACGAATCTTGTCCTTTTAAGTTTCATAACATGTTTATAGATATAATGGTAAAATGACTGTCATAGACCATAGCGATACACAGTAATTTTGAAAAATTATAACTTTCTTTGTCAAAATTTCAAATTCATTCAAATGGTAACATGAGCGAGTCTGTTTTACCATTTCCTTCTCAGGTCCAAGCCTCATTACAGAATCATTTTTCATCATTGGATAATATTAAGTGTAGTAATTAGTTATTTGGAACAAGATTGTAAAAATAACATCTGTGGTGGTTTGCATAGGAATGACTCCCAGAGACTCATGCTTTTAAATGCTTGGTCCACAGGGAGTGGCACTATTAGGAGGCATAGCCTTGTTGGAATAGCTGTGGCCTCATTGGAGGAAGTGGGTCATTGTGGAGGCAGGCTTTGAGATCTCCTAAGCTCAAGCTTCAGTCTGTATCAAAGATTCCATCTGCTTCATGTTGCATCAAGTCTGCCTGTATGCCACTATACTTGTAATGGACTAACCCTCTCAAAATGCAAGCTAGCACCAATTAAATGTTTTCCTTTATAGGAGTTGCTATGGTCATAGTGTTTTTGCACAGCAATAGAAACCCAAATTAAGACAACATCATTTTATTTTTATTATGAACTAATATATTAGAGAGTCCTAAATAGCATTTTAGTATTTTGCATTTATTTAGTTGAGATTTGATCTTACCAACAATTCTCTTTTCTTTGATTGTTCTGTTTTTAGGTTTCTTTTAGTCTGATAAGTCAAAACATTAGTCCCATCAATGCAACCTAGTTAATATTCCCATAATTGCTTTTCAAAAAGATAATGATCCTGATTTGGAAGAGATGCATATTTTGGTATCAAAATACAGCATTTGTTTAAATGAATAGTCTGGGCTGTCTGGTATATTTTATATAAAACTCTACAAGATCTGGAGAGATGGCTTGGTGGTAAAGAGAACTTATTGCTCATGTAGACTAAGGTTCAGTTCCCAAATCTCCCATGGTGGCTCCAGTTGCTGGGAGTTGAATATCATCATCTGACCTTCACATGCTCCTATATACTTGTGGTACACATACATACATGTAAGCACACAAACTAAAGCTGAAATATACATTTTAAAAGGACAACATTAAATCCTTAATATTAAAGTTTATTAAGACAATTTTCCTGGTGACCATATTTAGAATTTTTTGACATGCATAAAACTCTGTACTTTTTAGCTGGTGTGAGAACATCAATCCTGCCTGAAGTACATGTGGAGTGGAAAAATTTTTTGAGAATAAGGACACCATTCTCTATTATGAAGAAGGGCTCCAATAAGCTAGAAAAAGCTTTCCCTTGAAGACCTCATGAGTGAAACACTGCCAGATCTTAGCACAAAGTGGTATGAACAGTAAAGGTCTGATGACATCTGCTCTTTCACAGGTGAACCATTCTCAAGTTCCAGAAAGAAAGTGTTTTAAGCTTTTCTGTGATATAACCACTGTTGCCTTTTGTCTCTCTGTCACAAACCAGGAATATAGCATGGACTTTAGTTTGTTTTTCTAATGATTTGAAATCATTGGTGCCATCAAATCTCTCTCTCTCTCTCTCTCTCTCTCTCTCTCTCTCTCTCTCTCTCTAAGATTTTTTGCCATTTTTATTTCTTTATTTCATTTTACATTCCAACCACAGTTATTCCTCCCACCCACCCCTTGCCTCCATGCACCTGCCTCACCTCCCCTGTACCGCACCCCTAGTCCACTCCTCCTCACCAGTAAGGGCTTCCATGAGGAGACAACATAGTCTGGCATACTAGGTTGGGGCAAGCCCTGGCCCCTCTCCCACACATCAAGACTAAGCATGGCATCCTATCATAGGGAATGGGCTCTAAGAAGCTGTCTCATGTACCAGGATTATATCATGGTCCTACTGACAGTGAGCATAGCATCTCAACCTAAGGAATGGGTTCCAACAAGCTAGCTCATATACAAGGTTTGTATTGTTGTCCTTCTTTGAGAGGCCCCTCTGATATTTCAAGCTTCACAATTTTCCCCCACATATGGAGGGCCTAGTTTGGTCCCCTAAAGTAAGGTAACACCAACTCAGAAAGATAAACACTGTATGTATTCACTCATAAGTGGATATTAGAAGTAAAGCAAAGGATAACCAGACTAATGTTAACAGATCCAAAGAAACTAGATAGCAAGAAGGAATCTAAGAGGTTCATATTAGGACACCCTGGGAAGATATATTAGATATCTACAGGGCAAACTGAGGACAGAGGAGTGTGGCAAGGAGGAGGGGAAGAGGGATGAGAACAGGAGGGAAAGAGATGGCCTAGAGGGGGAGAGATGCAGTGGAAGAGCAATGAAAAAGATCTCTTAATAGATGGAGCCACTATGGGCTTAGAGAGAAACCTGATGGTAGGGTAACTCCCAAGAATCCACAAGTAGGACCCCAACTAAGACTCCTAGAAATAGTAGAGAGGATGGATGAACTGGCCTACCCTATAATTAGATTGAAGAATACCCCAACTATCATCGAAGAGTCCTCATCCAGTAATTGATGGAACCAGAGGCAGAAATCCACAACCAAAAACCAGGCTGAGTGCCTGGAATCCAGGCAAAGAAAGAAAGAAGTGAATATATGAGCAAGGGAGGTCAAGATCATGATGGAGAAATCTACAGAGACAGCTGAACTGAGCTAGTGGAACTCATGAACTTGAGACATAAAACTTTGGAGACTCCATCGAATCTCTTTATTACCAGCTTTTTTGTTGTTGTTTTTGAGTTGAGTGTGTATGTATTGGCAGCAGTAAAGTAGGAGGGGATTTTCAAACCAAATTGTCATGAATTTATGAGTGGACAAAATAATTGCAATATCTATATATCAAGCTATTGAATGTATAGCAGGAATAATTATTTATGAGAGAAAAAAGGGCAGGATAAATAGAAATATATTCTGCAGGATTAGATTCGTTTGAAAGTATTAAAAATTCAAAATGCAATTTATGAAGTGCAAGCAGGTCTGTGAATTATGTGGGCAGAGGAAGACTAATAGAGCAATTACTCAAGACTTAAAGAGAAATCTCCGGGTGTGAGAATCCTGAACCAATGGCACTGCTGCTCTATTAGGAGTGTGGCTATACTCATCAAAGCTTCTCAAATTGTATACTTGAATTATTGTGTGACAGTTTTGACTTGATAAAACTCTGACATACATGAAGAAGTTATTTTGTTCCCCTTCTCATTGAGTTTTATTACTTGGTGTGGATGGACTTATTTCTCTCAGGCAATGCTTTTCAAGAACACTTTTAATAAAAACTTGCTTACATAGAATGTGCTACACAAAAATATGACTTAGTTGCATGTTTAGGGTTTGACTAATACATGATTTGCAATGAAAATATGCTAAAACTAATTTTGCTATTCAATAGATTAAATCATTCTTATTATTGTGTTTTATAGCTCTGGTTTTAGAAGCAATTACATTTTCTTGTAATAAATGGCATATAAACTTTAGAAATAAGCTAGAAAAATAGGTCAATGTATTCAGCCAAAGAGTTCACTAAATTTGTTAAATCAAAAAGGAGTCTCAAAATATTTTTGATATTGAACCTACAGTAATAAAATCTTCAGTAACTTTCACAGCTTAGTTTCGAGCTTTCACTATTCAGGAACAGTGAAAAGTTCCACGATGTAAATAACATGAATTTGATTCTGTCAGAAAGATGACCAGTTCAATTTTGCTTGGATGCAACTCAGGAGAAAGAAGCAAATGAAGGGATTTTCTTTACTTTCTTGTCAACTTGCCGACAACTAATGCCCACATGGATGAAGCATTATTAACTGATGCCAAAATGTGGAGAAATACTAATATGAACACTTCTAAAAATCAAGGAGTGAACTAGGTGAATTATTGACAGTTGCCTATGTTTTTCCATTATAGATTAGCCAGGTTAAATTAAAATAATATTTTAATATATTAATTTGAATCTATTTTAATTTTAGTATAGTAATATGTTTACAATAAGTAACATACCATTTTATGTACAATAACATTTGATTAAAACATGAAATAAATTTCAAAGAATTGCATGATCAAATCAAGGAAGAGATTTGTAAAATATTGATGAGAAGTCATGTATTATAAAAAATAAATTTCTTGTATAATAAATCTTCACTGTTAAAAATTGAAACTCAAGTTCGAGGCCAGCCTGTTCTCCAGAGCCAGTGCCAGGATAGGCTCCAAAGCTACACAGAGAAACCCTGTCTTGAAAAACCAAAAAAAAAAAATTAAACTCAATACACTAGATTGTATAAGTATTAGTGTATATAGACAAAAAGTAAAAGTAGGCAGAATTATTTCACTTCCAAATTGGGATTATCTTATTTCTATGTGAAGATAAAGAATAGCAGCTAGTGTAGAATTCTACAAAAATCTGAATGCCTATAAAAAACTTAATTACTCAAAAGTAATATGCAAATAAGAAATTAGAGGAAAGGTGGGTGCCCTGGATTATGAATCAGGTTGCATCAGCAGAAGATGGGAGTCCAAATTTATTTCATATTTTAGTCATATTCAGACTTCAGAAATAAATAAAGTATAGATAGTGGATGTAATGCAACATTCTCAGTAGTTTGTTCAGCCAAACACAATCAGTAAAAACATTACTAAATGTACAAGTATTGGCAATAAATTAAAACCTATTAATATCTCTTATGTATTCATCAGAGTGGTTTGGAAGCTACAGGTGCTTAAAGGAATAAATGAACATCAGAGATAGCAGTTTGGTATTTTAAGATTTTTCAAACTAAAGGACTTCATACCTCTTCCAAAATTGCAATTTATTTAGTTTTGTATTTGCTATACCTGTTTTTGTTCATATTCTTCCATTTTACAATCAATGACAAAAATGATTATATTTCACATGTCTTCAAATATGCAGAATTGTAAAAAGTATGTTGTATTACAATGACCAAAAGAAAATTCCAGAGAGACTTACAAATGGGCAGGGCCTAAGAATTCTTCTTAATATTGCTTTAAATGACTTATGAATATAGGCAATGTTAAGAGCATCAGAAAAATAAATTGGTGCCTTAGAAAGATAATGTGATAAGGTAACTATTTTTTATTAAAACAGAAAATTAATGTGTGGCTGCATAATATGTAAACCATAGCATCTTGAGTAGGGGTTAACAAGTAGAAATGGGAAGAGATTAAAAGTTGCAGGCTTAAAACCTTGTGCTCTTCTCAAGTAACAAAGTAAGAGTTATTTTTGTTGATACATGAATTCATTCACCCTGGGATGTGGTTAGGCCAAAGATCCTTGACATATTTAAAGATTGAGTAGGTGATCACTTGAAAGTAGCTGAGAGCTGATGTAGATAGCATAAATTAAAGATAATTCCCAAGTAATGCAGTTATTCAACTATTAGATTCTTTAAGTATATATGAAAGATACCCCTGACTTTTAAAATAACTGCAAAATACAGAGAGAATTCTTTTAATTGTTGAATTTATCAAAAACTTACAAGCAATGGTCAGGCTTTGAAAGACTGCATTTTGTGAAGATATATTTTAATACGCAGTAATTGAGTGTTTAAATATAATTTTCTAGCATGTTTTGAGATAATAGCTGTGTGTGTGTGTGTGTGTGTGTGTGTGTGTCTTTAAGATAAGACAGCCCATAGACACAGCAAGTAGAGAGCTATTGGTATTTTTTAAGCTGCTGCTAATTTCAGGCTGACAGGAGAGGTAGTTTAATTAGTGAACTGCTAATATCTATTGAAGTGAGCAGCAAGGGAAATCTCAGCTGGAGAAAGGACAAGTTCAGTCCCTGGCCAGGCTATTCTCTTTGCTTCTTGCAACTTGTTTGACAAACAAAATAGGAAAATAACTGTTTTGACAAATGTGGAAAAGAAAGAGAGATTACAAAGAAGAGTGAATTCAGACTCACAAAATTCAATATGATTTGGAAGACTTCCTACTTCAAAAAATACAAATCAATATCATGAAAGCCCCAGCCCAGTGAAGGTGAAAGTTAACATTCATAATTTGGGCTATTTTACTTGGAAAAGAGTACCTACTGGGTGAGAAAAACAGGGTTAAATGTCATATGCCGCCAGACACAGAAAATAATAAAACTATTTATTTATTACATTTTTCATTTAGCTGAGTTATAATTGTTGCATTCCTTTCTGTGAATGACCACATGAACTAGCAATTCTTTACATTTTGTCATTTCCATAGCAAGAAAATATGAACACAATATAAAATAAAAAATTTTACACTTAGTTATTTAAAATGCATATTCTTATATAAAATGGGATTATTTACTATTTAATTTAAAATCTGACTGTTATGAAATTGAATTATAATTCCCAAAGTCTTGAATTAGTAAATTATTCCTAAAGATAATTATGCTGACATTTCCAAAGGATGTTGAAGGTATGAGTTTCTATATGGAGTCAAATTCTGAATTAGGTTTAAGTAACAAAATTTAAAGTCAATTACATGGTTTAATCTCAGTGATAGATATACTGAATAAATGTGCTGACTAATTGTGTTTACTTATGTGTAAAACTCTGCCTAGAACACCCTTAATATATAACTGCATTGTGTAGTGTGCTGCAAACTGAATAATTCCCAGAAATTCAATCAATAGGACAAATAGTTTCGATCCTATGAGAACACCTAAAAAATCACAAAAAGAAAGAAAAGACCTGGAGTTTATAAGGAAAGAGAAGAGATTTTGTAATCAAACACACAGGAACACAGAAGTGTATAAAAATTCCTCTATGAAGGAGGAATTTCTAACTGTGGAAAACAAGAAAGAACATATATAAAAGACAGAATTTGACTTCAACTTAAATGCTGGTCTACACATTCTCAGGTGTTACCATTTTACTTTTGTTAAAGGAATATTGATCTTATAATTGAGAAGGTATGTAAAGATCAACTGAATATTTAATTTCACAGATGAGGTTTCAAAATCCTAGTGAAAATGAGGATGCTAAGCTCTCAGTCATTTGTATTAGATTAATTTTATCACCTGTATTTATGATTTCATAGGAGAGTTTCAATGATTATATCAAGGTTTAACATTCAAAAGATATTTAATAAACAATGTCCATGATTTTTACCTTAATGTGTGTAAATAATTACAGAAGCTCTTCAATAAGTACTGTCTCTATAATTCCATGATTTTTGTGAGATTAAACTTTTTCTCACCTACCTTCTCCAAAAATAGTAATTTTATATATTACATATGTTATGTACAAAATCATTCCAAAATTTTGAGTCTATAGACAAGTAAGCTTCTTTTAGATCCCTGAGAACAGTGTAATTTATTATTCTGAAAAATTTATCTACTGAGTGAAATCTACCAATATGTATTTAACAGAGAAAAAAAGAAATTAAATCAATGGATGTATTTTCAAATATCATGATATTGCATTCCAAATATGTAATCAGTTGTTCATGGATACTTTTTAATTATTTTGTAAATTTGCCAAAATTTTTGTCTAAAACCAATTCATTAAATATGAGTTTATATAACATATGGGTTGTTTTATATTGTGACATTTTAATCTTGCATTGCAGATTATGCCATAAATTAAATGTTTTAGTAAAATAATCACAAACTTATAACATATGTAATAACCTATAAACAACTAATAATTAACAAAAATTTACTTATATGTAAAATGGATTTATAATTGAAAATGTAATGTGATAAAAGCCATACAAAAAACTGAGCATTTCTATAAATCTATGAAACCCTAAACATCATCAATTGTGTTTATTAAATTCAGAGACAGTTCAAAAGAATTAATTTGCTTTGAAAACTATTGCATTTATCTTAAAGCTTGTAATGTTCATTTGCAGCATCTGCATTGTGAATACAAACTCTATCAAACATCAGCATCTGAGCATTCTCAACATTTTACCATGAAACTATAAATGAATGTTTCTACTTATTAAGACACAAATAAGTTTATTCCTATTTTATGTTTCATGGGCAAACATTTCTCCAGTGTAACTGGTTTTATTACTTCTTTTTCATTATTTTTAAGGTTTACTTATTTTTATTTTGTATATATTTGTATGGGCATTTTGCCTGTATTTTGCCTATGTGTCACGTACCAGTGTAGTGCCCCAGAGAGGTCATAAAATGTCATTAGATGCCCTGCACTGGACTTATGGATGGTTGTAACCCATATGTGAGTACTGGGAATTGACTCTGTCAAAATCTTTATCCTCTAAGACATCTGTTCACAAGCCCTTATTTTATCTTTAAATGTTCTACCCTTTGCTTCTGTTTCAAAATCACATGTAAGCATGAATGATAGTTTACAACTCCATTTTAACATACAACTGAATAAGAGAAGCATCCATATCCATATTCTACATGCTCTGGATCCTGAGCCATGGATGGCTCCTGAAGACATTCATAAGAATCCCCAGTATCAGTTCTCATGCACTTTTGCTTAGACTGCAAATTTATTAAATGACAAAACCAACAAACAGTTCAATTTAGATGTATTGATAAACAGCAATTGTTTTTACAGTTAAATATGTCACAATATTGGAGAGGGAATATTTCTCAGGCAAATATCTACTATTTTACTCTTGTGAAATTATGTTTGCATATCAAAGGGAAGGTAGCTGCAGTGTGACTACACACTGCAGGAAGTACTGAAACACAGAGAGGGCTGCATATCTTGTATGAGGCATTGATCCCCTGATTCGGAAAGCAAAGTTCTATGGAACTTTATATGTGCTTTTATGAAAAAATACAGACTGCTACCCTTTTAGGTGACAGAAACTGTACCCTTGTGAAAGGGGAGAAAAGAGTTGCATATTGTTCTATGGGTGTGGGAGACCAGTGATCTTTAATAATCTCATCTTGTTCTAGTCTTTGAAGCGAAAAGGGAAGATATGCCTCCAGAAAAGGAGATGGGATAAAGAAAGACAAGTGAAAGAGATTTGACCTAATTATGTTAACACGCTTAATATGTTCTAAATTCATAGCTAATGCCTTCCAGAAGATTTGGCAATATAATATGCCACATGAAGGAGTTTATGTTGCTTATAAGCAATAGTAGATCTGGCTGATTACTTTAGGAAATCATATGGTCTTTAAAATGATAAACCAAGTAGATAATGTGGAATATATTAATTTTCCATCTGTGTCTTAAATATTCACAATACCCATATCAGTATTTATGGCAAAAATATGCAAAAGTTTTAAAAAACTTTAAAGCTTATTTTCTCTATTGAGAAAGGGTTTTTCAGCATATCCCTGGCTGTCCTAGAATGTGCTCAAGCTGGCCTCAAACTGAGAGATCTGTTTCCGTCTCCTGTGAGCTAGGATTAAAGGCACATGCCACTACTACTTGACATGTAAAACCTATTTTTGAAGATAAATGAAGCACAAAACTAAGAACATCCCTTACAGTGTTTTCCTAATATCTAAGTTAAAGAATCTTACCCTTTCAAAAATGCAGTCAATTTCTTCAAAATAAATTTTTGGATCTATGGCATTGTATGGGAGGGTACAATCTCTGTATTTAAATGCTGGCTGGACAAATCAAATAACTCTCCTCACCAACACTGAGGTATTCTAATAATAGATTATATTATTCATTTCACAGAATGATCAATGACCATGGATTGTGAGAAAGGTACAAAAGCTTTTGAAATGATACAACCCAGATCAGAAATATGACGATCTTAAACCTTCATTTTTAAATCTACTTACCACCTCATCATGTTATTCAAGCTACAATGTAACGCACATTAGAAAGACTAATAAAAATAGTTTTAAAAGACGGAGCAGTAGATGAGAGTTTCAGAGAATCTGAAATGTTTTATTTCTATCATACTTTTAAATGATGTGACCCAAATACTGATTTTGATTCAACTCAAAAACTGAAGAAACATATGGAACCAATCTGCTATTCACACATGATGAGCTAATCGTCCAAGTCACCAAAGCACACGCACAAGACACCTTCGACATCCAGAGAAAAACAGACTCCAGCACAACATAGAGAAAAGATGTCACCTGCCTGCTGCCTGTTAGAAGTCTTGCATGGCTGAAGTCTTAGACATTCCCACAGTCTTAAAATAAGGCATCTTTAGTAAGACTCTGAACAGCAGATTCTTAATCAAGCAAATATGTACAAAAACACATGGCCAGAAATCTCATACCCTTTTTATCTGTGACAAATTTAGGCAGAAAAATTTTCATATTTGTCATTTTGTTTAAAAACTTAGAATGTGATTTTTTCTGCTTCTTAGATGTGATAGCACTTTGCATGAACCAAGACTATTTTATTTTTTAGAAGTTCAGTAATGAATGGAACTTGATAAGGATACTCAGTGTCTTCTGAGAATATGAACTACAGATAAGGTTTATAAGTCTCTTATAATGCCAAATAAAAGACTATGTACAGACCTGAAGCACAGTGCCCTCTGGTGCACATACTGCATAAAATAAAATATTTATGTAACATTATAGTCACAGACACAAACATAGTAAGTTTGATCCTTCATAAAAGCCAACTGGGAGTTGCCAACAATGCCTTAAAGAAACAATCCAAAGCAATAATTTGTATAGAAATTCTTATTGACAAAGATAAATATGATCTAATTCATTCAAGTTACCCTGGTACAATAATCTTTTTAATTTAATTTCTGGGCTGTGTGGGAATAAGCATCTTTTGATGATTTTCACATATGACTTCTTTTGTAGAACTTACCTCAACTTCAAGTTTAAAGAAATGATAAAAGTTAGTAGCCCTACATGCCAAACGTCTTTGGGTTGATTGCTATCATGTCCATCTGTCTGGATTTCCTTTATAGTCATAACTTTGCTTTTTCTCCAACCTTAAGAATATGCAATTACATGCTTGTAAAAGAGCATAAGTTGGCAAAACTTCCCAGTGACTAGTATAAGGTCTCATTCTCATTTAGGCTGGATGAAGGTTGCCATCAACTGATACAGTTATAAAAGCAAATTTAAGTATGTGCATTCATAATTTAAAAACAGCCTTCAAAAAAACTGGCATGTATTCTCAAAATTGAGAGAGTTATACAACCAGTTACCCAGTTTTCCAATAATATGTCACATCTACAAGAAATAATTTTAGATAGAAAGAAAACATCATTGTGGGATTTGGTTAATGATAATCCTTCTGACACTTTCCATGGGACCAACCCTTATTTACATAAAACCTCCAAGTACTATATCTGCAATCGCTTTTTCTTCATACCTGTATATCTTGTATCTTGTGCTAAATCCCTGTCGGCTTCTGTCCACAAAGTCTGTGTACTCCTGTGAGCGATGGAAGGGTCCCTTGTCAGAGAGAAGCCAGTCGAAGGGACTTGTGGCATGCTGATCAGAGACAGCAGCAACCGCTAAAACCCAGCAATGAAGACTCAGTACTATCCACTCCCATAGAGCCATCAGAGAGGACAATTCAGCACCAGCTCTGCGCCGCCATATCATACTTCCACTGGGGAGTTAGAGCCTTCATCCTCTCAGCTTTACCTCAACACCTAGACAGAATACACAGGCGATTAGTTAGCCTGCAAGACACTATCAGTTGAGGTACCGAGCTCGCAAACTTCTCTGATTTTAGTCTTTCAAAATCTTTTAAATTAGATGATAGCAGGAGAGACCATGAAGCAACACAGAACTACTTCTTTTACAGAGCAACATATTTTTGTAGTTTGTGTCTAAATTTCCATTGCAATGGAATTATGCAAATTACAGGCCATATCATAACAATGCCATCCATTAGGTCATTCTCTTCTCTCCAAGAGAATGCTGTGTTTGCAGACATGCATACTGTCAAATACTGTCAAGCCTGTCTTTTTTTTTTTTTTTTTGAGGGGGAGCATTCAGCTACAGGGTCTCAATTTTATGCAACAAGCACATTTCCTACAAAGCCATAATGAGCTCTTATTGTTATTTCAGGGTATCTGGTTTTGTGTTGTTTGGCTTTTGAGATAAAGTCTCACAATGTTGACCATGCTAGCCTCCATCTCAATATGTCTACCTCTGGTTCTTTTCCATTGAGTGCCTGTATGTGTTTTGAGAAATGCATTTGAAATATTTATTCATATAACATCTACATAATTAAATAAACATGAACTAAAATCAGTACTCCAAGAATACAGAAATATACAAATATCTGCACATAATCAAGTATGTGTGTGTATATTGGTCATAGTAGGAAAATAAATGTTTATGTCAGAGAAGAGTAAGAAACAAAGGTATTTGTCCAGAAATATTGTTTTTGTATTTTCTTAAACTTCTTCCTTCAAACTGGAAAAAATTATGATTTATTCATTTCTCAGGGCTTTAGAACATCTACATATATAATGTGTTTTAACCTTGCATAATCCTACATAGTCCATGTGTATACTAAATAATATACATTATTCATGAAATTTGAAATTGTATACATTGTATTATACCCATTCCAGAATAAAGTAAGAGATGTAAAATCCCATCATAAACTCCCAGTGTGGAATACTGCAAATGACTCTGTACCAAGGTATAATATCAATATATTAAGTATGAAATGTCCTAGAATTACTTAAATTGTTTTTGTATTCTCAATCATTTTTAAGTGACATTATAAAGTGTTTGTATTTTCAGTAGTTAAAAGTTTTAGTGTTGTCTTCAGCCAGCAGAATCCTGGTTAATATAATTAAAATTCACAATAATATATAAACTACTGTATAATCTCTTGCATGTGTTCTGCATTCAGATGAGAATTTAATAGCCTTGATTTACTGTTTTATCTGAATCTTCATATTTTTAATTTAATCATAAATTTTTAGATAAAATGTATATTAACGATTTTGTAAGTAAAAATACCTAATAATAAACCCATGTAACATGGATCATCAATAAAACAATTTTGCATTCTACAAACTGACAAAAGCAATGTTCACACAACAAATTGACTTTACCACCCACATGAAGTAGCTCCATTTTTGTGATTGAGGAAAGCTCTCTTTTGAAAGCTACATGGAAAATTATCATATGGACATACTTTAAAAGCAATTTATTGTCAGGTCTTATATAGTATGATAGATGTGGAATCATCTGTGAAGTAATTCAGGGCCTCCGACAATTTATAAGCACCATTATCATTCATTTCCAAATCTTTTGAACAAAATTAATATATTTATACTTTGTCTTACTCATGTAGGAACAATATCTTAACAATTTTGTAGGTAATTTGCATTCATTAGCTTGTTATTTCCTTGTACTTTACAGTGTAATATCCCTGTGACCAACAAATATCACTCATCTATGTCAACCAAGCATTCGTTAATTTCTACTTTTTAAAAAAGAGTTGGATGTTTTAAATTCCAATGAAAATTTGTATTAAACAGAAAAAGTCAGAATATGTATTTAAAGACACTATTTCTTTTAAATCTGTATTCAATATCTAATCTGAACAGAAATAATTTTGTTAAATCATGCTATCTTCCAGGGGCTTCTGATTCACAAGTACCCTTTGATTAATTTGTTGAAAATTTATAAACAAAGATGATTTGTGTGACTAATAACTTGGAAAATGATACTTTGAAAACACTATCACATCACTGCATTCTACATGGAGAACACTTTTTCAGCATCTGGGCAGTCTGGATTTGGTTACAGGAGCTGGCCCTGAAGCATGATGCTATTGGTAACATACCAGCAAGTTCTGAATACGCCCTTGTGCCTCAACTAGCTCAGTCATTTATTACTGGACTGAATGATTGACATAAATTCTTCTGTGAAAGTTGGTTTCATAACATGCTTTCCTAAGTAGTAAGTAGAGAATTTTTGTGCTTTGTTTTGTTGGGACAGTTGGAGATATTTACTGAGAGTATATATATTAAAAAAGGATGGACTATCACATGATGCAATAATGAAAAAAATCAATAAGGAAATAATCAAATGCATTAAGACTCTTCCTCAGATTAGAAAAGCTGTAAAATGATCTTGGGCTTGCCATAAATAATTCTGTGATTACTTGGCTAAAACTGGAAACAAAAATGCCAATCCAAAATGTTTTCTAGAACCTCTAATTGTGTTCTTATTTAAACATAATGATAAAATAAAATGAAAAACATCAAAAAGAACATACAAATGAAACTATAAGACCAGAGTTTTTAGTGTGGAATATATTTTTAAAAATTAACATTGGTAAAATATCCCTTTAATAACAAAAGGAAGTAAATACTGATATATCTAGCTTTCTTAAAAATTTATTACATATAATACTCTCACAAACTCCATTTTCACATATAAATATTCTGTTGATTTATTCATCTCCTAATTTTATTTGCAAAGTACCAATAATCTTAAAAAATCAATGCTTCCAAAAAATACCAAAATGACATATACTATAATGTCTAATAATACAATAATGAAAATACATATCATATTATGACACAATTTCAGTAGACAGTAATAATTCCTCCCTAGCTCTCTGTGATCCTGATCCCAATGTCAAATTTTATCTTTATCTAAAATAAATAAAATATATCAAAATTCAAATAATATTAAAAACTATAAATTATTTCACATACTATTAACACTGAATTTCTAATATGGGTGAAAGTATGAGTATTAAAACAAGTGTAAGTAATTGAGTTTTAGAGTTGATTTTTGTTCATGTCCAAAATATTTTAAAAAGATAGTTCTATTTAATATTCATCCTTAATTTCAGCCAATGGGAAAACCCATGTCAAATTGAAAGACCAGTTTAATAAACACATCTTTAAATCATTCATTCTCTCTCATCCACACTCCACACTTTCCAACTCACATACAGACTCATAATTTTTAAGAATCAGTTAAAGGCCAGAAAAACATCACATATTTCTAGAAGACTCTACACTGGGTTCTAAGCCTCCTACCATTTGAAACCACCACAGTATTCTACAAAGGAGTCTTCATATCCATGCCTAGCAGTACATAGGTTGGCAAATAGTAAAGACTGAACTGTTTCTCTAGATGTTATTGTTTCAATTCCAGTTTAGTATAACTCATAATTTAGAAAGTTATAAGAAAATGAATATTATGGTTTACCTACAATGTGTAAAATGTGATCATTTTTATATGGATGTAGGGCACTGTTAGGACTAAGAATAATACTTCTCTGCCCAGGGATATACTATGATAAGAACAGAGCCAAGTGCTTTTAACTGGAGAGCCATCTCTCCAGTCACAAAACAAAGCACTCAATATTAAAAATGTTTGACACAGTATGAAAGCGATTACATATCAGCACCAGGTCAGTGGCAAAGTGTACCAAGATCAGACATGTAACCATGATTTCCCTATGCGATGCTATTTATAATAATACGTATTAACATCAAACAGATTGTCTTCAAAAATTTTAATTTAGTTTGTATTGATAATTCCTTGAATAATTAACATATTTTTGAAACTTTTAAACTAAGAGAAAGATGTCACTCACAATGGTAGAGTAACTGAAAAATACATCAGTGAGATAAGCATATTTAAATTAAAATTCCTATGGAATATTAGTGATAAACAACTATTTAATTTCTTATTCATCATAAGTTGCAAGTATTAAAATTAAGACTATATTAAATGAATTCTTCTTCAGGAGTCTTCTAAACTTTTTCAATTTCCTGGTGATAGCATCTCCAATAGTTTTGTTTATCTTCTCCAAGTACACGGAATCTTTATACCAGGGTTTGCTGAGGTCATTTTGTGGCCACTAAAATATGTGTACTATTTTGTACACAGTCAATTATTAGAACTCTATTGCATTTAACAATTTGTCTCCTCATTTATAGGACAGTTCACTGTATCTTCTGACACAGCATATAGATTCCCATTATATTTATCTATGAGTAGTATATTATTGTACATTTTTCTTACTTTCTCTTCTCTCTCCCATCCACTTTAGAATATTGAGCCTCTTACAACAATCACATTGTGTAGGTTAAAACTGACTTTACAAGGGAGTCCTTGTACATATTTCCCTCTGCTAAGCCTTGATGTCAGAGGGTCTTTTCTCCTTATTTATTGTAACTCAGAAGGCAACACAGTGACTCTGAGTTATAGCTTTAAGTGTTTTCCATCTTAATGAGGGTGAGTATTCCTCTGGGAAGTACATACTGCAGAGGGAACTAATCTCCTGCTTGATTCTGTCAATACAATCTTGTCCTACCAATAAAGAGGACATTAAATGTTGATGCCTAACAGTAGGACTGATTAGAAAAAAAATGAATAGAAGTTGAGTTTCCTTCCTGAGCAGTGTCCAGCACATAGGGAATTATTATTACCAGAAGAATGTGCAAGAGCCATTTGGGTAACCATATAGCTCTAAAACATGGTTGTTTCAGCATGTGTGAGCATGTAACAAATATTGTAAAATTCATATTATAAATCATAAGGAACAATGAAACAGATGCTAAATGAAGGCTGCTCAGAAATAGATGTTTGGAAATAGATTTTTATTTAATTGAATTAAAATCTAGTTTTAAAAGAAAATGTGGGTGGTCCAGATATTACTAGTATTTGTTACTCTTGCAGAGAATCTGGGATTTGTTCTTGGGATCTACTTGGTGCCTCTCAGCCATCCCTAACTCCAAATCCAGGAGGGATCTAATACCCTATTCTATCCTTCATGATCACCAAAAATTCATGAAGTGGACATGCATGAACATACAGGCAAAACTATCATTCATATAAAATAATATTTGTTTAACTAAAGAATATGTGAGAAATTATTTGACAATGATACTCTTCTATATTTGACTCCAGTCAGGCTTCTCTGAATTATATTTTTCTAGGTCCTGAATGGGCTCTGCTACGATAATTTCTGCAAGCATTGTGGGGTGAGCACATTTTTAGAGAATCTATACCATCAAGAGGAGCACCATGTTTATCTTGCTGGATTCCTCATCTTCAACCTTCCTGGTAATGTCTTATCACTTTGGAAGTATAAGGTAGTTTTAAGTCAGCATTTTCCTTCATCTGTTCTTCCGTCTGTTAATTTACATTTACCATCCCATAACTATTCTGCTACAATTCTTGGTTGCTTTCTTTTTTTTGTCTTTAAGAATTGAGTGCAACATCACTTTCTTAAGTTGAAATCCCATTAAAACTGTGCTTGAATATCTTACCATTATTTAACAAGTGCCATGAATAACTTTAGAACCAACAGGAAATATATTATAATTAGTGTGTTCTAGTATCTGAACAGTGAAACAGAAGAAAATTGAAGCTTAAAGGCTAAAAGAATATACGTGTATCAATAAAGAGGAAATGATTCCAGACATTAAAATTCAAGGTGGCTTTACTGTTTTGCCTTTATTGGCAGAGTCTTTTATCTTTATAGTTTATCAAAACAGAGCATTTCTTAACAATAAAATAATTTGTCACATAAATTTCATTTTGAAGGAATTGTGATGGATGTGGTTAAATTCATAATGTTTTATTCAGCAATATAGTGTGTGAAATCTATGAAACTCAAAGATAATTATCATTTTGTTCCTGCTTTAATGAATAGTATCCTCAGGGTTTTTAACAAAGATTTTGAAATGATTCAAAAATCAGTTACTACACAATAGTTTGCAAAATGATCACTACAAATTTGTTCAGAAAAATAAATTACACTTCTTTAACTAAACTCATACTGGTATTAGCCTAATAACAAATAAATATACTGAAATACAGTCAGAAAACTTTAAAATTGGGTCACCAAACAGACAATATACTTGTGCTGTGAGGGGACCAAGAATAACCTCAGAGTTTATCAAATCTACAAAGAAAGGTCACTGTATAATTAGAAGTTATTTTATTAAAAATGTTAAATAATATGTTCTCTGATCACACACATAGGAAATAGTAAGTTTATGGGGCTTTCAAGGAAGATCCAGTGTTAAAAATTTAAAAAGCTCATGATTATTCAGGTCATAGGGACATTCTTTAAAATAAAGGTAATAATTTCCACATATTCTATTCTGGCATAAGAAAATTAAGGATGTTATACTCACAATTTTTGTTGGTAGCTCCAAAATTTGTCATCCTCTTATTTATAGATGCCATTCCATTCACAAGGTAATTCTAATATATTTCATCTAGCAAGAATCAGGGACCTATGAATGTTTTATTTACTAGTATAGCTTTAGTATCAATAACAAGGTTCTACATGGTGAAGGACCTTACTAAATGGGACATATTAATAATTGTCCAGAATAAATAAAACACACAAAATTTATGTTTAAAAGAAGGCCTCATGGTGTCATGTTGATGTTTTCATTAATTTTAATTATTAAAATCAGATGAGTTACTAATTGATCTGTTCCTGATTCAAAGAAGCTAACATTTAGTTTAAAATAAATAGCATAAGTTCATTTAAAGTTAAAATTCTAACACTTTATTTCCCAGAACTTTTCCAGTTTCTTTTTTTATCTTTAAATTTTTTCCTTTAATATATATGATGGAAATATATATTGAATTGGTCTTTGTTATGCTGAAGCATTAAGAAATCCTCCTCTTTAAAGGAAGAATATTTTACAATACCAAAATTGGACATGCTTGACAATGAAATTCAATATATAGTCATTAAGAATCAAAAATAAAAACATACCAAATTTATCATTAGAAAGCAAACTAATTCAGGATAACATTTAAAAATTTATTTAGTGTTCTTATTACCTTCTGTACCCTAATCTGAAAAATCATGCCAGAACTATGCATATTTCTAATTAAATACATGTCTCCTCACCAACTTTGCATAATTGACCTGGTTGACAGACATGTTAGCTAATGAAATAGAGTCAGAAATCCTGACAATCAGTTCTTTGTCCTTTCTAACAGAAAGCATGTGCTTACATCTCTACTACTCAAAGTAGAAATTTAAAAAATTTGATATTTTCAAGAAATTTCTTTAAAAATGTAGTAACTTAAGGTCTACAGTAGTTTACCCATTATTACCTTCAAATGGTGGTGCACTAAATTTGCATAGAAATAGATGTAAATTTCCATGAAATAAGACATATATTTGAATAGTTTTCATATTTCATTAATCACCAGGATTTTTATGAAAATGAAAATGATGAATAAACTATATAATATTATGTCTGAGGACTAGAGAAGAGCAAGTATTAAGTAGGCCTATTATATTGTTACTCAACTCATGTTGATTTGGAAATCAACTTGATAGAACATGACAGTAATTATTTCAAAACAATAGTCACAGGAATAGCTATTATTTCACTTACCTGAGGGCTAATTTAGTAATTGCTACATTTTAATGAGCAGGTTATAGAAATAGATACTTAGAAAATGCTTGTCTTTAGCTCAGACATCTCTAAAAGGCAACAAGCACAGCAACTTTTGATCATTTTTATGATGTCATAACTATGTAGGAGGTAGATGAATAGCAGCAACTTTTGTTTGCCTTGTGTACTTAGGATCATTGAAGACAAACAAATATTTTAATAGGTCATTATTGAAGTTCTTGGGAACTGTTGCCTCTTACTTGAAATCAGAATTGATTTCCTCAATTCGCAGTTGTCTGGATGGGTTTAAAAGTGGTAAAGGCAGAAGTGGTCTACTATCACTCCAGGTTATGCTCAACACACAGGAAATTGTTACAACACCTTTCAAATTGACTGAACAATGACATGTTAAATATTATGAATCTTACTGTTGGGAAAAGAAACCATGCTATAGTTTACAATAATTAAAAAATACACGTAAACTCATTTCTCACTTGTAGTTTACCATTCAAACATATTACTGTGTGTAGCAATATTATTCAATAAAGATTATTTTTCACTTACAATGTCAGTAATCTATGCTTTGTGTTAAAGTTGTGGAAATCGATTGATGTAATGGAAAGGGGAGGGCAGAGGATAGTGATGCATTGACTCAAATGAGTACAAAAGTTACTTTAAACACAGAGGAAGCCTTAATATTAATTCTGAAAATTGCATGGTGCTCTTCAAAAATACATTAAGACATTTCTTTTATTTACTATGAATTGCAAATCTCAGTGCTCACAGATTGGAATCACTTATCTTTGTGTTTTGGAACAACTTAGATAGGTTTTGGTCTTTGATTGAGTGAATGGTGAGCTGAAACATTGAAATAATGCGTTCTCCAAATCTTCAAAACAGATTCCATTGTAACTTTTTTTCTTCCTGGTTTAGTTTAGTCAGCTTTTATTATTTGTTTTATGGGTATTAGTGTGTTTTCTTACATGCAAGAGACCAGAACACCACATCCCTACAACTGGAGCTACACACAACTGTGAACCCCTGTGTACTCTAAGCAGAGCCAAATTTCTACATAAGAGTAGCAAATGGTGTTAAGCATTGATCCATGTCTGGAGGCCAGCATTTATAGTTTTGAAAAAAACAGTTAACACATTATTTTAAAGCCTCTAATTTTAGCATTACTAGTACTAACCAACACCAATCTTCTCTTGCTATTATTGACAAAGTGGATTGATTTTAATTTTTATGAAGTATTTCATAGTATTGGGAAAAGTGACTTTTCTTATTATTCCATTTTATAATTACCAACATTACTTATCACATTCATCGAATGCACTCTAATTATGTCTTTTTATGTAAGTTCCTTCTGGGATGGAGAATAAGATACTGTTACTGAAGGTTTGAACCATTCAATTTTAATGCATTGATAAATTCTATTTCATCTACATATTAAAATGGTTTAGAACTCCATGAACTAATGATTTTAAGGTATCATTTTGCACACAACTTCAGTATTATTTCTCCAACATTTCATGGCTTTTCTTATAAAATCAAAGTTATTGTAACTATTTAAGAACAATTTCTTATTTAAAAAAGTTTTCCTTTTCTCGATATACATTACAAAGTTTAATTTTTAGAGCTGATTTTTTAAACTGTGAGGATTGTTATTCACTAAAGACATGACCATGATGGACCAAGTGATAGACTTGAGTCCATCACTTATCTCCAAATCTTCCCACTGTATAAGTTTTGTCTTATATTTACAATATCTGTGACGGAAGGTCTCAGATTAATTACCATATCTAATAGCACTCCAGTAGTCAAAGTGTTCATCTATCAAATACTGCACAGTAATAAACAACCAGAATAAACACGAGTTGTTTTGCTTTGTTTTGCTTTTCAGACAAGTTCTTCATACCTGAGGCTGGTCTGGAAACTATGTAGCCTAGACTAGTTACTTTTGAAGCTGGAGAAGTCCTCTAGCTTCAGCTTCTTAAGTTTTTGAATAATAGGCAAAAAAAATCATAGATTGGAACGCCTGTTATTTTTAAATATGACAACTGAATAAAGCCCCAATGTTCAAGCATACTCTTTAATGTATCATATTCTCAAAACAGGTTATGTTTATGAATCTCATTTAAAATAGTTTTTAAAAAGTTTATGTCTGAAAATGAGTGTTTAGTGAATCAAATGTACTGCCCAATATTTGAGGCTGAGCAATGTAAAATGCATGCTACTCAGTTCCGTTCTCTTCAAGGCTAGATTGTTTTTTAATAGTGTAATATTCTAGAGATAGATTTTAAAATTAACAAGATGCAAGAGTCCAGAAAAGTTAATAAAAGCTAGCTCAATCTTGATGAGGTTGGCTGATACTCACAGAATTCAGGAAGAATAAGTCTATCTGTAACTATTCCTTCACAATAAATCTATAATGGAATTTAAATGAAACACACCATTATGAGAGAATAACTCTTACATAGCAGAGTGCTATAATGCATTTGAATGTAATGTTCATATATTTATTAATTCAATCAATAAACGTGTATTTTATAGATTTAATTTGCTGGAACTATAATACAATAGTTCCTTTATTAGCTATTAAGGAAAATTTGTTATGCTTTGGGTGCTCTTTAAGGCATCTGCATCTGGGTAAATTAGCATTCACACATTAAAAAAATACTTAAAATAATATGTAAAATATGCCATACTATGAATAAATATATTTTAAACTCTAAAAAATAACATTAAGTTTGAAAATAATAGATTGAGAATTGGTGTTTACTCAATTGAGTAGATTATATATCAGTTTCTGCATCTCCATTCATAGTTTCTTAATTAAAAACAAGCCTCTAAACAACACAGTAATCTCATCCCTAAATAGATATTAATGTATACTGCCCATCAAAACTGTATTAATTATGTGAATTGCTCTTTGGGAAAATATTTGTTACTGAATCAAAGTTGGGCTTACCTTACTTGTTAAAGAATGAAAATATTGTTATTTCAAATATTAATTAGTAAACACCCAAAAACTCTTTGCATTATTTATTTCAAACTTTATAAAGAGTGGCAGGTTCATAACTTGTAAAATAATTACCTAGGAAACCTTTGCAATTGGGCAGGAATATTTGTTCTTCATGACTCATGAGATATTCTTGGAAATGATAATTATAAAAGCTTTAAAATGATATTCACAGGTATATTTGAAGACCATTGCAAAGGGTTACATTTGCCATTTGATACCATCAAGAAAGCTAAACCTTCCAGGTATTGATTGAATGGAAAGCCCATTAGGACTCAGATTAAATTTCAACTTCTAAGACTCTTTCCTTTTTTTTACAGGACAGAATAAACATTGTTATACTTTTCTATCATTTAAACAATTAGCAAAAATAAAATTAATATTTTTTGCCCTCAATGGAAATTCATGAATTGTAAACTTTGAATTCAGGAAATAATAATGATAGAATACCTATAATGGTGCATCAGAATACTGTTCAGAATTATACCACTATGTGTCTAAAAAATTTTTTCCAAATAGTTGCTAAATTAATATGCCTACAGTTCAGGTGTCAACCCTACTTAACTTTTGTAAAATGAATGTGAATTTGAAAAAAAAATACTATAAATTACAATATTTAGGCTTCTCTACTTTGCTATTATTACATGAGAAGACTTTTAATTCATTTGAAGATGGAAACCATCAAACTGATAACATAAATCCACTAAGCATCAGCATTTCTTTTAAATTGATGTACCATAAGAAGTCAGTCTACCAAAAGCTTTATCTGCTAAAAGTGTCTATCTTTTCATAAAGAATATAAAATCCAAGGTAAATATCCTGCCAATAAAATAACAGCTACAGTGCTTCAGCAAGTGTGCTATTTCTCTTTTTAAAAATTCCATGATAGTAAAATTCAGGTGGCACCAGTACTGCACACTCACCAAGAATATTTGATACTTATATTAAAAATAGTTGCATCAACATTTGTTCTCAAGCAGTCATAACATAACATAACATAAGAAATTCAAACAGAACAGAATCTTTTGAATGGTGAATTGTGATTTTTTACAGCATGTTTGTGTTTAATTTCTTTGATTTTTTAATTTGGCTTGTCCTTTGGAAGCATTCTTTCCTCTCTGTTATTCATGTGAAAAATGAGAAAAGTGAATTAAAACTGGTGAAAAAAATATTAGTAGAATAGCATAAATGAGGTAGAAGAAGAGGAGATTTGCAAGAAAAAGTCCTGGATGTAGTAACACTTAACTTTCCCCATGTCCTTACTCTTAAACAAATGAAGCAAATGAAGCAGTACTTTTGAAAGAATCTTAGATGATTCAACATTAACCCTAAATCCTGAACAAAATGACAAACACATTTCAGATTTTCCTTAAAAACGAAAGAAAGAAGCCTATCCTAACGTTGTCACATGCTGTTCCCAAAGTACCATATATACCTGAAATATTTAGATATTAAATTCAATTTTCTAAATTAATGAAAAATTTAGAATCTTGTTCTAATCAATATTTTTTCTGTTTAAGCATAATAGGAACACAATAAAATAACAATAAGAAATTATGGACCTTGACATAGTTTTACAATGAAGCATCAAAGTTTAGAAGGCCCATTACTATGTTTCAGTTTCCTCTTGATGAGAGATACCTATGAAGAAGTATTCAGGAAAGCAACAAATTTTCACTTAATAACACATCAATCTAGTAGCTGAGTTAATGATAGGGATGATATGTGCATATTTCTTTAAGATGTGTCTGGACACTTACACTTAAATATAGAGACTTCTTTCAATATACCTGATTTACTGGGCTGTAGTTCACCAATAATTTTATTGAAAATATCAACAGGTGCTATAATTTATATATCATAATTTTATACTATAATATTAGGTTTCTTAAAATAGCCCATGAGAGGATGGTGTCATATATGATCCAGTTCAAAGTAAATGAATTTGATCCTTTCATGAGATCCTGCAGATTTCACTTTAAGGTTATGAATGAAATAATTTACATTTTAAATAATTGTCTTCTCCATTCATCTAAAATTGGACACAGATGCACATATCCACACAGAGACAAAATTAGTATTTTTATTATAATAAAACTGCACAGACTAATATACAAAAAAAATTGTCAAACTGAAATGTATGAAGCTTTTCTCTTGTGGTATAAAAGCTACCCTTTGCGTCAAAAAAAAAAAAAAAAAAAGGTAACTTTGTAATTTTCCAACCCAAAGTTACAATTATTCTTATTTATTCAATATTTTATTAGTGAGCTTTATAAGTAGAAAAATATTGATCCAGAGTGTCCACATCAATGAATGTAAGCACTAAAATTATTTCCACCAAAATTGTAAGGATAATTTGTTTGACAAATGCTATTAGCAACTGCATGGTTTATGATGGTGTCTTATTAATTTGTTGGGATTTGTGTTTCACTTTCTGGAAATTCTTAGCTCCTTCAACTATAACCATTGTATAACCAAATAAACTATAACCATAGTATAATAAAATAAACTATAACCATAGTATAACACAATGAAAGCACTAATAATAATAAAACATTAGGCCATGCAGGTATGTTGTCATTTTAAATTAGTTAAATCTATTAGTAAATGAAATCTCCTGATCTTTCAACCTACATATTTACCAAACTTTAAATAAAAAGAGGTTTATTTGGGGTGTGTTCCCACAATTTCTTTTCATTTTTTTTCAGTTTTTCATAGACTTTAAGGTTCATGTAAAACCCTGCCTTTGGGCAACTTCCTTTTCCTACTCCAATTTTGCAAACCAACCCATTGCCAAACCCGAGCATTTTTGTTTTCAAGATTGAGAAGATAGAACAAAAATGTCCACAAAACATTCTCTCAAAGAGTCAAAATTACTTTTCTCATTGAAGAGGCCCTTAATAGTTCTCCAAGTCACCCTCTGTATAGGAAGGTTTGTGACCCCAGCAATGGAAGCAGTTTAAGGCATTTCTATAACTGCCTCTTCCATATTTCATTAGAGCTATCCACTCCTTCCTCTAAGTCTTTACCCTCCCAATCCGTGCCTCTCATCTAGGTCCATTTTATGGTTTTGCTGCCACTGTTTAACGTTTAAATAAAATCACATTAAGCATTGAAGTGAATGCACAACAGTTTTTTAAATAATATTAAACGTGCTTACGAATGTGAATATTAAGAAGTTAGGGATGTTAGGGCCATCTGAAAAATGTATGTATTCTGTAGCTTGAAATGAAAATATCATCACAACATGGGGCAAACAGACTATATGGTTGATGATATCATATAGACATTTAGTCCTTACCTGGTTAACTGCATGATGACAAACAAATCAAAAGAAAAAGTCCCCAGAATCTGAATCATCTGTCTCCACGCTGCTCTGACAGCTTTACAGCTTGGGGCTTTCTTCTTAGCTTACACACATCTGACTGGCTGTCCTTTGCAAGCAAAGCTAGGGTTAATTTGTAACCCTGGTCACCTCCTTCTCTTTTCTAACAGCTGTTTGGCAGCTCACACAGCAGGGAAAGTGCATTTTACCCTTTTAAATAGAGCCTATACTGCATCTCCAAACCATGCTCCCCTTACAAGGAGGTCTCAGCTCTGAAGGACTGATCACGTTCTGGACCTAAAGGAAAGTACAAGGCTTTCTGCTTCAACTCTTAGAGACTAGGAGAGCAGCCATCAAAGACTTTAACTCTCTGACACTGTTTGGCTACAGATGCAGCAGAAACCCACAGCTCTAAAGAATTGCCCCCTCCCTGGTGGTCACCTCAGGAACAGCGTGCCCAGAAGTGGGTCTTCTTTTCTCTCACCCCCACCTCCAGGAAAAGGGGGTGAAGCAATCCAAAAGCAAGAACTTTACAGTGGCTTTAATGTAAGCATGTAGCTCCCAAGCCTCGGACTGCAGATAGCATTGCATTGCAAACCCAAGCTCCAAGTTGAAGCCCAACTCACTTTACCCTGCTGCCCTCTGGATTCTGTGAGTTAGTGAAGGAAGGAGTAGTGATGATTAGCAATACTTTCACATTGATCTAAAGAAAAAAAAAAAGTCCTTCAGCTATCGCAAGCTATCCTAAAACCTACTAACTAAGCATATAACCACGGCGATCAGGGCTTTTAAAAACAGTCATCCTGGAGAAGCATCGCGCACTGTGCTTAGACTCAGCTCATGAAAATAATACAGAAATTGCAACGCTGAAAGATGTTAAGAGATTGCAGAAAAAAACCAAGTCTGTCTTCCCGGCAGAAGAGGTTTGGGGGCCCAGGAAAACCCAGACAACAGGCTTTGTGGGAGGTTGCAAACCCTGTGAGCCCACTCTCCTGGGTTGCAAATGTCCACCGCGAGCCGCAGGGCTGAGAGCGCAGCATGCACCAGCGGGTCGGGAACTCCATCCCCACCCTCGCGCTCCCGCACCAGAACTGAGCCCTGGGCCAGCCAGGCGACCAGGCGCTCTGCCCTCTATGTCCCTAGAACCCAAGAGGCTTATAGGTAGCTAAGAGCAGCCTGGAAATCTTCAGGCACAGTCGCCTGTTGCTAGTCCTCTGGTTAAAGCATCCTTGGCTGCCAGAGCCTGTTTCTTGTGTCAATCTCCCTTATACAAGACTGAGCTCAGGGTTCTAACACAGCAAAACGCACTTACCTAGACATCGAATGTCTGTGCTTCACTGTGCCACACTGATTAAGCAGAAAAAAGGTCTGACTGCACTGAAAGTTTTCTCCTTTCTCTCTCTCCCTCCCTCCTCCCTTGCGCAACAGCAGTAGTCCTCTAGAGAGGATATTTGAATTGGCGAATTACACCAAAGCCTCGTTTCTTCAAATGAAGTCAGAGACGCTAATGGCACTGGCTTGTCAGGCAGGACGGACCGAACTGGCAAAGACAGCAGGTAGAAACTAGCTCTGGGTGAGGGACGCCAAGAGGTGCAGACCACAGTGTCAGCCCCAATCCTCTCTCACTCGGAGGGAGGCAAGGGGGAAAGCCCTGGAATCTGAGAGGAGGGTGATGGGGCGATGCTGCAGCTGGAGTACTTTTATGTCTGGAAGCTTAAAAGGCTTTTGAATTAAAAAGAAAGAAATCATTGCCTAGATTGTCGCCGCAGCCATCAATGACTGGAATAGTTCTTTCCCAGAAATTAAAAAAGACACCCCCCCCCCTGCAAATAACTTAGGGAAGAGAGGCTTGAACAATAGAACCTCACCTTCATCCCCCACCAGTAAAGGGGGATATTGTAGAAACTTGTCCTTATTTGGCGGGGGGGTCACAGAAAATCCCTCCAGGTGCTTTACAGATTCCTGACATATGCAGATTTGTGTTTGATAAATACCAAACATTTGCCCCAGGGTGAAGAAAAAGCCAACATTTAAGTGTTTCTCACCACAACTGGGTGGAATAGGAAGTGATCATCAGTTAAAGCCCATAGAAATGTTCATGAAAGCACAACACAGGGACCATATTAACATACTTATTAAAAGCTGAGGGCAGGGGTGGGTGAGTGTGAAGAGTGAGGCAATTACATTTTTCATGTAAAGTCCCTCCCTGAATTTCAGAGTATTAGAACCCAGATAATCAGTGGCTTCTGATAGCTCTCTTCATCTGATGGGAGACCTCCCTGACCAATTAACTGTTTGCCAGCATAATTCATAAAACCTGAAATGCATTGCAAAATGCTGCCCAAACCGGAACCAAGATGACCTAAATTATGTGCCCATGTACCTTTAGGATATTGTATAAGAATTATGCCCCCAAAAGTCACCCTCCTTTTCTTGCCATATCATAACATGTTAGTATTTAGGATCCTATTAAATCTATAAAAAAACACACTTTATCAAAGTCCTTCCTCAGTCATTCAGTTGGTTAGGAGGAGGTGAACACACACTGCACACTGACCTGGACAACCTTTTGATCATCAGAGAGACTAGTGAACTTTCTTAAGCCCAGAAATAGTCACCTCTCCTTCCAGAATTTGTATAGATTAACAGGGACAAAAAGCCCTTCCAAATGGCACAACACTGTGTTCCAAGAGGAGTAAATTGAGGGGAGGCGATGTCCACATGACCTGATGGAAACTTGTTATACAAATGGAAACATTTTTTTTTTTTTTTCAGAAGGAGGTATTGGGGCAAGTCATAGCAAGGACTACATTTCACTAGTTCCAGGATGTACTAATGGTCACGGGGTACTTGCAATCTGAAAGTAACTATGCAAAACAGAAAGAGAGAGAGAGAGAGAGAGAGAGAGAGAGAGAGAGAGAGAGAGAGAGAGAGAGAGAGAGAGAGAGAGATTGTTTAAAAAATAGCAAAACCAGTAATAAGTCACAAGTTGCATATCACATGTAAAGAGATACTTACTACTTACCACGGGAAATTTCATGAAGCAAGATGACTGTGGGAGAAATACATCCAGGTTTCAAACAGACATTCCATGGTCTTCCAAAGCAGTGCAGATCTGTGAGCTGCAGGGAAGTAGGACTTGGAAGTATTCAGCAGTTCCTGGTGGCATCTAACAAACTGAAAGCCAGTTTCAGGGGCTGGCTGGTAAAGGAGGCAAAATGTTAAAGAAGTGCTTTTTACTGGGGATGGGTAGCAGTGAGGACCTAGTCTGTGATGATCCTCAGGCGAACAAATTTACCGAACTGTATGTCCCCACACAGGGAGGAAAGGCAGGAGCTGGGTAAGCCACGGAGCAAGATGCGAAACAAACAGATCTGCAAAGAGAAGTAATAGGATGTGTTGAAGACAGGGAGCAGAGAACTAGTGGGCTAGGCTGTAGTCATCCTCAGAGTGCAGCAGCAATGACTTAGGCTGCTGGGGACGATCCAATGAGAATTCAGGAGAGCACCGCTTCGGAAATCCTGCATGATCTTCCCACTCTCAGTTCTTTTCAGAGTTTACCTGCGCTGGGAACATTATCATTAGGATTAATAGTATTCCATCAGTGCATTTCACTAGGAGTTCCCTGGAACCCTTTCCCTTGCAGCAACTGAGGGAGGCATAGTAAGAAAACCTGGCATAACCCACACCCCAAATAAGCTAGCGGGACCAGTCACATTGCCTTGATCAAATCGTCAGCGATTTTTGCATTGACAGAGGCTTGGAGAGGAACGGTTGAAGATTCTAGTCGCTGGGGTGGTTTGGAGGGCGCTACGCTTTGGAGGGTTAGCAAGGGGACCCTGGAGTGGGTGATGGGATGCTTAGGCAGCAGATGCTCTCCTGGGTCCCAACTCCTTGTTCACTTATGCTGCCTGTGTTTAAGGCGATTGATTTTAACCCGGAGCCCCAGAGCCAAATCCATGCTTTAAGAAGCTAGATTTTAGGACAGTCTGAGGACTGTCCCTGGTCCTTTGGGGGTGGGGTAGGAGGGTTGCGGGAGTGGCTGTCTGTGCGGTGTCTGCCTTGCCTTTGATCCCTGCAGTTAAGGAGCTAAAGTAGAGAAATGGCTTTGCTGTGGATTGCATTGTCGTGTCATTTTCGTGTCCTGATACCGCATAAACGATCACCTGATCAACAGATCGATTGGGTAAGATTAGCCTGATCTGTTTTCTCTTTTCCTTTGGATGACCCCATTCCTCCCCCACCCCCCATCGTCTCCCTCACTAAACACCCCCCACCCGCCCCGCGCGCACTCTTGTCTTTCCTCTTTTCTCTCCTCTTCAAAATATGCCACCAGGGAATTGCCTGTTTGACAGAAAGGCGGATAACTCTGTAACTGATTTATTTTTTGACTGTGGAATGAACATCACCCCGCTTCTCAAAATCTTTTTTAGGGAAGAATCGGGGTCCCCATCTTCATAAATCCTCTTAGTGACCCAGAAGGTGTATAGAGAGCACTGTCAGGTAGGAGTCATCAGCTCTGGACTCCAGCTCAGTTTGCTCTGGACCCTGAAGCTCACAAATCATGCATCTGTCTGTTTTAGAAACAGGAGGAGATGGTAACCTGGAAATCGATTTATTTGTTGTAGAAACTGAGTTTCTGAATGATAGAAGGGCTAAGGATTTACCGTGGGTAAAATGATCTTGGTAAGTAATCTTATTTTCAGCGACTAAAGAGGCGACACATTGCTTCTCTGTAGCCCATCCCCCACTCCATTCATTCATTTCCTCTCTGTATGTAAATCACGGAGGAGCTGGGTCAGTGGAAATGTTCTTTTCCTCTTTCCTGGGAGAGGAGAAGCAAGCAAGTGAGAATTTGAAGTGGGGAGGGGCTTTTGGACATTATATGGACACATTCAGGTCCTTCGTCTCCTGTATAAAACACTGGCAGGTAAAGCAATCTTTGCCTTCTAAAGGTGTATTTAAAGATCACCCTCCCCCTTAACTCTCTCTTTTCTGGAAATAACATGAATTTAGGGGGTAGCAGCTATGCTATGAGGACACTTGAGCTGTTTGTTTGTTTTTTTTAATACTCTTTCAGCCATAGTAATAAAAAGCCATAGTCGTCTGTTCACATTTTGCAGAAAGGATAATGCTAGAAATATCTTATTAAGCATGCATTGTATTTTTAATTCCTATATCTGATACAACTGAGTACATCCCAAGTGAATATTTGCTGGTCATGATGATGAAGCCTTCTGGCTTGCCAAGAGTCTATAGCACCCCCACCTGAGCATGGGTATCTTAAAGAGAAGGCATGTGTGAGCTTGTGAAGAAGCTGGGCAGCTCTTGATAGTACTGCTATTATATTCTGCTAAACGTGGAGAATAACAAGTCTTGAAAATTGTGTGAACTTGGATTGCAAGTGCAAGCTGACTCTTTTGGATACAAAATATCACAGAGACTATCAAAGAAAAAGCATTACAATTTTGAATTGCAAAATGCATTTCACTCCCAAAACATTTACATTAAAATTTCCCCTCTGTTATTAGTTCAGGGGTACCACCTTATGTCCAGACATCAAAGTAAATGATAAGTTAATCGGTATAAATATACATGTCTAATGCAAACAAGAGGACTTGAGCCTCAACAGAAATACGTACTAGAATTCTATTGCCTACAAACTTATTTTATGATTATCAACATTGTGGAAATCAGTACTATAACCTACAGATAGGTGTCAGCCCATAGAAGAAAATGGTTTGTGTGTGCTTAAGGGTCTATAGTGTTTATAATATCAAGACTGTCAAAAGCAAAAATTAGTGAAGAAATGCTGCCATAACTTTTCTTTTCTTTTTTTTTTTCAGGATGCACACCTTCCCAGTACTGCAACAGAGTAGAAGTTTATCTTCCTTGTCTTATTTTCCAAAAAGACAGATGATTTCTATATTCATTATAGAGGCTTGAAAGTTCTGCTAAGAGGATCTGAGGCCACATAAAAGAGAATCAGCATCTTGGGAAATGTCCATTACTAATACAGCTTATCAACTTTGGAGTATACAGACAATACTTTCTTGCCATGAGAACCACAGAATGTTATCCAAAAGCACTTATCTGACTGTTAAGAGGAATGTGTTGTTTATTTAGGACCCAATCTGACTTAAGTCACACAAATATTATAGCCATCCATAGTGATGGACACTTGTATTCTGTAATTCAGAAGTCTAGATGTGAGGCAGGAGGACTATAATGTTAAAACCAGGCTAGGATATGTAGCAAGACATTGACTCAACAAATAAACAAGTGTCTATGTGTGTGTGCATACAAAATATTTAATGCCATTTTTCTTAATCATTTAAAATAGGACAGGAGAAGAAATATTCATTTTATGCAGTTTAGAAGCTTTAGGAAGGTTTTGAAATATTCCAAGTTTAGAAGCTTTAGGAAAGTTTTGAAATATTCCAAGTATTAGAATATATTAAACTATAGGTTTACTTAACTCAATCTCCACATAGTGTCATAGACATTATATCCTTGTCTTCTGTCTTCAAAGCAAGTCTGGTTTTTACAATGCTCTCAGAAGTCAGATATTTTAGTTTCAAGTTGAGATCATTTCTTCTTGCATTTCACTATGCTCATCTAAAGCCATTTACCTAGCAGACTTAACATTAGTGGTGGGTGTTCTTTGCCTCCCAGCCTTTTCTTCCTTTATAGCTGAAAATCAATATAATTCACCTATTACCTCCCTAAAATTCTGCCAAGGGAGCATTCAAGTGATTTAGTTTTAGAGCTAGAATGTAGCATTATACCCTGTTTGGAGTGTAGCAGGATCTCTTGCTTTGATGTTCAGAGCCCCCTAAAAAGGTAAGAACACACACACACACACACACACACACACACACACACACACACACACACACACACACATTAATTTTACCATTTTTGTTTGGGTGTGTGTGTATGTACACTACTTGTGCCACTGTGCACACAGAGAACCATTTATCTCTTTCCACCATGTGGTCTTCCAGGATTGACCTAACCTTTTGGGTTTGATGGCAAGAATTCACTCTGCTGAGCTGTGGCACCCATCTCCTCAAAATACATATGTTATAAAGAAAAGCATATTACAATTTTCTTAAAAGGAAAGTATCTATATGCTTCAGCTTACTTTTGACATTAAACCTAATATATAGCAAAAATATGAAAACATGAGCCCGTTAAAGAAAGCTTTTCATATATATGATTATTACTTGTACATAAAAGTATCATATTTGACAAAAATTATGCATGCATATTTGTTCTCATTAAGATATTGAAATTTATTCACTTTAGTCTCCTTGCTGTGCTTATTTTGTCTTTAGAGCTTTCTTGTTGAAAATATCCAAAGTTTTGCTGGGTCTTTAATCCCAGCACTCAGGAGGAAGAGGCAGGTGGATATCTGTGAGTTTGAGGTCAGTCTGGTCTACAGAGCAAGTTCCAGGACAGGTTCCAAAACAATACAGAGAAACACTGTCTTGAAAAACCAAAAATAAGAGTTTTCAAAGTTTCTTTAGAATCTCTGTGTAGAGTAAGCTTCACATTTAATTTTAATTTTATAAGATCAGTATGCTGTTAAACAAACTGAGTCTGTGCATTTGAATCTTAAGTAAAATAGCCTTTGATCTAGATGATCTATAAAGATCATTTAGTCTGTCTTATCATATTTATGAAGAACTTGAAAACTATAAAATGACATAGTTATTGTCAGCATATACCAACTAGAGATATAAACGATTTTAGATGGAGTTTCCCAGGCTTTTCAGCTACTGTGAATTCTATATCAACTAGATGCTTTAGTAGTTTTTACAGCTGACATCATTTGAAATTAAGATAGTAAGTGGAAGGATACAAAAAAACTACAAAATCTAATAACGTGTAGCTAGTTTTCTCAGAGCTTTTAGGAAGCTGCTAATTCCATATCTGCTCCAACTTACTCTACAGACATTCCTCCACTCTACATATAAGGAGAAATTATTTAAAATAATAATGCTGATTTCTCATGGACTCCCTTCACTTTTCCTTTGAACATGCATTGGATTATATTTAGACTATTTCTCCCTCACACTGTAAACTGTGGAATCTCTAGCTACCTGTGATATAATAATCCCCATCTACTTTACTTCTTAAATTTCTACTCCACAAAGAAAATGGAGTATTGCAATGAAAGAAACATGATTCAATAACTTGAATATGAAAGATATACTACTAAGAAAGTTTCTTGTAATAGAAACATGGTGAACAAAATAGGATTTATTAAAATAATCAAAGAAAACTTTCCAACTTGAAACAATATATTAAACCTTAGACACTTCAAATTTCTCAATTTCTGGAGATCAAGAAACCATTACAATTTACTTCAATCTTTTATATATGTCAACTTTGAGTATATTATGCAAGTGTTTGTTCATATATATATATATATATATACATATATCTATATGTGTGTGTGTGTGTTCATTATTGATTATACAGGAACATCAATAATAAAAGTCAATATTAAACTTGTTTGTTTGAGACGGGATTTCTCTGTGTAGACCTGGCTGTCCTGGAACTCATTCTGTAGATTAGACTGATGTCAAACTCAGAAATTAACCTGCTTCTGTCTCCCAATGCTGAGTTCAAAGGCATGTGAAATCACTGCCATGCAAAATATAAAGATTTTTTAAATATCCCATTTTTTTGCCTTAACAAATTAAAATGTTTAGCTAAAAACATCTTTTGTGACTTATGGAAATATTGCTAGAAACATTTTTTGTATAGAGTTTGTACTGCTGGATATGTTTTTTGTGATCAATAAGTCTTTACATGCATAAATGCAGTATGGCATTGACTGCATTTCAAATAACATACTGTCAACTACTGTTGCTACATAAAAAAAAAAACCTCACAATTATTTCCTTCATGCTGTTTTTAACTCCCTCCCTCTAAATTCCTATTATCCAACACAGTACTCAACACAGGGGAAAAGCTCAATAAATGTTTATGTAAAAGCTCAAACTAAGTACTTCATTAAACTCTCCAGCATTTTAAATAATGCTTGTCACTTTTAATTTACCTAATTATTTATAAATATAGTTACTGAATAGAAGATTATTTTTCAAAATATTTTTACAATATTTGTTATACATGACCCAGTGAGCCAAATCCTGTTAGAAATGACAGTCTTCCTGAGCAAGTATGTGACTTATAAATGTGTTACTAGGAATGATATTACCGGGACCTTTTTACATGTTATGAAGTAAAGCAGTGCACTTGTTTGAAAGTGGAGACGCAGGTATAAGTAAACTAAGATGAGTTATTAAAGTCTGTCTTAACCTGTCTTTTCCAGCTGGTGTGAAAACATCACACACTGGGTGGCTTTGATAAGAGAGCCTTATTTTTCTTACCTGTAGGAACCAAAAATCCCAGGTCAAGTTGTTTCTAAATGTGGTCCCTGTAGAGATCTACATTCTCTATTAGAGATGGAAGACTTACTGAATATTTACATAGCCTTTCCCATTGTACCAAAACAGCAAGAAGGCTAAAATCCATATATGAGTGAGTACATACCATGTTTGTCTTTTTGTGACTGGGTTACCTCACTCAGGATGGTTTCTTCTTGTTCCATCCTTTTGCCTGTGAATTTCAAGATTCCATAGCTTTCTTCTGCTGAGTGTACACCTTTGTATAAATGTACCACATTTTCTCTATCCATTCTTCAGTTTAGTGGCATCTAGGTTGCTTCCAGGTTCTGGCTATTACAAACAATGCTGCTATGAACATGGTTGAACATATGTCCTTGTTGTATGAATATGCATTATTTGGGTATATACCCAAGAGAGGAATCTTGGATCTTGAGGTAGACTGATTCCCATTATTCTGAGCAAACGCCATATTGATTTCCAGAGCGGTCTTACAAGTTCGCATTCCCCCAGCAATGGAGGAGTGTTCCTTTATCTAGACATCCTCTCCAGCAAAGATTGTCATTGGATTTTTGATTTTAGCAAATTCTGACAGTTGTGAGGTGCTGTCTCAGAGTTGTTTTGAGTTGCATCTCGCTGATAGCCAAGGATTTTGAGCACTTTCTTAAGTGTCTTTCAGCCATTTCAGATTCCTCTGTTGAGAATTCTCTATTTAGTTCTGTCTGCACCCCACTATTTAATTTCATTGTTTGGTGTTTTGGTGGCTAGCTTCTTGATTCATTGTATATTTTGGAGATCAGCCCTCTGTCAGATGTGGGGTTGTTGAAGATCTTTTCCCATTCTGTGGGCTGTGGTTTTGTCTTACTGACTGTGTCCTTTGCCTTGCAGAAGCTTCTCAGTTTCAGGAGGTCCCATTTATTAATTGAAGATCTCAATGTCTGTGCTACTGGTGTAATGTTCAGGAAGCAGTCTCCTGTGCAAATTCGTTCAAGGTTGTCTCCCACTTTCTCTTCTAGAGGATTCAGTGTGGCTGGATTTATGGTGAGATCTTTGATCCATTTGCACTTAAGTTTTGTGCATGGTGACAGATATGGATCTATCTGCAATCATCTTCATGTCTGAGACATAAAGCAAATGATTACCAGCCTATAATCCTCTTCACCAAAGAAACTATGAAACATGAAGGACTCTAAGGGATAAATGCATGAACCCCAGGAATGGGAAGGGGCAATAACTCCAGAGCTAATTGGGAGCATGAGGGTGGGGAGAGAGAGCTGCCAGAAAGAGAGCAGGAGAAGAGGAGAGGAGAGGAAGAAATGGAGGATCAGAAATATTGAGTTGGGGAAAGAATAGAGGAGAACAGGATGAGAGCTACCATATTAGAGGGAGCCATTATAGGTCTGAGGAGAGACTTGGCACTAGGAAGATTTCCAGAGACCTACAAGGATGACAGGAACTGACAATCCAGGCAGTGGTGGAGAGGATAACCTAAATGCCCTTCCACTAAAATGAGATTGATGACTACTTTTAATGCCATCCTAGAGCCCTAATCCAGTGGCTGATGGAAGCAGAGGTAGACATCCACAGATATACACTGAACTGAATTCTGGAACTTAGTTGCAGAGAGGGAGGAATGAAGATCTAAGGGGTTGGTACCAGGCTGGTGAAACCCACAGAAACAGTTGGCCTGAACAAGGGGGAACACTTCGACCCCAGATGATGTCTGGGAGGCCAGTACAGGACTGATCCAGACCTCTGAACATGGATGTCAATGAGGAGGCCTCTGCACTCCAGGGGGCCCCTGGTAGTGGATTGGTATCTTTCCCTGGTGTAAGAAGGGACTTTGCGAGCCCATCCCATGTGAAGGGATGCACTCTTGACCTGAACACTTGGGGAAGGACCTAAGCCCATCCTAGGATGATGTGGTGGATTTTGCGGAGACCCCATTGAGGGCCGTACCCTGCCTGGGGAGTGGAGAGTGATGGGGTGGGCATAGGTGGGGGGAGGGAGAGTGAGAGGGATTAACATGTGAAACAAGCTTGTTCCTAATTTGAACTAATAAAAAAAAAAGGAAGAAGGCATAGTAGAGAGACAGAAAGACAGGTGACAGTGGACTTTATTTCACTGATCACAATCTCCAATTACTGTCCCTCTAATTGCCATTACAGTATAAATTTGATTTCAGCGTTGATATTACACAGTGAAACCAGTTTATAAGGTGACCACTAGATATGCTAATATGGACAGGGAAAACCCACTAGGCAACAACTCTATCTAAAGTACCACACAAAGACAATTAAGGGATATTGCAAGCAGGAAAAATATTCTCCCCCAGAGGAAAGCTTATCTCTTAGTTATCCAATACTAAAAGTCAACTCTAAAGCCCTACACAGAAGTTAGATTATACAGATACAGTGGGATGTATTCATGCAATAGCAACTATGTCAAGGAGAGGCCATGGGGGGAGAAAAAAATGAAGAGAGATTTTGGAGGTTTTCCAGATTATGATCTCTAAAATATAAAACACAAATTTCTGAGATGTCACTGAAATACTGCTCTTTATTTTTATTTATTTGTTGTTCTCTCTCTCTCTCTCTCTCTCTCTCTCTCTCTCTCTCTCTCTCTCTCTCTGTGTGTGTGTGTGTGTGTGTGTGTGTGTGTGTGTGTGTGTGGTGATGTCCATGTGATTGCAAGTGACTACAGAGACAAGAAGCTTTGGATGCTCCTGTACCTAGAGACAAAAATGTTTTGCCCAAACTGACATTGGTTTCAGGAAAAGAACTCAAGTCCTCTGTAAGAACAGTAAACACTCTTAACCACTGTACCAGTATTTAATATGCAACTTTTTATTCACCAAATTGCATTTCTTCCAGTGTTGAAGATATATATTAAAGTGGGAAGATTAATTTTAAGATTTTTTTATTAGTTACATAACCATGTTTTGTAATTGTTCATTAGCTTTTTAGAAATAAAATATACTCAGAGAAAAATAAAATATTGTAATATGATGATCTGAATAGAAAGCTAGTTTATGTAACATTTTTGCTATTTGAAGTTTATAGGATTAACATATTTACTTTTGTCAGATCATTATATTAGTAAACATCTGTATTTAGAAATATTCACATCCTAAAAAATCAAAAATTATGAATATTGTTTTTCATGACAGAAATAGATTTATATATTTTATAATATATACCTTGTGATGTATAAGTCATTCTTGTTAATAACCATAAAACTCAAAAAATTCGGGGCACAGAAATGACAGTAAGAGCACGATATCATCTGGAGTTATTTTGGCATTAGGTAAGGCACATCATTCTATCTGAGAACCTTCTGGAATCTGGAAAAGGAAATGAAACAGATCTTCCCTAGAGTTTCTAGAAGCAAGGTACTCACTTAGATGTTGGAAGGCAATAAATTATGATATTGTCTGCAAATAAACTGAAGAGTTAGGACACTATAAGAGTGCATTACTTTGCTAATTGTCTTGGTATCTCTAAGTCTCACTAACATTTGTACTTTTTCTTCTCAAAAAATTATTATAGGAGGATGGGAAACAATTCTTCACAGTACTTAGAGCATTACTCACTCATAGTCAAAATCATGTTAGCTACACACAATACTATTTAAGACAGAGGAGATGGGCGAGACAGAACAAGGAGAAAGCAAAAATCATATTCAACTAATTGAAGACTATATGGAAAAATCCCATGATGAAGACCAGAAACTAAGCATGGAAAGATTAAGTTGAGATGCTGTTGAGACTTAAGAAATATTTTTTAAAAACTGAGACCACAAGAGAATAGCAGGTGGGGCTGAGGGAAGCATATTTTCAAGGAGAGTGTGACATGAAGCAATTTAATTTTTTCTCCTTATATTATTTTCATAGTGTTTGGTCAAGAAAGTTAACTGAACATTTACTTAATTAGGATGCATCATTACTTGTAGTGTCTGATGAACTCCAAAGGCCTTTCCCCTTTAATGAAAATAAAGCGAAGCTGAGTTACTTGATTGCTAATTGTCTTGGTATCTCTAACTCTCACTAACACTTGTGCTTTTTCTTCTCAAGAAATCCTTGAGGAAGATGGGAAACAATTCTTTACAATCAATATCTAGTTTTGACTCTGTGGAAGATATATGAATATATAGCCAAAAGTATTTTTAAAAGAGTATGTAATTCATTCCATATTTATGGAAACAAGTAAGTCTAAAAGTCTATTTGATAAATCCTTATTGGTAATTTATTTAACATCATACGTGAATAGTATCTTGTAGAGAAAATAAATTTTAAGTGTTATGAGGATATAAAAGTAAGTTACAATATTGTAGTTCTAGTTGGAGAATAAGGTAAGTATATAAATAAACATGATTGTTTTTATTTCACTCTATATTTCAACTAATTCTTTATCCATCCATTTTAAATTAATGAAAACAAGTATCTTTATGTCTTTTGTAAGCTATATGTTTCCTAGCAAAAATTTACAAAATGAGACAATTAAGGAGAGAGACAGTAAATAGAACTCAAATATTAAGATAATGAATCCATCAACAATTGAAGAACATAATAACCTTAGAATCGAATATCTCTGAATCTATAATCATTTGAATTTCTTTACCCATAGCTTTATACCATAGCTTAAATTTTCTTAGACTTTAACATGAAATAGTTGAAGTAGAATGGAAGCTGTTTTCTATATATTGTGAATGCTATGAATGAGAACTCAAAATAAAGTTTGTTTTGTTTCTCCATTTGTTTGCATAGAGTTCAGATAAGTTCCTCGAATGGCTTTGGTGTTCTCATTTGTAAGGCTTCAGTGATCCAGTAGGTTGCCTCTCATGGCTCATCATTGTGCTGAGTATTTCACTTTTGGGTTGCATGTGGCAAATGTGGGCAAAAAAACAACATAAAACATCTGTTAGGAAATTTGATTGACATTTAGAGCTCCTTAGCCAAATCCTTCACAGGACCACACACAGCTAATAAGAAATTTGGACATTAAAGTCAATCTTTCTCTGTAGAAAGATGAAGGCAACAAAAAGAAAACAACATGCTATTCTCATTTCATCATACTAAAGTATTTTTCTAAATGATTAAAGAATGAAATTGTGTATTCAATATAGAGTAATTCCAAGATTCTTCTGTGGACAATTCAGGTAGGAAGTTTAATGTCCAGCAGGAAGTGTAACCAAGGGAAACTGGACAATAGTAGAATATAAAATGTATGTAACAGATATTTTGTACTTACTTAATACTTCCTAAAGAAATAGATTTCTATTTTCTTTAATTGTGCTCAAAAAATAACAGTGTTATTCAACTGGACATACATACGGAAAAATGAGCAAACATGCATAAAGTTAATATCGACATTAAAACTATTTATTATACAAAAAGTTGCTCAAAATAGATGACTGAAAAGTAAAAAGAATATATTACACAAGAAAACAGTGTTTAGCAATATCTAGATGATCTAAAGTTTAGAAAAGAATTTTTGATATAATAATTAATAAATAATTCATGACAAATAGTAAGTTGAACATCATTAACAGTAAAAAGCTCTTTCATTACAAAAGATAGTTAAGATATGAAAACATGGTAACAGGCTTGAAGAAAAGTTTTCCAAGGCACATATATGAAAATGAACTGGTATAATATATACAGACATCACATAAAACTTAGCAATCATAAAATAAATCAAGTGAAACTGGACAAAAGATTTGAATAAAAATTTTACCCAAAATGATGGATAGGTGACTGTTCTTTTCTCCTTTTGTCTGTGTGTAAATTCATGATGTTCCCTTCTCAGAGCACCTTTCTTTTCATTCACGTAACAGAGACCTTAGTAAAGACTCAAATTAGAAATTAAATGTTTCCTTTGGTAAAGAAACAGGGGATGACTAGCTGAAGACAGACCAAGAAGATAGGGAAATTTAAAGGTTTGTCTTGGGACTTGAAGGCACCCAGACCACTCTTAGAAACTTGACAATTCTCAGGAAAATGACAAACAAATTGCAGATCTCATTTTGTAGACCCTTACAGAAGGATCAAATGATAGATCTTTCCAAATATCCAAATTCATCTACAAGGAAGTTGGTCTTGTGGCTCTTTAAGTATGTGAGACACCTTAGCACCTCATGGAAAATACTTATTTGATTCTAATCTAAAGGACTATGGACTAGTATAGGAAATAATGGCAGCCTTCAATCACAGGCTATCGGGGTCAAACTTTGTATAACTTGAAGACACTGGTAACACAGGAAGACAAATTTAAACAATAGTTGTTTTCTATATCTTCCTTGTATAATAAAGAATTCTTGGAGTTAAAAATAATAGTTATAACAACAAAATTGTGCAGGAGAATTTGGTATAATCTGGAAAATTCATTGAGAGGCTAGGTAAATATGTTTATGAGGTGGAGCTCTAGGAAAATTTTCACAGGGTTCTAAAATTTGTATTTGCATACAATTCATATTCACATAGTACTTGAGAAATCATCTCCATGTGACATGTTGTTATTCCTCGCAGGCAAAATGTCACATGATCATTTTGAATAAAAGCTACCTTGTTGGGAACTTTCAAGCTTCTGTTTCTGAGAACAAAAAGTCTTGCAGTTATTTCAAGAGCCCACTCTTCAAGACATCCTTCTAGAGATTGAAGTCTGACCATAATTCTGGCATAAAATGTCCAAACATCAAAGTGAGTAAGAGCTTTATTGGCTATAATCCATAAAATAACTCTCCTGGGAGCTTAGAAAAAAGTGAAATGAAGCCCTTTATCCCCAATATGTTCTATAAAATTGGTTAGTTAGGACAACAGACATCAATAACCAAATGAGGAAATAGGAGATATGTACTTCCTTTGCTAGAGGACTGTTGAGCTTACACGCATTACATAGGTGTAAGATTTTATGAGATGCCTTCCATCCATGTTGGAATGTCAGTTGATCTTGTCATTATGCATCTTGTTAAAGTGACCATATAATTAAGATTTCATGGGTGTACCTTCCTGACCAATATAGAAGAAACTATATAGCCACAAGTTTCCTTGTCCTCCTCTTTTTACAGTCTTCAATCCCATTTTACACAATCTTTCCTGAGCCTTAGGAATTGGGGTTGTATTGTAGAGTCACCATTTGCTTCAGGGAATGGGCACCCCAAGTAATTTATTCTATGCCTTTGACTCTTTGTGGATTTTTATGATTAACTCCTCCCTTTTGCTGTAAGAGGAAATTTCTCTGGTGAAGAGTTTGAAATATACTTTCTGTGGATATAAGGATAGGTATTTGTAACATTGTTGGGGATTAAAATGGTTTAGAAAGGGATTGTAATTGGATATGTTTTACATTCTATGGGCTCCCCAGCCAGAAGCAATTCTGTACCTCTGTAGTAGCCTCTATCTGCTGCAGAAAGAAGCTTATTGGATGAACATTGAGAGCTTCATTAATTTGTAGGGGAAAAGTAAATCATAATTCACTATTGGTAAAATTGCAAATGAGTGCAATTACTATGGGAATGAATGTGGACAATTCCCCAAAAGCTACAAGTAAATACCTGTGAACCCACTATATCATCTCTGTTCATAGGCCCAAAGGACTCAACATTAAATTCAATACATTCTTGCTCAGTTATGTTCTTTGCCTCTCTGTTCACAATACCTAGTAACTGGTAACAACTCAAATGTTCTTTAGTTAATGAATGGATAATGAAAATATAACATAAACACACAGGGAATTTTATTCAACTGTCAAAACCAATGAAATCATAAAATTTTCAGGTGCATGATTAGAACTGGAAAATATACTGAATGAAATAACCCAGAAAAAGAAAGACAAATAGAACATTTTCTCATATTTTTCAAGCCTTCTCCTAACATTTCAAATGGGAGTGCATTACCTGTGATAAACCCAGACACTGGTAAAGTAAACCAGAATTGGGGGAGGGGCTCTAGAGAGGCAAATAGATAACAGGTGAGGAATGAAAACAGGGTAGAGGGGCTTTGTCTATGGAGGTAGGCAGAAGGGGAATGCAGAAAGAATGAAAGACAAAATGAATGAACAACACTAAAAATGATTGAAAAAGTCATAAGGAAACATACTATCTTTAGTTAAACTGCATGTGTGTCAATGTATTTTTGTGTGTATATATACGTACACATAATTTAAATGAAATTATAACACTTGTAAAAATTTTACCCGCCAAGAGCCATAGACTCCCTAACAAAAAGTTCTAGTGCCGATTATAAGGAACCTCTATTTGAGATGTTATTTTTAAGAGGAGTAAAAGAGACCCCCTAAAAGCTAGTATAGGCTATTGCTACTGTCCTTATCTGCCTCTAAGAACTTGAAAGTCAGTATCTATTATTAGGACACTGTTCACTTTAGAGACATGATGTGAAGGCTATAGAGTGATGAAGGAAAACTGCTTTGTCGAAGTTCTATTAGCCCCTCTTTGCCCCACCTTTCTTTAGGCTGATTTTGATTAACTATGGTTTTCAGGATATCACTTTCAGTCTATTTTCACCAGATTTTTTTCTGTAATTTTGTAGTGTTTGTATGACTTATTTCCTTTGTACATTTTGCAACCATAATAAAAGTTTTCACCTTGTCTAAAAGAGGAAAGAAAAATAAGAATGTAGCCCAGACTTGTATTGCTAAGGAAATGCAAATTAAGAGATCATTGGGCCACAAGAAGCACATCTATGACAACAGCTAAATTAAAATAAAACAGAAGCAAATTGTGATTATATATATATATATATTATATATATATATATATATATATATATATATCTGGTATATCTAAAATGACAGTCATTTAGAGACAATGGTTTTCAGATTCTTATGAAATTCTCAACAGTTTTATCATTCAGTTAAACTGCATATCCTTTGGTATTTTCCTCAGTAGCTTAAATACATGCACACAAAGCACCTGTGACATTTTTTCACTTGCTACAATTGGCAACACACAAGGTATTCTTCAAAAATGTGAACACAGAAGCATGCCAACTTGATTTAATATTATGTAATTCAGTGAGCAAAGAAGTGGGTCACCAAGTTAAATAATACATGGAGAAATCTTAACTGAATATCATTTAGTTTGAAGGTTACATACTATGTAATGCTATGTGATTGCAAACACAGGCTACTTTGAAAAGGACAAAACTACAAGGACACAAAAACTATCAGTGTTTGATTGGTAGTTGAGTTTTGTTACTGACAGTGGGAGAGAATATTCAACCCTTTTAGGCCTTGGGGGGTGGCAAATTCTGTCCAATTCTGTCTAATTCTTTTTGTTTGTTTGTTTCTTTTATTTTTGTTTTTTGAGACAGAATTTCTCTCTAGCTTTGGAGGCTGTCCTGGAACTTGCTCAGTAGTCCAGGTTGGCCTCATACTCACCTGTCTCTGTCTCCTGAGTGCTGAGACTAAAGGCATGTTCCACCACCACCTGACTAATTCCGGCTAATTTATTTTTTCTTTCACTTCTATATTTGTTTAAATTTAAATTAGAAGCAATATTATTTACATGTCAATCCCAGTGCCCTCTCCCTTACCTCCTCCCCTGCACCCCACAGATGCCATATCCCATCCCCTTTCTGCTCCCCAGTGAGGGTGAGGCATTCCATGGGGGATCTTCAAAGTCTGTACCGTCATTTTCACTGTTCTTTATGATTTTTTTATTTAAATTAGAAACAAGTTTGTTTTACATGTCAATCCTAGTTCCCTCTCCCTCCCCTCCTCCCCTGACTCCCACCCACCCCCCTATCCCATCCCCCATGGTGAGGCCTTCCATGGGGTATCTTCAAAATTTGCCATATCATTTGGAGCAGGGCCTAGACCCTCCCCCGTATATCTAAGATGAGAGATTATCCCTCTATGTGGAGTGGGCTCCCAAAGTTCATTCCTGTGTTAGGGATGAATCCTGATCCACTACCAGAGGCCCCATGGATTGCCCAGACTCCAAAAAACGACACCCACATTCAGGGGGTCTAGATCAGTCCTAAGCTGGCTTGCCACCTATCAGTCTGGGGTCCATGAGCTCCCTCTTTCTCAGGTCAGCTGTTGCTGTGGGTTTCTCCAGCATGGTCTTGACCCCTTTGCTCATTACTCCTCCCTCTCTTCAACTGGATTCCAGGAGTTTGGCTCAGTGCTTAGCTGTGGATTTCTGTTTCTGCTTCCATCAGTTACTGGATGAAGGCTCTAGGGTGGCATATAAATTAGCCATCAATCTCAATACAGGGGAAGGATATTTAAGGTAGCCTCTCCAGTATTACTTAGATTGTTGGGTTCATCACTGTAGATCTCTGGACATTCCCCTAGTACCAAATTTCTATTTGAACCTATAATGGCCACTTCTATTATGGTATCACTTTTCTTGCCCTCTTCTATTCTTCTCTTAACTCAGTCTTCCTGCTCCCTCATGTCCTCCTCTCCCCTCCTCTTATCCCTTTATGTTTCTCCTAACTTACTCTCCCATCTCTTCATGCTACCAATTTGCTCAGGAGATCTTGTCTCTTTCCCCTTTTCTGGGGGAACATGTCTGTCCTCCTTGTTTCCTAGTTTCTCTGGTGGTGTGCCTCCTAGGCTGGTAATTCTTTGTTCTATGTATAATATCCATTTATGAGTGAGTGCCCACCATTTTTGTCTTTCTTTTTACTGGGTTACCTCTCTCAGGATGGTTTCTTCTAGTTCCATCCATTTGCCTTTGAATGTCAAGATTCCATTTTTTTTTTCTGAGAAGTACTCCATTGTGTAAATATACCACATTTTCTTTGTCAATACTTCAGTGAGGGGCATCTAGAAGACTGCAGATAGATCCATATCTATAACCATGCACAAAACTTAACTCTAAATGGATCAAAAACCTAAACATAAATCCAGTCATTCTGAACCCCTTTGAACAGAAATTAGGAGGTTACCTGCAAACGAATTGATGCAGGAGACTGCTTCCTGAATATAACACCAGTAGCACAGACACTGAGATCAACAATTAATACATGGGATGTCCTGAAACTAAGAAGTTACTGTAAGGCAAAGGACACAGTCAACAAGACAAAAAAGCAGCCCATAGAATGGGTAAAGATCTTCACCCACCACACATCAGAGAGCTAATTTCCAAAATATACAAAGAATTCAAGAAGATAGTCACCAAACCACCAAATAATCCAATTAAAAGTTGGGGTACAGAATGAAAATGCCTGAAAGAAACATAAGAAAGTGCTCAACATCCTTAGCCATCAGAGAAATGAAATCAAAACAACTCTGTGATACCATCTTATACCTGTCAAAATCGCTAAAATAAAAAACACAATGACAGTTTATGCTGGAGAGGATGTGGAGAAAGAGGAACACTCCTCCACTGCTGGTGGGAATGCAAATTCATTCAGCCACTTCAGAAATCAGTATGGCAGTTCCTCAAGAAAATGGGAATCAGTCTACCATAAGATCCAGCAATTCCACCCTTAGGCATATACCCAAAAGAAGCACATTCATACAACAAGGACATCTTTTCAACTATGTTCATGGCACCATTATTTGTAAAAGCCAGAACCTGGAAGCAACCTAGGTGCTTGATGATTTAATAACAATATAACACTACTGCCTAAAGTATAAACAGCTTTTAAAATGTACCATCACTGTGTATTTCTTCTGTGCTTAAGACAAAATTCTGTAGTTCATTCTCATGTAATCAAATTTTGGGCTGAATTTTTTTTTTAGTTTCTTTGCATGTATAAGTGTTTGTCTGAATATTTGTTTGTGTTCCATGTGCAAGTCTTGTGCTTGTGGAGGCCAGAAAAGACAGCAGGTCCCTTGGAAGTACAGTTATAGATGGTTGTGAGCTACTATATGGATGCAGAGAACCTCACCAAGATCTGCGGGAAGGGCAGCCAGTGTTTTTAACTACTGAGCCATCTATTCATCCCCAGAACTGGAATTCTTGTAAGGTCCATTTTTTGAACTTATGTATGATTAGATTAACTTCTTGAGATTTTACTTTCGGCCTAATATCATTTGCTTTTACTAGCCTGTAAAAATGTGTCTGCACACTTTTTTTGTGATCTCCCAGAGTCCATACGGCTTTCTATTCAACAATCTTAAGAGGTAGTGTAACAGCCTTTATAATGAAAAGGATCAAAAATTAGCACTGCACCACTGTCCTTACCTGTACCTGTCCAACTTCATAATCACATAGTTCAATTAACAAATATCCACACTTGGTGTCAACATTAAAAAGGATTTCTTAAGGAATCTGTAATATATCTCTTTCTGTCAGAATACTTACTCTAAGCTGGAAGGTATTTATTGATAGACGATTGAAGTTTCTGTAGGATGATGCTGATTGGTACTAACTTGTAAAATTTGAAAGAGGTTTGAATCATAGCCATTTTTTTCCATTTTCTTAAAGCTCTTTGAACTTGTCCTTCAATTTCCAAAGATAACATTCATCTCAAAAGTGCATGATGATTGTCCAATCTAATTGTATACTTTATTCAACTATAATTGAGTTCTACAGATTATAATTGAACTCCCAATACTATTCATGCTTTTATTCATGCTAGTGTATATTGGCATATAATGCACATAATTACACACTTGAAATTGCTATTAAGAGGACAAATTTGTTCACTATGTATTTTAAAAGGAAATCTACTTGTATTTTTAAAGAATGAAAAATAATTTTCTTAAATAAGATAAACATAACAGTAGTTATTTGTGATACATTATTTCTTATTATGTGCTATAGCTTTCTTATTTTGTTTTTCATCCTCACCTTCATTACAAGTATGACAAAAATACTTTATTATAAATATTTTTATGAAGGCATCTTAGATGTCTCATAGCTTTCACAGTTGAATAAAAGAAATTTCTTCCATATCCCATTAAGTTTGTCTACATGTAATAAACTGAAAAATCCTCAAATGAAACCAGGAGAGATGTTATAACAAGGGACAGACATTTTACTAATGTAAGATACTGAACTTTTAGTTAAATATTTTATTAATTTTTAAATTTTTTATTAATTTATTTTCTTATTGTGGGTGTTTTCTTTCTAGTGTGTATATATGTCTGTGTATCATATATGAGAAAGTCTTATCCTCAGGGCTAAAATTACAGATGGTTGCAAACCACCATGTAGGAGGTAGGAAAAGAAAAGAGGTCCTCTGCAAGAGCAGCCAGTGATCTTAACCACTGAGCTATCTCTCCAGCTCCCAATAGTTTAAAGGAATTACACTAAATTCATTAGCTATGTATTTAAATAGTTTGGAGAATGTACTGTAATTTCTAATTGGTCTTACTAATAAAAACCCCATGTCCTATATAGGGGTAAATGCTGAAAGATCAGAGAAGCAGAGCAGCCAGCCACTAGTTCTCTACCAAATCCTCAGACTTAATGGGTAATCCTGTCTCTAAGAATCCTCAGACAAAATGCCCAGATTGAATGCCTGAGTTCCTGTCTTCTTCTGCCTTATATTCTTCTGTCCACTCAGTCACATTCCTTCCTGTTTCCACCTTCCTAGTTTTGTGATTACAGGCTTGTGACTCCCAAGTACTGGGATTAAAGTTGTGAGCCATCACCACCTGCCTCTGTTTCACTTTTAGACATGATCAATCTCTTGTAGCTAACGGTGGCCTTGAACTCTCAGAGATCTTCTTGCCTCTGCCTCCTGAGTGCTGGGTTTAAAAGTGTGTTCCCCCACTGCCTGGCCTCTATGGCTAATTAGTGGCTTAGCTCTGCACTCTGATTTTTAGGAAAGCTTTATTTGTTAAAGTGCAAACAAAATATCACCATAGGAGAATCTGAGGAAAATTCAAATTTGTTCATTAAGTATTAATTATTGAACATGAATTGATAATAGTGGGTTTTATCACACTATTTACGTGATTGAATATAAGAAAATGTCATGAAAATCAAGGGCAGATGTATAGTTATTTGAAAATTGAAAAGTGTGCATTAAAAGGAATTTAATATTTTAATGTGTTTATAATGTTTAAAGTACATTTTGAGTATTAATGAGTCTTTATGTATTTTAATAATGGTATTATTAACTATTCTTCAAATATATTTAAAATAATAAATATTTAAGTAAACGAACACTTTGTAAATATCATTAGAAAATTTCTGGTCAGTAAATAATGACCTGTAGATAATATGAATATGATTCATTGTTACATTGAGATTAAGAAAAAGAGTTATGTACTTATCTGTATTTACAAGAATATACTATTTTAGCACTTTCTATTGTGTACATTCAAGAGAAAGTATTTGGACATTGTCATGGTACTGTAGGTCATATAATGTAGCTAAGGATCCTGAGTCTCCTCCTCTATTCAGTAAATGTTTGAGTAGAGCTGTGGTTTTTTTCATCTTGATACAACCAACAGAATCACATTGGGACAAGGGACATACTCTATTAGTGTGTTAATGTGATAGGGATGCCATATCACATTACCATAGCTGGGGGTTGTGGTTAAATAAAAGATGCTCTAGGTCTGAAATACACATAATGTTGACAGTTTGATCAGTAACTGGTAAGACCTTTCTTCTAGGATTGTTTCTGTCACCCCCCTTCTTGCTGTATCCTTGGGTGATGATCAGAAGCTGTTTTGTTGTTGTTGTTTATTTTTGTTTTGTTTTGTCATTTTCATCAGACCTTTTTTCCACCTGATTTTGCACATCCTTTATATGAAGGATTAGTTTTATTGAATAGGTCTTTGCACTTGTGACCATAATAAGCTTTTAATAGCTTGTTTCTCCAATATGGATATCTTAGAGAGGCCAAATTTCAACATATGAGATATATGAGACAACACTCAGTACAATGCTTATAAATCTTCCAATGAACAGCAATTTACCAGAATAGCAGGTAATATTTAAGGTTATATAGACTTCAGAACTTTTCATCATCAGTATTCACCACCTATTCCTTCCTCTTTTATAAATAAAGGATGTTTGTTAACAGAGTTAAACTAGGGGGAGCTCAGGAAAACCCTTTTAAAAACTTATACACAACATTAAATAATCAGAAAAGAGAATGCTCATCTCATTGAACTAATCAAGAAATTCTACATAGTTATAAAAGGACAATAGAACAGAGTCTCAATACTCTTTCTTTCTGAGACAATCTCTGACATTTAGGAATAATTCAATACATTAACCTCTAAGTAGTATTGTATTATTCTCATTTTCTTCCTCTGCCTTTCTTCCCTTAAAGCTTTTCTTAAATATCTCATAGAGTTATTATAATGCCTATAATGGTAATTTGTTGAAATGTTAGTTACTCATTGTTTGAAATCCATTTCCATGGGTGAAGAATGGTCCTTGAAAACACTGATTTGTACAGAAAAACCATAGGTTTGATTGATTCCAGAACAGCATATGTTTTAGATGGGTAATCAGATGCACACACCTAGTGATTTAAATTTCCAACTAGAAACACAAATCATCACTCACAGTAAGGGATACATTTTTGAGTTAGCAGCAGACACAGCAGTAGCATCTAATTTTCAGTTCTGGTTGCGGTAGTAACAGAAACAACTGTAGCAGGAATGCCAGGCAGAAACAACATCAGGTGTCTTCTGATACATAGGAGTCAGATTTGTTGTGATCAGAGCAGCAGGGTTTCAATGTTGTCACCACACTAGGATCCCTGGTGTAATGTTTGCTTCAACATTTTTCACCATCAATTGTTTTAAAAATTTTTGATTCTAGTTACAAGCCATAATAAAGAATCCTTGATCTAATAAGGCTCCTCCAATAAACTCACTATTTTGTTTCAATGAACCACAGTTTTGTCTAATGCCTACTTATGGAGAGATTAATTACTAATAAATTAAATATGCATAATAATGTCCTACATATCCATTGGTAGCTTGGAACTAATGTGAGGAATGTCCATATACTGTGTCCTCTTAGAAGAATGACATAAATTTCTCCACATTAGTACACTCAAAACTAAGCTCATCCATTTGTGTTTTCAAGTATTAGTTACTTTTGAGTATTCCCATTTGAGTGACACCATTGTTTTCTGCACAACTGTGTGAATCAATGTTGTATCATTTTTTTCCTTTAATATCTATGAGTTGCATCCAATATTGCATTCAATAACTCAATTATGATCACTTTTTTTAGACTGTAATCCAATATACTTCACCTCAGCCATCAGTGTTTTCCACTTAGGTTATTGCACACACCACTTTCCTGTACCTAGCCCAGTTATAACTTTGAAAGTCATATAATAACATCTCTGCCTTCTTAGAATTCTTGGTTTTAATATGATTTTTTACTGTTCAAAGGATCAATTGAAAAAATCTAGCTCAGGTTGCATAAAACTCTTCTTCCCATCACTCAAGACAATACTTTAGTTCTCTTTTATTTGTCAGGCTTCCATCTACCTCATGATATACTGGCTTTTTTTTTGGCAGAAACAGCTACTAATGAAGCTACATCTGCTTCATTTCTACACGGCTCTTACACATAGATCTGGCTCCCTTCTCTGGTGGGTAATCCACATCTTCAACTAAGCAACATTTCTACTAGAGTCTGTGTAACTACACCAACCATGATGTACAATAGTTTACTGGGTAAGAAAATAAAATAGGTTTTCATATCAATTTTAATTAGATTGAGATAGCTGCCCTTTGATATTTATACTCTAATATGTGTGATCAATGTGCCCACAGAGTAAGATTCAATTACATATGCATGTATAAAATATCAGAAAAATAATCCGGGCGTTGGTGGCACACTCCTTTAATGCCAGCACTTGGGAGGCAGAGGCAGGTGGATCTCTGTGAGTTCGAGACCAGCCTGTTCTACAAGAGCTAGTTAAGGACAGCCTCCAAAGCCACAGGGAAACCCTGTCTCGAAACCCCCCCCCAAAAAAAATAGAAAAATAAGAAATACTTTCCAAATGTCTGTAAATATTGAGCTAAAGGAACAATGATAACATCAGGACTATGTAGATTCTAAGGAAACCTAATATCAGGAAAAATCCCATAATGTTCATTTGAATAATATAATACAGCTGATTCCTAAACTTCTAGTATGAATTAGAGACTGTTACACTGTCATCATCATATAGAAAATAATATGAAATGATCAAATATACAGAACACTATGCCTCTTCCTGTTGAAATTTACAGATAAATGAGTTAAAGTAGGGACATGACATACACATTAACTACTGTACACTCAGGCAGATCAAAAAAGATGATATTGTTCCAAAAGAAGGGATTCTCATCATAGGACTGGATGGTCTTCCTAGCTTCATGGACGTTGTGTGGCACTCTTTGTGGGATTATATATATATATTAATAGCTACTCATCCCAAATGGGAAACCAAAGGAATAGACAAAGCAACAGTTCTACCCAAGCCAAATCCGGTGAAGCAGTGTGTTTATTGAAGTTACTTATAGGAATATAAGTAAGGTTACTACCTTTGGGAGCCTTGTTGAATCAAGACAGCTGCCTTACTGAAAGTACAAGCCATCACAGTTGTTCACTCATGAAAACATCTGCCTAATTTGCAGGCATTTCCACAGATTAGAGAGTCTCCTTTCTTGCCAGGTTGTTACTGATAAAACAGCTTTAAAGGGAGTGGGTGTCATGAGTCTGGTATATTTCATGAACTTCTGAGACCTGTGAACTGTTTACTTCCTCAGTTTTCACAAACCTTTCTTTAGAACTTCCTGAGTATTAACTAGTTTCCTCCCTGATAGCATGTTTCAATTTTGAGGGCATGACTAAAAACAGGGATAAAGGGTCCCTTCTTAATCTGATGGAGTCAAAATACAACAACAGACTATAGAATCTGGACTTTGACTGACCATACCAGTCTGTTTGTATTCAAGAAATTAGAAACCTTTGATTCCTGGAAGTAGAAGTCCAAGTGTCTTGTTCTATAGAAGTACTAAATGTCACAACAGGAGGCTTTGTCTATTTTTTTCTGTAGTCCCTGAGACTAGTTTTTTTTTTTTTTTTTTTGAAAGGTCAGCAGATATTAGATCAATAATTGGCAAGGTAAAAAGGCTCTTTCACTGATACAATTAAATGATAAGGCTTGAAATAACTCTAGTTACTGTGATACGTAATGATTATTTTTACTAGGCTCTTTGCATTTCTTTACTATGCTGAAACTTACCTTATCCAAATATAGCCATACAGATATAGACAGTAAGATCATTTTTTTGGCTGCTATTCTAGTATATATCCATATATAATTTAAATGTAATAACATGTGAAACCAAAAAAGGAGATGCCATGTTTTTTAGTTTGGAAAGAGGAATTGATAGATGAGGAAAAGAGGTTTTATGTGAAGACTAGAAGAGAGGAAGGAGTAAGGGAAAGAGCTACTGGGACTCAGCCTCAATTCTATTTCCTCCTTTGCCCTGCTGAAATCAATCAGTTATCCTGAAATTGTAAGTCTTTGGACTGCCCTTTATAGATTCTTTCCACTCTGCCCAGCTGTAGACTTTAAGGAATCTTTATTGGATCTTTCCTGTTTCAGTTCCAGCAGATGTATAAGGAAGCAATGTCATTTCAGGACTGCTAAAATGTATATTGGAGATTGCATGTTAATGCTTCAACAACAAACACATGCTTTTTATGTGTAACCTATGACTAACAGTGTTTCCCTTTGAAATTACGTACTATAGTTTCAGAGTCCATAAAATCCTGAGATCTTGTTCTTTACAATAATTCATATTTTCATTTAACCAGGTTAATGTATATCTTTCAATATAAACTTTCACCAAGTTTCTTAGCTTTGGTTGTGCATTCTGTCCTATGCTCCTCTATTTCTTTATTTTCGTAGTGTGGTAGAATGATGACAAGGGCCCAATACATGCAATGTAAGGAGTATACTAACAGAACCACACCTTAGGCCTACTATTTATTTTTATTATCTGTCCAGTAAATTGATTATGAACATGCACAATTTTATGCCTTGTTAGTTTTCAATGTTGTTGTGTAAAGAGACACTCAAAGCTGAAGCTGCTGCCCTGGTCAAAGTTATAAGGTTTAATTATGATTGAACATAATTAAACAACCTCAACAACTAGCACTTACATTAAATATGCATTTTTCCTATATTAGTGGAATATATGATAAAGGTTTAATGTAATGTATAATACAAAGTAACAATAGATTTAAACTGTACATTTTTATTCTAAATGTATTTTGAACTGTGAATTTAATACATGATAAATGCATAACACATAGACTCTTATCTATTTTGGGAGATTGTGTACCCAAAACCTGTTTTAGTGCCCTGAACAAGGCACAGCATAGAATAAATGCTTGGTGGATTATTGCTTCTGTCTACCTGGGATTTGTTTCTTTTCCTAAATCTCTAACTGCTCATGGATCTAAAATATCTTGTATTTTCGTTTTGATTGCCTTTGTTTTAGGTACTCAGTAGCAGTATTCTTTTGTCACAACTTAAAATATTCTATATGATATCTTCAAAAACATAAACTATCTTTGGAAGTATATTATATTCACTAATCAACTTTAAATATTTTTGTATGCATCAAATATGTTCATCTAAGTATACATTATAATGAAGGTAAATACATATGGCTACACACAAACTTCACACACACACACACACACACACACACACACACACACACACACACAAACACACACACTGTGAATCCACCATAAGAACCACACACATACAGGTAATTTCTTACCACCTACAAAAATAGTTATTTGACACCTGTGAATATTTCTGGTATCCCATTTTAGTCACTCTTTTAAGTCAATATAAGTTAACCACTTTTTTATAACTTTTCTATATAAGTAGAAATTTACATTTTAGCTTCTTGTTCAATATAATTGTTTTGAAATTTACTTACATAGAACATGTCAGTTTCTTACTACCTTGCTGTTTGCATAATATCCATGAACGGATTTGAAACAAAAGATTTTATTCATTTGTTGCTGGCTAATTAAATTATTTCTCCTTTTCTACTCATGTATTCAAGGCTATTAAGAATAATAACTTGCATTTCTTTGAGTATATAAAGTTTTTCATTTGCCTATTTATCTTTCTGGAAATTAAGTTATAAATTTTTCCATATCCCAGCTATGCTATGAGAATGAGGTAAGTTGCTGAAAGATCAAAGATGAGTTCATGAGAAGGCACAATTCTTACAGGTGTTAGGCCAGCATATTTCCATTAAGTCCAGGGTTTGTAATTTTTGACAATAGTTAATTTGTTTCTTTGATAATTCAAATTGTTATACAATTATTTACAAAAAAAATCCTATTTTCTTTAAAGGTTCCATAAATTTAGCCTTTGCATTTTTATCTAGAGAGCATTTATATTAAAATATATTTTCATTTTCAATTTATGCATAGTAGTTGTACACATCTATATGCTGTAGCAATGCATTATAATGCATGACTATCAGAACAGATTGAGGCATCTATCATATATCACATCATGTCTTTTCATAAAGACCCTTCACAATCAACTTGACTACCTATTGTTCTCTATTCATTCATTGGTATTTGTAAGGATCATGCTGTACAACAGAAGAGTAGAAAATGTTCCTTCAATATATCTGTGACTAGTTCTCTGTATGTCCTCTGATCTATTGTCTACACTGTCCCAGGTTCTTGAAATTAGTACTCCAGTTTGTCTTTCCTTGACACCAGTGTTTTGACTTCATGTGTGAGTCAGATCTGGCAATATTTTTCTTTGTGTGCCTGACAAGTTTCTCTTAATATAATGACATCCAATGCCATTTGTGATATTCTATACAATAAAATTCAATTCTTTTTGTTTCTAACTTTTCATTTAAATGTTTTTATTGGATAAATTTATTCTTTGACCTTTTCATACCCATATACACAACTTTGCCTACCATACTTACCTCTGTCACCCCCAACACTCTCTACTCCATGTAGCACCCCACATATCTATCACCTTTCCTTTTAGTTTTGTGACCCACTGATTTTATCTAAGACCATCTGTGTGTCTACAGACTTGTTACTACTCCCTGGAACCTGCTGAGTTGACTTTTTGCCACAAAACTGCAAGCAATGACTCCCAAACCCCAAGATTCCGTCAGCAAAAAAGTTAATTGGGGAGAAGAGTGGCATTTGTCTACAGCTATAAGTGTAATATTTAGTATGTAGTTTAGTGTTGTTTAGCAAAAAACACAATATTTCTTCAGACCAAGGGATCATGATTGCCATCAATGGGTTTATGACCAGCTTTAGAATACCTTGATTTTTTCCTACCCTTACTCCTATATGAGCCATGGCACTATTATACCACTGAGCTCATCTTGCCTTGCAAATTTACATTATAGCTCATATAAGTCACAGTTGGTTAATCTCTGATGTTCCTTCTTCCCAAGCAATGTACACAGCACCTTCTGGTGCTAGGAAGGTAGAAAGCATGGAAGTACCTTATAGCTCAGTTCCAATCTACTTTCTCTACATCTTGCAACCATGTTTGGATATCCTGTCTTCAGAAATATGTTCTTATCATCTGGTTCTGGTAAATAGCCAAAAGTAAGGGAAATTGTCTGTATTGTTTTGAGTACCTCTGGGACCTTCCTGAAAAGCAACTGAATGAGAGCTCTCCTGGTCAACAGTTCACAGGGAGACACATCACACCTGGCACTGGAAATTTTGAGTGAGTTTTAGCAACATATTAACCTACCATGCAAAGTATCTCCTTTCTAACTTTATCTTTTTGACTTTTAATGGTGTACAAAGCAATAGGTTTCCATGTGTCTTTTTACAGAGATCCTTAATTAAAATTAATCTCTCTTCACTGTCCTGTTATGTCCCATGTTTCTACCTGAGCTCCACTTGAACTTCATGTCCAGGTTTCTCACAGCTATTTTCATATTTTTTATCTTCTACTACTATCTCCCATTCCTTAAGAAAAATTTCCCTTCTGGCAGAGTATTCCTTTACATTGTGTGACGATGTTTCACTGTGACTGGTTTAATAAAAACCTAAGGGGCCAGCCGGTGTTGGTGTCGCACGCCTTTGATCGCAGCACTCGGGAGGCAGAGGCAGTCAGATCTCTTCGACTGGTCTCCAGAGCTAGTGCCAGGATAGGCTCCAAAGCTACACAGAGAAACCCTGTCTAGAAAAACCAAAAAAAAAAAAAAAAGCCTAATGGTCCAATAGCCAGCCAGGATATTCAGGGCAGAGAGAATTCTGGGAAGAAGAAGGACAGAGTAATGAGGTGTTGCAACCAGATACAGAGAAAGCAGGAAAGCAACATGAGCAGAAAAAGGTAATAAAGCCACAAGGTAGATAGAAAATTAATATATATGGATAAATTTGTTATAAGAGCTAGTTAGAAACAAGCTTTAATTATTGGCCAAACCTTTCATAATTAACAAGAACTCTCTCTATGATTATTGGAGAACTGGTAGGCAGGACAGGAAAATATGCCTAGATTCTCCTTTAATTTTCCTTCATATTCTCTGACTTCTACAGGTGTTCAAAGTTAAATACAAAAAACTAAAATTTTAAGGTGGGATCCACATATGTTAAAAAAAAAGCTATGTTCAACTCTGGACCTGAGTTAGTGTCCCCAGTTCCATCAATTTTAAGCAAATTTAAATAGCGATTGTACACATTTGTGGATATTATTCTCTTATTTGCACACACACACACACACACACACACACACACACACACACACACACACACACTGCACATGAGTTAGTACAGTGAATGTCCATCCATGCTTCTTCTATCCTTCTTCCCTCTACTTTATACCCTCTTTCTTAATGACACTTTTTCAGTCTATAGTATTTCTTCTTGTTTTTATAAGTGCAGTTATTCATGAAATTTACCTTCTATATATGAAAGAATATAAGAATATGAGTGTGTCTTTTCTTTCTCTGCCTTTATTAGTTTACTTAAAATACCTTAAAATATACATCTTAAATTACATCTAAAATTTTGTTTTATAGAATTTCATATATATATATATATATATATATATATATATATATAATTTAAGTTGATCTTAATGCTTTTGTATCCTGTTCTCTTACTAAATTCACTATAACTTTTCATATATTTTTACAAAGTTATCATTATTTTCTATATACCCATGCTATCTTTGAATGAGATTTACTTCCTGCTTTTATATACAAAGCACTTCTTTTTATTCTTGTTGTCTGATTGTACCAGTTAGTATCTATGATGCGTTGTAATGTTATCGCCAGTCATATTTGACTTATCTGTCTTAATGCAAAATATTATTGTCAATTCAAGGTGTTTTATGATTATAGCAAACTAGAGAAGTTCTGTTTGTAGATAGAGGAATATGTTATATGATGCTGAATTGGACCAAATGGTTTTTGCCTCTCGCACCTATATTGACGCATCTATCTTCTATTTTGTTTTTTGTTTTTTTTTTTTTTTTGTGATTCTGAGTTTCAAAGCTGGAGCCTTGAACACTATACAGGAGAGATATCCTGCTACTGAACCAGAATCCTACCCTCCTTTATTCTCTTTACAAATTGATACCACTGATTAGTTTTTAAATATTAAACTACTTCTACATGTATCTGTAGAATAAGCATTGGTGTATGATGGTATATTATTTTCTTACATTAATAAAATTCGTTTTGCTAAAACCTATGCACTATTTTATGTGTACTTTAGCAAAATGTTGATTTGCAGTTTTATTAAAAGGTTAATACCACCTTCCTACCTATTGTCTGTTCCTTGTACTTCACTAGAACTAAGCCTTATAATGCTCTGAATATTTTTCTCTGTATAATTGATTTTTCATTTTGTGTTTTTTTTGAAGTGGTCTGTAATAGCACTGACTTATACGTGCATTCTCTAAGTCCTTCTATAGTACATTCCATGATGACATTCATCTTTTTTCATATTTGTTTTTTTTTTTTTTTCTGTTGCTATTTGACAGTTTATGCTCTACTCAAATTCATGAAATCTCCAACAGGCAATTGAAAGTACTCAGAGAGATCTGAGAAGCAGTGCCTTAGGTTCAGAGTCATTTTCCACTACATAGTGAGTTTGAAGCTAGTGCTCATCTCAAAATTCTCTGTCTCGAAAAGAAACAAAAAGAAAACAAAAGAAAAGACAGGGAAAAAGTTTTCATTGATAACGGTTTTGTATTTGTTCTTCTCATATTATCTGGAGATGTTACCTGTTACATTTTTGCAGTCACAGAATTTTTTGTCATTAGCATTCACAGTGAATTTTTATCATTTCTCTTGATGCATGGTAAACTCACCTCCAAAATACTTTTATACTTTTTCTCTTTAGCCACCATTGCCTTCATTTACTTCTTTTGCTATGTGTTTCATAAAATATATTCTGATCCTTGTGCATGTAACAAAATGTGACTTACTGATTGCCAACCTCATAGTTTTCTGTCAGTCTTGATTCTGCTCAATTTAACAGTGGCCTTGCACACAGTCAATCACAGTGTTCTTGTCACTTGACTTCACGGGGTATCAGCACTTTCTCATCTTGCATCTTATTGTTCCAATCATCTTCTTTTGCCTATGTGGCAAAGGCACTTTCTAAGATTCCCAATATGCCACTTAGAGTATACAATTAAAGGCCAGGGTTGGTTGGAGCACTGTGGGGTCTCTCTCCTTTCTGTTATGCTTCCTGAATTTACAGTCTATGTAGGCCTTTAAAGTAATGGATGCACACAGAGCCTTCTATATAGAAAGAATGTATCACTTAATCATAGCCGTGCTTTTTCATAAATATCCCATGTTCTGAATTTTGCTTTTTTTTTTACTTCATGACACAAACAGCAACATTTACTATAGTATTTCTTATATATTTAAAACAAAGAGAAAAGATTACATTTTCCTTCAATTAGAAATACTTTAAGAATTCAAAAGAAGTTACTGAATAATATAACTAATACATATAGTCTTCATATGATAAAGTGTCTGAAGACACCCCCATGGAAGGCCACACTCTCCCTGGGGAGCAGAAATGATATGGGACAGGTAGGGTGTTGTTGGGGGTCAGGAGAGGAGAGGATAGAGAGGATAGTGGGATTGACATGTAAAACAATCTTGTTTCTAATGTAAATTTAAAAAAAGAGGAAAAAGATAAAGTGATACAATGTTATTAATTCAGGCAACACTCTTAGAAAAAAGTATTAAGTAATATATAATTAGTATGTAGTCTGCAAAAGATAAGGTGATATGTTGGTTTTGATGCAAGCAACCCAAGAGACAGAGATATTTTAACCTAAATATTGCCAAGAATGAATTAAAATAGTAAAATTAATACAAATAGTCTGCGTAAGCCAGAACATTACACTTTTACATAGTATGCATGTCAGAAAACAGTGTCAAGAAGGACCTAGAGCACATAAGAAAAAATAGAGCCTGTTACAGTATTTTCAAAATGACCTTTTAGTTGGAATATAAAATGCAATATATGATTATAACATTGCATAATATCAAGTTTGGTTTATTCACATAGTTGTTCACAATTAGTTTGAGAGTTCACATATGTTTCAGTAATTAAAAGATGCCAATATATAATTTTGAAATTGATCAGTTAAATAACTAAAGGTCCTGAAACATTTTTTTATCATGGCTGCAATGCTTTAGAGAATGCAGTAGGGAGCACTGATGTGTTCGCTTTCAGATTTACTAATTGATTTATTCAATGAGCTACCCTAAGTTATCGAATTTGCTGGCTTACCTTATATAAGTTACTTTTGAATTATTTCTACATAAATCCATGTGAGATTTAATTTGGAAATGCAGCATTTATGAAGGAATGTATCTACCTGACAACTCAGATTTGAAAATATAACTCTTCTCATTACCAGTGTGTGAAGTGCTACAAACATCTAAACCTCTTTGTGTGTTTCTGAGAGTTACCTAAGGAACATAATAATTAAGGTACATACTGAATCTTTCTTTCACTAGGTTTAGTGTATTACTGGAGAATTTAATTGAACACACATGTTAAGATATTCTCCCACTCCACAAAATGAAAGTTGTGTTGTATTTCAATGTTGAAATCATGATGAAAGGTGATGGAGACAGAAGCTTTTGAGCAGGTGAATGCAGAGGCAGGAGGAGTTGGTGGGAGGAGCCTACCTATCTGAAAGTTAGGAGCTTATAAACTTAGAGAAACTAAGCAGGTTAGAGAATCAGAGGAACAATAAGCACACCTGACAAGGGATTCAAGGATCCCAGGGTTCATCTTCTCAGGGACATGGGTAATTGCTGCCTGCTATATGGAACAAAACTAAAAAGGATTCCAGAAACAATAGTAAAGAATTGGTGCAGGAACCCTCTATCTGAAGTCATGAATAACTTCAGTTTAGAAGCACATTCTGGTTACTGTAAGTCATTAAAGAAAGCTTGTTTATGAGAACCAATCAGTCAAACATGCTCCTTTATAATATGACACTTTATAAATATCAATAAAGTGACAATTTTATCATAAAACTAATCCTACAACAAAATTGTACAAAAGAAATATAAAAAACTTGTTACATACCATTGATAACTCCTAAACCCTTACCTATATGAATAAATTGCCTTAAACTTGATAATGAATGTACTGAAGACTTCTCTCAGAAAGACAGCTTGCATAATTCATCCCAGCATCTCTGATTAGAATAATGAGAAGGAATCTAATAAATAGTAACATTAATCTGTTTTCAAATGTTGAGAAGCTATTTAGGCTATAAAGTCTATAAGGAGAGTGTTTAGAAACAAAAAAAATTCACATAGAGACGAACCCATTGTTAACATCTCCTTTTCTATAATAGTCAGCCATTTTAAGGAATGGAACAGAGGTTCCAGACTCTGCAACATATTGAGAGAGGAGGGGAAGATCAAAGCAGAAGGAAGAAGAAAGAAACAGTGAAGGGGGGAAATGAGAGAAGAAGGAAAGAAGGAAGAAATCAGAAGAGATATGTATATGTGGGAAAGAGAATATGATAACACCACTGAACACTTTTCCTAAACCAACAGCATTTCTAACTGCTCTAAATACTCCAACACTACAACCACAGATAACTGTATCTCTCAGTTCTCTTTAAAACAAAACTATTTTGTGCAACAGGCAGAAGCTGCTACAGATTTCAAAATATGTAGAATAAATTATCATAAGGTACACAGTCCCCACCACAAACACTGCATCTGCAAGACAATCCCAATACCTAAGGGACAGGAATCATTGTGGAAGAGATAGTAGAGAGATTGTAAGAGCCAGGGGACTGAGGAACATGCTCATGTATTTAGACATGACTGGAAGAATGTGTCATGAAATCTCACCAATATGGTTGCTTAAATATGGCCTGTGTCACAACTACAGCAAGCTGCATGCCAACATAGATATGGGGAATTCATAATTGCTTCCACTAAATTAAGAACTTCAAGAAATCAATGGTGGTAGAGAAAACAAGAGTCAGTCTTCTGTAGGGAGGAGTTCCCTGATGGGTCATGCAACTCCATAAACAGCCATAAACACAGAAGGACATGGAGAGAAGATGGGGGGAGGTGGATATGATGTAAATATGGTATTCATGTATGACATCTCATCCAAATAAAGATTTTTATATTAATAAAGAAGGCCTGGAACAAGAAATATATGATTACCTACAACATGTAACAAATAAGAGATATGTATTTATTTACAAATGTCCTCAAAATTGTTTAACCAGAAGAGGCTGCCTGAGATGCCCTATACTGTACCAATGAAATGCCAGCAAATGCAAGCATGAAGTAATGAGGAAAAACTTCCAGGAATAGAAACACACTCAAAAGAGGTGCCAAACAAATACTGATTGTGACAATAAGGAATATGTTGTTTATTTGGAATGTGTATGAATAAAAACAAGAACATATAAAATATTCTAGGAAAAAGCAGCTATCACATTCTAAGATATTTGTATATTCAATGAAAAATAAAATATCTATTAGCAACCAGCAATTATAAGTCTATTATTCTTACAAGTTTTCAAAGGATAATCTATAAGAAAGGGAAAAATGAATTATATAATGGTTGAAATACAATTCTAGTTATTTTACAACTTTAGGGAAAAAATCACAATATTTTTATTAATGAACTGATACTAGTAACACATACATTTAAGCATGTAAACATAGTATGAGATAAAATATGTAGAAATAGACATTTAGAAAGAAAACATGTAGTCAATTTTGTTGAGTTTATTATTTACTAGTTGCATTGAATACTGTGGCTCAAAGAAAGAAATTATTTCCTTTTATGTTAGCTGTTCACAACAACTAAGACTTTGATGATTTTGGTGACACTTTATTTGGTATTAAATTAATATTTTATGTTATGAAAATGTTTAATGATATAATTATGTTGTGGTGTCATATACTTTTGGCACATCATCCTCATTAGTTATGTATACCAGTATGAATTTCTGATATCAAACATTAGGCTTAACTGCAGGTATCTGTACTTCCCAAGCTGTCTTACAAGCTTCCTGGAAGTTTCTAAATGTCATAATTATTTCAGAACAATTGAGTTGTTCTCAACGAATGGAAACTTCAGCATTCTGTCAGCAGAGTCCTAATCAAAACAGTAACTTTCTTCATAAAAATAACAATATAGTTGGATTTTCTCTCATCTACTTATTATCAAATCCATACCTTTATTTTCTAGGAAATGAGTAACTCATATGACATTTCTCTTACTAACAAATAGGGATTAGTTCATTCAATATCATCAAAGAAACAAGGATGGACAAAAGTTTTGTCTTCTTCATTCAAATTAAAAACATGTGTTGATTATATAAAAATTGGTGGTTTAAAGAAACAATAAAGAGAGACAAAGTATAAGGTAGAGAAGTGTTAAAGATGAGAACATGTAAACAACTGATGAATTTGAAAATATATTGGTGTTTTCAATAATATCCTTGTAACTTGTCTAAGTTTGAAAATTATGACAAAGAATGATGTAAAAATAGTGATATTAAGAACAGATGTAAAGGAAAGAAATTCAAGTACATTTAATATAAATGTCTAATTAAATATAATGATTATAGTATTCAATAATTTTAGTTTACTTCTTTTGGATATATCCCAGTGTTTTTCATTGATTAATTTCTATGAAATATTATGGTGGTAGGAATCATTTTCTAAAATGAATTTAGAGAAATTCTAAGACATGATAATCCTTAATTAACCTAGGCAAGATGACAGAGACAACAATTATCAAAATTAATCCCCAAAATGACAGAGTAACTCTAGATCCAATGTGATCATTAGCTTTCTGTTGCTGTAAAATATGAAAAATAACCAATTTAAAATGAGGGAAATGTTGGTTGAGGCTCACAAATTCAGAAGTTGAGTTCATGGGCTTTTACTTCAATCTATTTGGCACTGGTGGCTAAGTAATGTTCCATGGCAGGAAGTGTATGCTGGGCAATACTTGTTAATTCCTTCTTGCAAAAAATAGCAGGCAAAAGAGAGAGGGAAAGAAGAGAGGAGATAGAAGAAAGAGACAGAAAGGTAGAGGCGGGGGAGTGAGGGAGAGAGACAGAGAAAGAGATTAGTCAGTCAATCTAGGGCCTGATATTTGCTTTAATAACTTGCCTCTGGTGATTTAGTTGCCTTCCCCTAAATTTCACTTTCTACACTTATGAATTCTTACAACAGCATCACAGACTAGCAATTAGGAGACATTAAGGATACAATCTACAATAGTTACCCATCATAAAGGATGGTTACCTAGTGATGAGAAGAACCTACTGTATAAGAGAATGTTGCAGTCTCCAAGGTAACCCTCCTACTACAGAAGAGATTGAACACTGAAGGATGACCTCAAATAAGACAAATTATTCTTTTATTCAATCTGGAATTTCTTGAGGTAATTATATACAGTTTTGATGAGATAATTTGGAATATATATTATAGTTAAAGTTAATGTGTGCCTTTATTGTTTATTTTTATAAATCAATCTAAGCTGAAATCTTAACATATTTATTCTATATTGACCAAAATTGGAGATCATGCAGGAACAGGCTAATTTTATGTTTGTTATAAAATTCAATTTATTCTGAAACATATCACTTAAGCTTATTGAAAGCAGTACTTTTATGCTTCTTTTTATAAACAAAATACAGCATTTTCTGTAGTGATATATTATTTATGATTTACTAAACTTGCCTGAGGATTCAGAAGGCAATTCAGCCACAAGCTATAGAAGTCAGGCAGTGGTGGCACAAACTTTTAATCCCAGGACACAGGAGACAAAGGCACATGCATCTCTCTGAGTTCAGGACTACCCTAGCTTAAAGAAGACTGAATCAGTCTAAAAGAGTAACAGAGCTCATGCCTTTATTCCCAGGACTCATGAAAGGTATTTAAGACAAGAACAGCCTCAGTATGAGTCATTCATTCTCCAACCACGCTGAGGAGTGGTTACACACTGAGGCTTGATGAAGACTCATTTGTGGATCAGTCATTTCCTCTGAGATTAAGGCGAGAGCTAGTGGCAGGGTGTTTTGCTCTTCTGATATTCATCTTGAAGCTTGAACCCAAATGTTAGTGTCTAGGTCATTCTCTTTTTGTGTTACATTTTGGCTCCCACTGTGGAGTACAAACCCTGAGATTAAGTCTCATGTTCAAAAAACTGAGAGTAGATGATACAAGTTAAGTAATATAAATTCATGGAAAATCCAATTCCATGTATCAGCCTACTTTGAATAATTTATAAGAAGCAAAACTACCATCATAAATTAATACATAAAGAAACACATACACAAACATACATTTAATACACATGTGTATATAAATTTTGTGTGGTAGTAATGAACCAAAAGTGCAAGGCTTACAGAAAATATTAAAATTATTTACTACAAATAACAATTTCCTTTCTGACGAATGTTGAGACTAGCCTTTGTCCCTAACACTGAGTCCTTATTTTCTGTTGATGAATTTTGTTTCTGATTTTGTCTCAGGAAAACACTTACAATTTCTTTTAAGTCACCATGTGATAACACAGTCATGAGAGCTTTCTCCTTGAGTAGTTTTAATAATTCCACTTTTTCTAAAGAGGTATAGGTGACTTTGTTAAACATGCTAACAGTGATGTGTTTCATTTATAATTTCCTTTGTAGTACACTTTACACACAGTGAGTAGTGATGTTAATTTTATTTGCATCTTCTGTACTTTATTATTCTGGTTAGTGCTTGACAGAAACTACTGTCAACTCAGAAAATAGAGTATCAACTGGGGCTGTCGCCATCTGATTGGCCTGAGAGCATGTGTATGGGGCAGTTTTGTGACTGGTAATTGATGTAGAAAGGCCCAGGTCACTGTGAGCAGTGTCATCCCTGGGCAGATGGGCCTCAGCTATACAAGAGAAGAAGCTGTTCAAGGTAGAGGAAGCAAGCCAGTAATTGGCATTCCTCCATGGTCTCTGCTTCAAGCTCTTGCTTTGAGTTACTGTTTTGGCTTCCTTCCATGATGCACTGTAACTTGTAAGGAGATATCAAACATTTACTACCCAAGTTGTTTTTATTGGCATGGTGTTTTCTTCTCTTTTTTTCACAGAAAACAAACTGTACTATTTACATATTATATGCTATGTAAGCATATATCATATAGGATGTAGTAATTGCCAATAATGATTACTTTTTCTAATATGGCATTATAAATATTTTGCCAAGAGCATAAACTCTAATGTACCCCGTTGGTATTTTTTAACCCTCTAGGTTTTTTAACAGTATTTTATTAATTCTTTGAAAATTTCATACAATCTATTTTAAACATACTATTTCTTCCTCACTCAACACCTTGCATAATCACGCTGTGTATCCTTCCATCCCTATCTACCCAAAATTGAGTTTTCTTTTTTGTCCTTCCATAGAGGCCAATAAAGGTAGACTTTTTATGCCTGAAAGTGAGCAGAATTTGATCTAATTGTTTAAATGATTTATTCTCCTAATATAAACTTATTTACAATAATAGACATATGGAGTGTGCTGCAGAGCTTTCAGCTCTAAAGAACTTAGATATTTCTACAATGGAGAAAAGCAACTAAGTTAGGAAGTAGCTAGAGACAAAGGTAACAACTGTGTTGAGAAGTGATTCATGTGAAGATTCCACAGAGTGGGATTCCTTGGCCTTGTGTCCTGTGAGTTACTTAAATGAGTGTTAAATGAAAAAGAGCTGTTGAGACACAGAAAAGCTCAGGGTAAAGAAACAGGATGTCTTTCAGACAAAAATTTATGCACAATAAAGCATTAGTTAAACATCATCTGAGAGAGTTGTGTGTGTGTGTGTGTATGTGTGTGTGTGTGTGTGTGTGTGAAAATAGAATGTTAAATATCAAATGAGATTATGTGAGTGAATTAGAAAAGAGAGAGAGGAGAGAGAGAGAGAGAGAGAGAGAGAGAGAGAGAGAGAGAGAGAGAGAGAGATTAAACCTCATACAAGTTATCCAAACCAAATGGGTTAATTCTGAACATGGAGATGATTATGTATACATATAAGAAACATTATAGGACTCAGCAGGATGCACACACACGCACACACACACACACATATGGTAATAATTGCAGAATAAGAGGCCATGAATTTGAGGAGTTGTGGGCACCAGAAGAGTTGAACGAGGAATAGATTAGGAAGAAAATTATGTAAATAGAGTATATATATATATATATATATATATACTCTCAAAAATACATGTAAAAATATGTATTAGCATTGAAGGCATGGGAAAATATTTCCTTTAAGTAAATTATTCAGATTTAAACTTAGTGATTACTTCCCATTGAATGTTCTCAAATTCTGTCTAAATTCAATTCATTCACCATTTCTAAGTTCTAATCTCTCAATTGTTCTGAATAAAGAGTCTGTGGATTCCTAAATCGACAGAATCTTCTTCTTTCCCCACCTAAATGTTAGCAATTGCTTTTGTTCACTGCTGTAGGGAAAGATAATATTTAGTTTATATTATGCTTAGAAAGCATATGCATTCTACTAGAAGCATGGGGATAAAACGAGAGTTTTACACTAGTTTTTGTACCTTTCAGTAAAGTAGAAAAGGAAAAAAATATTCTGAGTCTGATTTTTACATAACACAAATTTACAATACATGTATGCATTCCATGATTCAGTACAGTATTTTTAGCTCAATTTAAATGGAATTCACAAGATTTACAATACTTTGGGCATAAGCAGCTATTAAAATTAGACTACTAATGCCATTTTAGATTAATATCTGAGACAGCAATAATTAACTAGTTGGGCTCTACATAAACTCATTTATGACCATCTAATTATGAGCTTATGAAAAGTTACTGTGGGGGAAGTTGCAAGATTTCATAGAATCCTTTGCAGAAACCTTTATGTTGCTCCTTTTGTTCATCCTGTCAGAGCACTATATCCCTGCATTCTGGGCTTTGACATCTATGTTTCTGAGCTGTTACAGATTTATACCACTATTCAAGAGAACAAACACCGCCAGGGTGCTGAACTGATAAGGGTGTGTGGAGACTAGCTGAAGTGGCTTCCTGGAAATATACTTTCTGCAAACACCATCAAGGTTGCACTTCTCTGAACTTTGTCCACACATGCACAGCAGCAGGGATTCTTGCTATTCTTCATTTTTTTTAAAAGTCAGAAACAACAATAAAACAAGTCCTTGCTTCCTCTTTTCTTTGCAATACAGGAAATATTTCAATAAGATAAGCAGATCAGGAGCAAGATTTAGATTCAAGATCAGAGATGAATTTCAAAAACTACAGTTAGATCTGCCTAAATTAAATGCCTTTGTTTCTTTTCACTTTCTAAGAATTTGCATGACGACCTAAATATCATTTTTAAAAAGTGGTCTGGAAAATTTGGTCATACATAGCTTGCAATTTATAGAAATAATGGTGTTTTGAAGCAATGCATTAAAAAAAGAGGCAGCAGAAAGTGTAAGCTGTGTGATAAGGTGCACACATGCTGTTTCTAAGTGGCTAGGTTTCCACTACTCTGGGGAAAAATCATCAAAATAACCCAATTTCATTTCCCTTTCTCATAAATATTAGGGTTATTTTGAAACTTAAGAAATTTGAGAGTAAACAAATGGATATTTGAAAATGCCAAAGTTGTACTTTTGTGCCTAGTAGGAGCTTTAAATATCCACTAATGCATATTTGATAATAGCATACAGTTTGGGCTATTACAGGATATTAGAAGAGAAAGTGAGTTTAGATTAATCTCAGATGAATTTTGCTAGATTAAAATGGAGTCATCCAACTGTAATTTAAACAACAGAAATACAGGAAATGAGTACAACTTTATGTTCTATAACACACAAACCAATGACATACTCAAAAGCAAATATCCAAGGATGTGGAGCAAATACATATATATATATTATTTCAGTGCTGGCAGAAGGATTCCGTGGGCAAGGCCATTTCCACCAAGCAGAAGGTCCTGAGTTTGAAGGACCTAATTCTTGGATGCGTAGAACTGACTATTATAAATTATCCTCTGATATGCATATGTCACGGCTCTTGTGTATGTCATGGCACATATGTACATAGCTACACACCCACCCACACCCACTCACCCACCCACACACACACACACACACACACACACACAATTAACTGTGAAAAGATACATGATTTCAATAAGATATTAAAACTTACTCTTTGTTCTCCAGCAACATAAGTCCATAAGAAAGTTGAAAGCCAAAAGGATCTGCTTATGTAACTGCATACAGAACTTTACTAAGACCCTGGCTTCTCCTGCTCTTCATTGTCGCATATAGGCATATACTTGCTTTTCACAAATATGAATAATTGACATAAAACTTTAGACTCTGATGCTTATTTAGAAAGGGTAGTGTTGGAATGCTTGGCATGGCTGTGTCATATGCTTTATCTTATTTTCTGGCATTATAATTATGACATTTTAAGAGCAATATCAGATATGAGTAAATGTGTTTCAATTGTTTATGGAAGTCTGGAGATTTTTTCTCAAGTTTGGAGTTATAACTATTTTCAAATCAGATTCTCTTGCCACTACCACAAAATTCTTGAGCATTTATGAAAATTTTTAAAGACATTTTTGTAGAATTTTGAAGAATAGTAATTTTTGTCAGTTCTAACATCAAACACTCAGATAAAGATCCATGCACTTGTGTTTACAAGTAGAATAATAATATGTACATCTGATTCTATTGGAGGCACAGTGACAGAAAAATCTTATTTCCAGTTACAAGATATTCCATTATTTTCAAATATGCCAGAGTAAATTTCCACCCACATCTATTTTGATGTATGCAACATCTAATGACTAATGAAAGCATAAGACATACTTGTGGGAGGAATATAGATTTCTTATTTATGCTTAATTGTATGCTAGCTAATAGCACTTACTAAAATTGGTTTGAAATTTTATCTTACCCTAGTAGGAATGGGTAACGTTTTTAAAAAATTAATAACAAATGTTGTAGAAGAACTGAGGAAATGAGAATTTATATTCACTGTTGTTGGGAATGCAAACCTCAGAAACAACTGGAAAGCTCTCAGAAAACTAAAATGAAAATTCATACACACACACACACACACACACACACACACACAAATAGAGAGAGAGAGAGAGAGAGAGAGAGAGAGAGAGAGAGAGAGAGGTGGCTAAAGGAGAGAGTATCATTTTTTTCTAAATTTAAACACTTCCATGGTTTTATGAAGTTCCAGTGTTATGTTCATGATTTATCGGATTTTCTCTATTTGGGAGCTGCGCCATTGTGGCATTTCTTTTTTTTTTTTTTGTTAATGAAAATTATAATGAACAAACAGAAGACGTTGTTGTCGGGAACAATATGTAACGATATAACAAAATTGACTTTAAATTTGTATCAATGAACCAAAATCCATACATATGTAAAGTACTCATTTAAATATCATATCCTCTTTTTCTTTTAGAAAGAGATTGACTATTAACCACTAATAATCAACCCCCTTTAAGTGTAAACAAACATTTATAAACAATATTTGGAAATTTAGGTGTAGTTTTCTAAACTACTTCCGGCTGATTGTTGGGCACAATGTTCTTATGGGGATCCTGAGGAAATTTAGAATTATGGCTAAATCTTGGCTGTATTAATCAGTGAGGGTGGACGATCTCATTAAGTTGCCTTGAAGCTGTTGTGGATGTTGGATCACCTTGGCCATGGATTCAGGGGATCTTGTTTGATCAAACCATATCAGCATGGAAGGAATCCATCTCATGTTCTGTGGAAAACAAAAATAAAAAGCAGAACCTCTTTTCCAAAGCAGGATGTCTTTACAACCAAATTTTGAAGAGAAGGTACCTTTAAAACATATATGTTGTTTTAGCTTAGAAGCACCCCACAATCAGAAATCTCTCTGTGGTTAGCATATTAACAGTCAAAATATTCAAAGAAAACACAATAATATACATAATCTAGACTCTTTGTGTATTTTCCATCTTTATATAACTGACTATATGTGTGTGTGTGTGTGTGTGTGTGTGTGTGTGTGTGTGTGTGTGTGTGTGTGTGTATGTGTGTGTGTGTGTTTAAATTTATTTCTCCTTTAAGGATCTCAGTTTATCTTATATCCTTCTCTCTCAAGCCAATGCACATTGATTAAACACACTATGACCTGTTTAGAGGTCTTTTTTTTTTTTTTTTTGGTCTGAATGTGTTTTAATTTTATATCTCGAATTCTTTTCTGACTGCAGCAGAGTGCAGCCTTGCTCACCACCCCAGCTCTGGGGAAGCAGCAGGTCCATGCTGCCTGCAGTTAAACAGCTTGTAGCATGCTTCCCACATCCCCCATTCAAGTGCTCCATATTAGGACCTCCCCCAAAAGCCAGAACCTTTCCTGCCACCAACAGTAATCAGCAAGCCATCTCTTAATGGAGCCCCACCTTTTCTTGTCTATAGCAAGCAGAGCCCACTGAGAAAACGCTAGAATCTCTTTTGAAGCTTTATATGGAAATTCTTTTTTTTTTTTTTAATTAGTTCAAGTTAGGGAACAAGCTTGTTTCACATGTAAGTCCCTTCTCCCTCTCCCTCCCCTCACCCCCATCCCTCCTCCTCCATCCCCAACCTACCCCCCACCCTATCCACCCACTACTCCCTAGGCAGGGTAGGGCCCTCAACGGGGGCTCTGCAAAGTCCACCAAATCCTCCTGTGCTCGGCCTGGGCCCTTCTCCACGTGTCCAGGGCCAGAGTGTATCCCTTTATGTGGGATGGGCTCTCAAAGTCCCTTCTTACACCAGGGAAAAATACTAACCCACTACCAGAGGCTCCCTGGAGTGCAGAGGCCTCCTTATTGACATCCATGTTCAGGGATCTGGATCAGTCATTTTACTTTGTTTTTGGTTAATACCCTCCCATACTGCCCAACCCTACTACTTCATCTATCCTCTCTTGCCAGTTACACTCTTTCCACACATATACTACCACTTTTCTCATTTTGTGTTTTGTGTATTTAATTAACCCCTCTCATCACTCTTTATCCATGAAGAGGACCTCTTTCCCATTCCATTATTGTTTTCTCCTATCATGACCTACACATTCACACTCACACATTCACACAAACGTATAGACATACACAGGTTTGTGCATGCACATATAAATACATATGCAAGTCTAGATTCCCTGCGTGAGACAAAACATACAACATTTTCTTCCTGAGTCTTTTATGTTATTTGGGTTTCTATAAAACTTTTATTTTCTTCTAATATTTTGTTAGTTTTATTTTCTGACTTCTATTGAAAATAGTTTGTTTTCTCATACAATAGATAACTTTTTTATACTTAAAGCATTGAATTATCTTTGGCTTCACATTATGGATAATATATAGTAGTTAAGTTGATGAGACTTAGAATCATAGAAACAAGTTATTGGACATGTCTCTGTAGAACTTTCTAAATTAGGTTAACTGAAGTGCGAAAACACGGACACATCCTTAATGTGAGTTGTACTATTTCAAGGGTTGGATCCTGGACTGCATTAAATGGAGAGGGTTGTACACCAACACCTATTCAGCCATTTCTTGACTGTGTGCCTAGTAGGACTAACTAACTAGAATCCTGCTTCCTTGGCTTTTCTACTAACACAGAATATGCACTCAAACTGTCCACTCTTTACCATTGTTGTTCCGTAGTCTTCAAATTTCCATACAAAATACCCCTTTAATCTTTTAAACTTAAAGTTGAGCTAAAGTTCTAAGGAAAATAAAAAACAACATTGGAATATAGGGTCTACTTCTTCTTTAATGCAGACCACTGATTCTAGGACTCCTCTTCACTCTGGAGATAAGCATAGAACCTCTATGATCTTTTTATGGAGATTGAAATACTTCCTAAAATTTATAATTGCCTTTTTTATAAAGTGTATTTTGAACATTTTAAACCAATCTATAATACTCTTTCATACTATATTCCTCATATATTCTAGTTCCCTGATTTCATTTTTATTGCATTTACTTTTTCCCTGCATTAGAGGAGAGGATATAGAAAAACTCATGCCTATACATGCACACATAAATAAACCTACATGGGTGTAGCACATGTATCATGTGTCACAGCATGTGAAGGTCAGGGGTTGCTTTGTAGAAGTTTCTTCTCTTCCAGACTGTAGGTCTTAGTGAAAGAACTCTGATGACCAGATTTGGTGCCAACTGTCATTTCCCCTCCTGCCATTTTACTGGCTCAATAATTTCATTTAAAAGGTAATTTAAAATATTATTATAGAGTATAACTAGGTTTACAAAAGCTGTACAAACATCTTCTAAGCTAGTGATTTTAAATAAAACTTTGTAATGTTCATCTCAATAAGCATAAAAATGTTTTTTAATTGTACATGCCAGTCACAACTTCTTCCCATTATTTTAGTCAGAATCCATATCCATAAAACTTTCTAACAGAAAAAAAAGATGTAAATTCTAATCTTCTCCATTAATTGCCAATATACAATTGGATTTTATTAACAGATAGTGTCAGGTAAAATGTGCTATATCTTTCTGAAGTGTACATAAAGTCAAAGTTAAATACATTGCATCCCAAATGTATTAGTATAGGATTTATACACTTCACTAAATGAGTTCAGCAATGAAACAGAACATGAGAAAAGGAATAATATTGAATGAAGTGCAAACACTCCTATGACAGATGCTTGCTATAATGTATACACAAGTTAAATGTAATTTTAAGCCCACTGTGTGAAAAAATTATGAGTTGAATCTAAAAGTAAGGGGGTAAAGTTGAAAACATCATCTAGGAATCTTTTCTAATATTTTAACTGTCCATCACAATAACTTAACCAAAATATTATTATAAACACTGTACCTCTATCCTTAAAATAAAATTGTATTAATGATCATAGAAGAAATTGAGATTTCACCTGGTATATTTACACTAAAACTCTGTCATCTTGAGAAGGAAAAATATCTTGAATTTGAAACTGAATTTACTTTTGACATTTACTTAAATTTTCCTGTAACTTTATAAATATATTAGAAATATGACCTTACTTTTAACTACACAAATAACTAATAATATCTTAATTATATCTACTGGTTTTGCAATAAGAACAAATTTTGTGTGGTTTCATTTCATTACTATAGGCTCTAAAATATTTTTAAGCCCATCACTTACACAATATTCTCACTGAGATGGTTCAGTGGTGGAAGTAGCCCACCTTCCAGAAATCCTGAAGTCCTGAGTTTAATAACTATTACTCATATAGAAGTACACACACACACACACACACACACACACACACACACACACACACACACACACACACACTTAAAAGCAATAGTAATTGGAACGAGGTCCAAGAGAATTAATGAGAAAAGTTATTTTGGGATGTAGTCATCATTGGAAATGCAGACTCAGTTTCTGTTTCAATTGTTGGAATATCATCTTGAAAATGTATATTTAGTAATGCAATCAACAAATGTATTATTTTCTTAAATGATAGCTTTAGAATTCAAAGGTTCCTTTTCAAATCTTTTGAAAAGTTCTGATTATGCTACTATAGGCATTATGCTAAAGCAATATTTATTAGACAAAATGAATTAATCACTGGAGAAATAATTTAGAGTACTTGAGGTCTGATTGAGTAATCTTCTAGGGAGATATTAGATTGAGAGAGGTGTAGTTAAAGGACTTCTGATTACTGAGGCCTTTTCAGAGAAAAGTATTTTAGGCTGAGTCTGCTGAAGAGTTGAAGTTCCCTTCCGTGGCTTGATGATTTCAAATGTTGATCATCAGCCAAGTTATAGATTAAGTCCTTTAGGAACACAAATGAGTCACTGGTAAAGTAATAACCATAATAATACTTAACACTTTTAATCTTCAAAATATTTCATAAACATTATCTAATTAGTCCTTGTATCAATCCCATGCGGCAGAAGAATGGCATTCTACTTAAAATTAATGATAAAAATATTTATGAGTAATTTCCAAGTTCTTAAAATAAACTTCTGATACTAATGGGAGAATCTTAAGACTTTTTAAGTCAGCCTTATTTTCAGATGGTTTAAATATGTTTAGGTATCAAATGTTTTTTACACTCTAAAATTATGTGAATACTTAAAAGAAAATATTTAACTTGTGAAAAATTATTTAACCTTCAGCTATAAAAACCATTTATTTCTTAGTCTTTCAAATTTCATGCAAGATTGAATAATTTTATAATATTGGTATTTTGCTGTATTCATTGTTCAAATAACAATATTTTATGAGTAAATAAATTGTTTTCATAGTCATTCAGGTGTTTTAACTTTAAAAATTAACACAATAATAGTATTGTAGTAAAATATATTGTGCAATGCAAGCTAATGATCAACCATTTATTTTCAAACATTTATTTTCAAACATATCGAAGACCTCCTTGATCATTCTATACACTTCAATTACCACCTTGGTTTACATCCCACTCAGCTTTCCCTGACTCATAAAAACCTATTAAGAAGGGATAGACTTGCGTTCTTGTCAAATTTTATGAAGTAATTGCTACATGCCAAACACTTTACTTTATCAATTCCTTCTTTTCCCTTTTCATTTTACCATAAGTTGAATCTCTATCTTATCTTCCAGCTCAAAACACGACCAGTGTTTAAGTTGAAAGTCCTATTTGTGGCCTCCAATGTCCAGTGTGAAACTCTCCAAGTCTGCCTGACTCATTTCCTTGCTGCTCTTCACAGGCTGGTTAAAATGCCACAGCCTTAATCATTGTCTTTGCATGTGTCTGCCTGAAGGACTTTACCTTCAGATATCTGACTCAACCCTTCTCTTTATATAGTTTCTGATCAGATTTCATTTCCCTGAAGAAGATGTTTGTAAGAAAATCTAAAGAACGTTCCTTTCTTCCCAGCATTCTATGGTCTTTGCCGACCTATTCCTCACTGTAGCACTAACCAGAAATGAGATATTTGATTTGTTTATCCTGTTTATAGAAAAAAATCATAATTTTCATGACACTCAGTAAATAATAAGTACAGACTGGAACTTTCATTTTATTAGCTCCCAAAACACCAGCTTCACTGTCCAAATGTAATTGTAGTAGACCTTTCTTCCTTGTGAATCTTACATTCTCTATCACATTTTCAAGAAACCTATTTAAGTTTTAGAATTCTGTTTCATAATTATTAGTGTTGCCTATGACTTGGATGGGAATTTTCTTGCTTTCTCTTTTGTTCTAAAATGGCTTAATTTTCAGACATGGAGAGATGGCTCAGTTGTTACCAGGCTTGTCATGGATATATAAATGAGGATCTGAGTTTGCATACTGAACCTATAATAGCTAGGTTCCGGGGGTAGTGCATCTGTTATCAAGCCTGAACAGTAATGCTCATTGGCGAGCTAGTTTAATGGATGAGCCATAGACTGGTTAGAGAAACTGTCTTTAAAAAACAATGAGTACAGAAAAAGGAGACGACAGTTGGCCTCAGCCACAGAACAGGATAAGCATGTGCATGTGCTCATGTATCACATGTACTTGTGAACACACCCACAAGAGCACACCATACACAAACACATGTGACACCTGACATAAATACAGCCTTTCCATTTTTAATGGAACAAAATATAACTATTTATTTTCTATTGCCTCTGACATTGGAGCTCTTCTAGATTATATTTATAATCTAGTATTATTCATTAACTTTAAAAATAAATGCTTAGGTACTTTTGGAGTAATTAACAGAATTTTGCAAGGAAGATTCAGATTTTAACTTCTTTAAGATACACTAATAGTAACCAAATTATAAATTAGAATATCTTATTTGAAATACATTTTATATCTCCTTTGCATTTAAATACACTAGCATATATTTTATATAGTAAATTTGTTTATTATATAATACTTAGATAAGTGAGTCTTTTAACAATGATATATCTGTGGGCATACATCTGTTTTCTTATACTTATTGGTTACTTTGTGTATTAAATTGTTTGTATTGCTTTATGACTTTAAGTTTTAGATTGAGGCGAAGCATATTAAACTACCTTTGTCAGGTGCTCCTTTTTCTTTTGTCTTTTTTCCCCACTGACTTAACCTTTATCCTCTACAAAGAAAGAAGTTAATACAAACTTACAGCATTGATACTGGGTTTTCCTAGCATATACATTATAAAACAACAGGAGAGAAGAAACTGTAAGCTAGGGAGATTACTCAATCAGAAGCGTGCTTGCCTTGAAAACATGTGAACAGTTTCCACCATGCCCATAAAGGCCCAGCTCACTGTCATGTAGCTGTAATCTCAAGGAATGGAAGCTGAGACAGAGTAAACCCTTAGAGCCTGTGGTTAGTGGGTCTACACTAGTAAAGGAGTTTGAGGTAAGGAGGTGATGTATTACACATACCAGTGCATAGATGTACACATTTACATAAACACATATACTCACATACACATTCAAGTATGCATACATGTACACATTCACATATATACACATGTAGACACACACATATTACTGTTAGCTGATGAATAGAAAAGAATGGGATGTTCTTTAAAAATTCTATGAAATTTTAATTTTAGATACAGTTTTACTTGAAAGAGATGACCTATATAGAATTATACTATGATATCCCTATTATAATAAGCTTAAGAATGCTATGAAATAGTAGAAAATGATTTAATCACCTGAAGAATAACTATGGATGATTATAATAATAGGAGAAATTAAATTTATTCCTAGATATTGGAAAAAATTGGGTGTAATCTCTCTATTTATTTTGTAGTGTAAGAAAAAACTGACTTTATTTTTTAAATTATTTTCCAGCTTTTTTTTATTTGAATTAGAAACAGGATTCTTTTACATGACAATCCCATTTTCCTTCTCCTACCTGTCCTCCCCTATCCCCCCCAATAAACCTTATCTGTCACATATCTTTTCTGCTCCCCCTGGATGGTGAGGCCTTCCATAGTCTTTCGTACCCTTTGGGATAGGGCCTAGGCCCACCCCCATGTGTCTTGGCTCAGGGAGTATTCCTCTATATGGAATGGGCTCCCAAAGTCCACTTCTATGTTAGGGATAAATATTGGGCTTCTACAGGAGGTCCCATAGATTTCTAAGGTTTACTCACAGAAACCCATATTCCTGGGGTATGGATGAGTCCCATGCTGGTATTCCAGCTATCAGACTGGGGAGCAAGAGTTCCCGGATGTTTAGGTCAGCTGTTTCTGTGTGTTTCACCAGCCTGGGCTAGACCTCTGTGCTCTTCACTGGTCCTTCTCTGCATCTGGGTTCCAGTTCAGATCAGTGATTAGTTATGGGTGTCTGCTTCAGCATTCATTAAGACATCTATCAATCTTAATATCAGAAATAAAAAGGTAGATGTTTTCTACATTTATTGTTGGCTGTAATATAATAATACTCAAAACTTCCTTTGTCCTAAAAATTTCCTAATAAAACTGAATCAAGGGTGACAGCAGAACAATTATGGAGACTAGGGAATTCGTACTAATGAAGGTTTGTTTATTTATTTGTATTAAGTACATATTTGAAATTTATCCAAAAATGTCCTTTCTCTGAAGGTCATTCCTTATGTCTAGTGAAATCTACTGTAAATAGGCTTTTTTATTAACTAGGATCCAATGTTCCAGTTTTCCAGTGTCTCCAAGGTAGGGATTTTTTTTTCCAACTTTTTTATTTGCATTAGAAACAGGATTGTTTTACATGACAATCCCAGTTCCCTTCTCCCACCCTTCCTCCCTTACCGAACCCCCCCAACTAACAGATTTACAGGAATGGATTCAGATACTACACTATTCCAGCCATCATTCCCATACAGAACATTCTAAACAAATCCTAATTTCATTTTGTGCTGAGTCTTCTTGTGAGAGAAGTCCGTTCATTTTCATTGACCTTTGTCTTCTTGCACATTACTTTCCAAAAAGCACAGGAACTTTTACTCAGATTTGTCCCTTTAGTGTCTTAAAAAAAATCCAGAATATGTGATTAAATGCTGTTTCAAATTAACTTTATTATTAATAATTATTATGCAGTGTTGAGTATAATGAAGGGTTAGAATAAATGAGTAAAAATAAAATCAGGAAGCTCTTTATAGTACATGACAAAACTTCAATGGTAAAGATGTTGCACATTTTCAGGTCCATGACATCAGTTACTTCAGGATCCTGGATCCCCGGATTCAGCTAAAGCTCATTAAACGTATCTTGCTTGATTTTCATACTTGAAAATCTATAAGGATATTATTCACTTACATACTAGGGTTCTATTTAAGATATATTTATGTTGAATATAAATAAATTAAGGACAACATAAGAAGTTACACACCTCTTATTGTCAATATGTTGTATAATCTATGTAGCTTAAGAGGTGTTACAGTTTATTTTTAGACTCTAGGCAACTTACCCGCTAATAAAAGGCAGTCATCTCATAATTAATTGCTTTCTGAAAGGTTTACAGAGTTTATTCTGGATTTAAAATTATAAGTTTTCAGAAGTTTTCTGTTGTGAAAGTGCTCAGTATCTAAAAGTAAAATTGAATCCTTACTATCTAGGTGTCATCTATATATGTGTATCTATGTTTGTTCTATGTCTTTCTGAGTGTCTGTATGTGTTTATTAATGTATTCTGTGTTTAGTGTCTTTGTATGTGACAATGGACATTTGTACATATGTGCTGTTGTGTGTCTGTATTTGCTGGTATGGATGCATTTATCTGTGTGTCTTCATCTTTCTCTCCCTGTATAAATGTGTGTGTGTGCTTGTAGAGATGTGACATGGTGCACTCTGAATTATAATGATACATTTTCTCCAATAGTGTAATCCTTTTATATTAAAATAACTTTATTTTGTTTTGTATAAAAAGTACTCCATAATTTATATTGAAACTAATATTCATAAAAAATCTGCCAATAAAAAATTATCTATGTATTTGCTGTTTTTCTATAACTTCTGGTCTAAAAATTTTAATCAAGTTTATCTAAAGTCTAAATATATTTCTAAATATAAATTATAAGAGTATTGTGTTGAGAGCACAAGCTAATTCTCCTTATGACTCTGACACATATGTGTCTACTACACTTACATGGACACTTGCTATTTGTGTAACTATTTAACAATGGTAACCCATTTGGCTCAGGGTTTGAACTATATAATAAGACAGATGTAAATATTCATGTAAATAATCACTGAAAATTCAACAGAATTTACATTTCTTCCCTAGCTGAAATAACTAAAGGACTCTTTAAATATATATTTCAATTTTTTGAACTTTTTCTTATAAATTTTTGATTCAGGACTTTTTTTCTTTCAGTGTGCTATCTCTGGAGCACCCTCTGTCTTAAATTGTGTATTTGATGTAATGCTATACACCTGTGGTAAAGCATCAACCACCTCACAATTACCTCCTTCCTGACTAGACTACACATAGTTAAAATAAAGATACATTGTGATTTCTGATCCTCATAGGCAAGTTGATATGTATCAATTTAAATGTTTATTTTTCCAGTATTTTATTTGCTTACATTTTTTACACTGTGTTGTGCCTCAATTGAGGAAAAATCATAATAAGGAAATGTCTCATAACAGAATGAAGAGACTTAGAAGAGTTAAATAAAAAGCCAGATAGCAAAAGTCTTCTACAAGCATAAGTTAATTCAGAACCATATGATAATCTTAAACAAATAAAACTATTAAGCAAATATATGATGGTGATCACAGTAAAAAAAAAACTGTGCACACTTTTCTCAATAAAACTTTAGGCTTTTACTTAGATAAAATTAACTTGAAAATTACCAAAAGATAAAGGTTTTAGTGAACATTAAGAGAGGACAAGTGTATATTACTGTAACCTTAAATAGAATGTGGTGTGTCTTTGAACTGTATGTTCATGAGCAGAGGCTTCCAGGAAGATGTTTAAGGAGGTTTCAGGAGAAGTGATGCTGTTCCAAGAATGGGGATATCTTTATTTGTCATGGCTAACTTAAGAAAAACATTTCATTAAAAATTACATTTGCAGCTCCACTCCACTGATAAACAGAAAGCACTCGAAGTGAAGTCAGATAGAGTCTATGCAGAAACACACAGAAGTACAGTACTCTGGTTAAGAGTTGCAGAATCTGAAGTGCCTGCCATCCCACAATTCTCAAGCCCTTTGCAAGCACCTCAGCTAGCAGAGTGGGAGAAAAAAAAAAAAGCTTTGCATAAAACAAGCAGAGATGCCAATCTCAAGAACAAAGTCTTGGTTTTAATTATGTTTGGTGATGCTAATGAAAAATAGACAAATGCTGTAAACTATAAAGGTGAATTCAGCTTAATGACAAATGAAATTTAGATGTAACGTCTACATAGTGTCCTTGAAATCCTGGTGTAAACATAACCGTGGGAATCTAGGTGAGCTTGATTCAAGATCCCCAAGCTTACACTTTATAATCAAATACTCAATCTCTAAAAATATGCCATGCTTCTGACCCACACCACCCTCTACCAAGTACTTCAGAGTTGAAGGGAAGTCTACTTAAATATGTTGGAATTAGAATTGAAATACATCTGAGTTAAGGAACACATCTTAAAATATGAAGGGAAATTGGGTAATTTGATGAAACACTGATTACAGCTGTTGCAATCACTTAGAAGACACTTAGGTAGCCGAGAGTAAAAGTACTCCAGTACTTCTGAAAATAAAAATAAAAATTAAAAAAAAAAACAATGGTACAAATTGGAGGGTCAGTAGTTTTCCATAGTGTTAATAGTTTTCAGAAAATTTTGCTTTAAATTTTAGGTAGTTCTTAGTTAAAAGAACCCAAAAAGTAGTGATAAATATATTATTGGCAATATACATCATAATACTCATAGGCAGCTAATACAGGTGAGTCTACTTCCTTAATAACTGTTTTTAGTAAGACACAGAATCTGCCTGAATTCCTGTTGTACTGTATTATGTAAATTTGTTTGAGATTGATTGCTCAAACTTTGATGACCTTTACTTTAGACTGAATAAACTGGAGGCTAAATGACTATAGCTGTGATGGTTGTGTCTAATTATAACTAACAAGCATAACCTTAATTTGTACTTCCTTTCATCCTTTGCATGTAGAGACAACATATTGGTGAATGATAACAGTAAAGTATCTAAAAGTCTTCTACCTGAAAGGACCTTGCAATTTTAAATAGTCTTCTTCTGAAAATAAACATGGAGAAAGATATTGACAGCGATTTTTAGTTATTTCTTTTAACATTCTTTAAAAAAAAAAACACCCTTTAAACAAGCATTCCCATCTTAGAAATATCTCATTAATCGACAGGCTTTCTTTTATATAAATTTAACATAACTCAAGCATGCTAAAAAGACAACCGAGGTTTGACTGCCATTTTTCTCACTCTGTGAAATTCATTACCTTGCCTCTAAAGATTGAAAATATGAAAGATTTTATTGAAGTAAAGGGAAGTCCTAACACTCATGTGACTTCAGTTTAATTAACTAGGAAAACCTATCATGTACTAATATGACCTTTCTATTATAACTGTCTGAAGAAGTAATTAATAATGTTTTATACTATAGCAAGGAAACTCTACTCCATGTTAGGCAATTATCTGGTAGGTGAGTGTAAAATTCTTATCACTCTCCCTGCCACCCCCCAAAAAGAAAAGAAACAGAAAAAAGTGCAAGAGATACATTCATTTTCAAAATGGGTATGTACACACACACACACACACACACACAACATATATATATATATATATATATATATATATATATATATATATATATATATACAATGTGAAGATATTCCTGTTTCATACAAATGAAAATTAAAATTCTTGTTATATGTATAAAGAAAAGTTATGATTTAGATTTTCAATTTCTTTTTTCTTATTTTGGAACAATTACTGAGCAATTTAATACATTTTTGAAGACTCGGTGATAATGCCAAAAAAGCAATGTATGAATACTTGGCAGTATCATGAATATGATGAGCAAATAGAAGGAATTAAGTCAGGATGAAATTGACAGAGACAAATAAATGGATTGCTTAGTATTGTGTTTTGATGGTTTGGGGGGAAAGTAAACAAAGCACTAATAGGAATGACATTAAGAAAATAACAATTTATAAATGTCTATTGCTGGTCAAAGAAGAGTTTCCCACATCCTCAAGAGGAACAGTCACAAGTGATGTTTCCTCCTTGCCTAGTGCAATCTGTCATCTAAGATACTCATATTACAGCTCAAAAAAAGAATACCTAATGTTGAGGCTTAAACCATGCATAATGCCAACTCAAAATATTCAAGTAAGAAATAAACATGGAATGCCACAGAATGTAGAGAGGACAAATAACTGATCACAGGATTTGCTTTTCTGTTCACTGTTCAGGAAACTCTCCCCAAGCACATAGGTAGTCTATCAGTAGTAAAAAGATACATTTGACAGTCATGATCTGTAGGGAGCCGTCCCTGCATTCTCCATTACAAGATGGCGCCTGCATCCGGCAGGCACCGAATGTAAACAAGATTATTGCGCAGGCGCTGGGTAATTTTCCATTCCTTGATCTCTGCCTATTCCGTGGCGTCATATGGCCGGATGAGCTGCAGCCAATCATGGGGTGACACGTCCGAGGCGGCGGTTGCCAGCCTTTATTAGGGGACGGGATTCTTGGCTCGGGGTCTCCGCTCTGGGAAGCTTATGCTCTTTCACTCTCAAGATGCATTAAAGCTTGTCTGCAGAAGGATCCGAGTGTCCCGTGTATGATTTCTTGCTGGCGAGAAATACAGCACGCGCGGGACAATGATCCCATACAAAGAAAGAATTAGAAGCAAGGTGACTATATTAAAACACATTGGAGAAGTTTCATGGCCTGAAATCCAAATAGAGAGGCACAGGGCAAATTAAATTTATCATGTCCAAAGCTGAATATATTGTCTTAGTTAAATTACTATGTTGTCACCCGTTATATTCATTTATATTATGAATATATTGATTATACTTTTGTAAGAAGATACAGAATGTAATCCTGGTTAAAATGTGGAAAATCAACATAATCATGTACCAGAATGAGAATGGGGATATTAAGATCTTAAAACAATAATAAATTAGAAATTGCTGAATGTTGCTTCTTAATAATTTCACAGGCTTTCTAAGAATGTGATTAACATGGTTTTGGATATTTTTATACCTTTTCCTCCTTTCCTTTTACGAAACTTTAGATATATGTATGTATATATTTAAAATATATGTACATATATTTTAAAGAAATTACAGTGTATAATTTGAATTATATTTAATCTCTGGAACTTGTTATTTGAGAGAAGAGCACAGAGGTCCAGACCATGCTGGTGAAACCCACAGAAACAGCTGACCTAAACATCCGGGAACTCTTGCTCCCAAGTCTGATAGCTGGAATACCAGCATGGGACTCATCCAGACCCCAGGAACATGGGTTAATGTGAGGAAACCTCAGAAATCTGGACCTCCTGTAGAAGCCCAGTATTTATCCCTACCATAGGTGTGGACTTTGGGAGCCCATTCCATATAGAGGAATATTCCCTGAGCCAAGACACACGGGGGTGGGCCTAGGCCCTATCCCAAAGGATAGGAAAGACTCTGATGACACCCTATGGAAGGCCTCACCATCCAGGGGGAGCAGAAAAGATATGTGACAGATAAGGTTTTAGTTGCAGAGTCAGGTAGGGGAGGACGTGTGGGAGAAGGGAAATGGGATTGTCATGTAAAACAATCCTGTTTCTAATTCAAATAAAAAAAAAGTTGGAAAGAAAAGAATCAAAATTTGACCTTTCAAATCCACTATTTCATACAGCTCTTTAATATCACATTGAATCCCATACTATGAATAAATCATGCTTACCTGTTAATTCTGTCATCAATAAATATATGAACTGCTTTGACATTTTACTTCCGAAAGCATGAAACACATGTGTGCTTGTAAATATGTGAAGTTTCACTAAGATATTCCTCTGCAATGAAATGTTGTATTTAGGTATTAAATATTCAATTTTCATTACTACAAGATAGTGATAAATATATTTCTAAGCTGATCATCATTTCTACTGAGAATATTTTCTTTACTTGATGCCCTAGTTTGTATTATTGAATAAAGCACCACAATCACCACTATTGCTACCACCACAACAACAATAATAAAACAAACCAACAAAACACTTGCCTCCTGGAAAAAATATCCTTGCGGAGACAAACATTAATTTCCAATAGTGGGAGGTTTTCTATCATCAAAAGAAACCAGGGCCGGAAAGCATAGGAGGAACATGGAGTCAAGCAGTCAAGCAAAGGCTGAAGAGGGATACTGCTTACTGTCTTGGTCCCTGCCTCATACTCAGCCACCATTCTTATAGGACTCAGGATCACCTACTCAGTGCTGCTACATTCCACAGTAGGCTGTACCTTCTCACATCAAGCATCAGTCATGACAATGTACAACAAACATGCTGACAGGCCAACATGGTGGAGACAGATCCTCAATTGAAGTTCTTTCTTCCCTGGTGCCTTCTGTTTATGCCATGTTGACTAAAAACACTTGCCTACTTAGTTAAACCTTATTTGTATGTAACATAAATAAAGAAGCACACCTGTGTGTGCATGTGTTTTAATTATTCATGATGGTACAATTTTTTATACATAGGCAACTCTTAGCAAGGATTCATATTTCTGTAATTGTTGAAACATTTTAGTTTCTTTTTTGTAAAAAGATTTATCCATATCATTTGCCAGTAGTTTTTATTGTGTCGATGGCCATATTCTTATTGGTTTTAATAGTTAAGTGTGTATTCTCTGGAATAATCATGTGTTATTTTTATGAGCCGCATATATCCTTTGTAACTCAGAAATCCTCTGTTGTGTAATATTTTTGTTTCTTCTATCAGTTCTTTGAGAATTTCATGAAATACTGATTTTATTCCCTCCTTTTCCCAGACTCATCCCCCTTCTTACCCATCTATTCTTCTTCCCTTTTAAAGCCCATCAAGTTCATTTCCTGTCTTGCAAATATGGTCTTCCAGTGGAGTGCATTGAAAATTACACTGGCCACTCTCTTATAGAAAAGTGACTCTCCCAATAGCTCTGAATTTCCAACAGCTCCTTTTGGCTTAAAGAGTGAGAGCTTATGTATAGTTGCATACTCTCCTCTGGGATTTGCTCTGGCTTGACTCATTGCAGGTCTTGTGAAGGTTTTCACAACTGATATATATGTTTATATGAGTAGCTATTCTACACTGTCTGGAAAACACTGTAGACTATAAGAAACTTATAGTCATCCACCAACTGTATCTCATACAATGATTTGTAGTCTTAGGAGGAGGATTTTTTGAAATAGATGTCCCATTTATAGATGACTGGAGCACTGAGCTGTTGGAATTCTCTATGTTAACCAGTACTGAAAATGCATCTTGTCTGATGAGTACTAAGAGATATACTATTCTATACATATGAGATGTCAGGGGCTACTTAATAACTATGCTAGTGCTCTTGGCATCTCTAGCTACCATTTCTTTTTCAGGAAATGGGTTTCAGTGTCTAGAGTAGGCCGTACATCTAGTCAGAAAGGGGTTGCTTATTCCTATAGCATTGGTGCCACTATTATATCAGTGTGCATGCATTGACATGATGGTCCTTTATGTTACCTTGCAGATATCAACGGTGTAAAAGAGTGTTGATTACTTTTCTTCTCCAGTAGAATCCACAATATCTCCCAATACTATGAAAGGCAAACAGCAGAGATGAAGCTTCCAGGTGAATAACACCTTGATTTTTCCTTGTTCTGTGACTTATGTGTGTGTTGTCTTCAGCAATAGGATCTTATAATCAAGTTTGGGAGAATAATCAATAGTATTCACAGTATCCTCTGTTGTTGGGGGTTCTATGTGAACACACTGTTCTATAAATGGAAAAGAAATCATGGGCCCTGACAATAGGGCTTTTACTTGTTAATCTATGGAGTACACTAGAATATCTTTGCCCCCCCCACAGAATGATTACATTTAAACACTTTATGCCCCCTGCTCTTACTTTTACTTAAAGTAGATTCTTTTCTCATATAATATATCATGATTATTAGCTTCCCCTCCCTCTACTGCTCCCAATTCCTCTCAATATTCCCATCGCTCCAAACCCACTAGGATTCTAAAAAATAACAACTGAAAAAGACAAAATATAATATAATAAGATAAAGCAAAATCAAAGTTGGGCAAGGCAATCCAACAAAAGGAAATGAGTCCCAGGAGCTCATTAATTAGAGATCCACCCCTTCTCACATTTCCATAAAATCATTAAACTAAAGTATAGCATAATGCAGAGGACTTGGTCCTGACCCAGGTATATCATGAGCTTGTTGCTTCAGTCTCTGTGAGTTCATAGATGCATGTTTAGTCTATTTAGGGGGCCTTTTCCTCCCAGTGTCCTCACAGCTGCATACTCTTTTGCAGTGGTCCCTGAGCTTCTAGGAGAGAGACTTGTTGGAGATGTAACATTTAGAGCAGTATGTTGCAAACACTCCCTCTCTGCAGTGTCTGTCTGTGGGTCTCTCCATATGTTCCCATGTGCTGCTGTAGGAAACTTTTCTGATGATGATTTAATAAGACTCTGATCTATGAGCCTTATTAAACTAAAAGTAGTCCCCTTATTTTTAGTTTGTTTGTTGGTTGCTTTTAGACCAGTATTGTGTGATTTTACCCTAGGTCTCTGTATTACATAGTCTCCAGTTCTTGGTTACCCAATGTACAGTATGGATTCCCTATCAGGGAGTGGGCCTAAAGTCAAATCAAACATTGCTTAGATACTCACACAAGTTCTGGGCCACCATTTCTGTATCATATGTTGCAGACAGGAAAGGTTATAGGTCAAAGGTTTTGTGGCTGAGTTGGTTTTTACTTTCTCTTTTGGTTAGCCTTGCAAACCAAAGATATTAGAATGTAGAAGTGACGCCTCCATGTAGGCACCAATTGGTCTTCTCCATTAATGGTTTTGTGTGCCTGTTGTTCTTGGAAATGAAACACCCTACCCAAACCCCTGCTGTCAGTTTGCAGAAAGCAACCCATTGTCTTAGCAATAGCATGGCCTGTTTGAGGAAATTGTGAAGGAGGGTAGATAGAGAAGATCAGTGGAATGCAGAGGTGATTGGAGCAGCAGGGCAGGGAAGACTGCCCCAGGTTTTGTGTTACAGAGCTGGTGATGAGAGCAGGGGATTAGATTTGATGGAATATGGGGATGAGAAGCTCTGTGGGTAACCTTCTTGTTTTTTTGGCAGATGTGCCTGTGGGTTATCAGAGGTGTCTGCTTGAGTAAGGGTGTGGGATAAAGTGACAGGTGGTTAGTGGAGCTTAGGAGGGGAAGGTCTGTGGGATCAATGGGAATTGTCGACAGGGAGAAGGAAAGTTCCAGCAGGTGTTTGGTTGCAGTGCTAGGGATAAGACAGTGGGGGTTGGACTTGGAACAGGGAAGGAGTGGTGGAAGTCTTCAGCTGGCTTACCTGTTTCCCTGCCCTGCACTGATGTTGTGGTCCCAGTGAGTACCTATAAGTATTGAAGGCTGGGATGAGGGGATGAGCTGGGGAAAGGAAGGATGGAAGTATTTGTGATTGATTATAAATAGGGTCAGGTAGGAAAGGGGGACTGCCCCAGGTTTTCTGCTACAATACTGCAGATGAGAGTGGGACAGACAGGAACTAAAGGAGAAAAACAAAACAAATCAAAACAAACAAATTTAAACTCTTTACACAAGTGTATATAATAGCATTTAATATACATTTTTTGAGAGATGTTTAATGTGTTAGCCTTCCTTAGATTGTCTTTTTTACTTTGCCTTTCCCTCTAGTATCTCATTTAAACTTTCTTTTAAATTATTTTTTTATTTAAATTCAAGTTTAACTGTTCATACCACTTGGGTCTCTCTTTTCCTTTGAAGTCTCTCTCCACCAACAGTTGCTAATTTCTTGATTTAAATGGGTGTTCCAAATGGAACACATGATTCTAAAAATTCAAAGATAATATTCACAAATGAGATCAAATAAGGAACATTAGTCTGGCTGTGGGTTACCTCACTCATAGAAATTATTTCCAGCACCATCCACTTACCTGTGAATTTAATTTTATTTATAAGAGCTGAGTAATATTCTTTTCTATGAACATAGCACATTTTCATTATCTGATCACTTGATGGACATCCAGGTTTTTTCCATTCCCTGCATATTTTGAGTTGTTTGACCACAGTTTTAATCATTCCTCTGAATTCTTTCGAAGTTCTACATGCCATTTTCATTGACTTACTGTGAGATTTCTTGGCCATTAATATGGGACTTATTATTCTTGGTGGTTTTTGGTTTGTTTGTTTTTTGCAGGAACATGCTATTTTTGTTTTTCATTATTGATTGGATTTTCCACTTTGTTTTGATTTCTGTGTTGATGTCTGTATACCTTGAGTTGGTTTATTGGTTGTTTTATTCCTCCCTCATCACCTTTGTCTTTTATCAGAAGTGTTTATAATGTTCAAGAGGATATATATTCATAACAGAGTTGAGAATATTGATTTCCTCTGTTTTTTCTTGTATTTGTGGTGAAGTTGTATCCTAAATGTCTGTTCTGTCAGCTACAAAATTGTGCCTTTAACAACTTGGTCAAAGAGCTTAAGACAAGTTGCCCCCAGCAATGTGGACTGCTCCTTTTGTTTCAAGGCAGAATGAGACAACTGGGGTGTCCCTGTCAGGCATCTGACAAAGCTCTGAGTTTCTGGGTCATGAGTTCTTGCCTGGGAGGCCCTAGTGGGAAGTAGGTTGGGATTTGTTTCTTAGTCACTTTTGGTAGCTAACTGCTACATTGTTTATGATTTTTTAATATGGAAAATGTTTTAATTGTATGATAGTTATATTGTGAGGAATTTTAATACAACGTATGTTTCAAATATATTTCAGAAAAATTTGCTTTCAAAAAGGTTATAAAGAAAGACATTAGCAGGGTATACAATACTACCTTTAAAGCTATACTATTTCATCTGCTATTGGGATACAATTTCTGTAAGAAATATTTCTATAATTATTTCTACTATAGGAACGGCCCATCATTATTATTTCATCAAAAACTTTCTACAGTCCCTAGAAATGTTTCTAGTAACCATCTGTGGTTGAACCGTGATCACATTTATCTGCTTATGTCTTTACTACTGTATTTTAAGAACTTCTTCTTTTAATAAATAACCTAGTTAATATTCTCATACTCTTTGAGTATATCTAGTCATTACAACTGATTGTTGATGCTTTGAATTTGCTTCTACTTCTTTGCATTGATTTTATCACAGAATGGATGTAAGAATCTTTTTGGATATGTGACCGAATAGCATCAGAATTTTTTTTCATTACTGCTTTGGGAAGAAGCCTGGAAGTATGTTGTTTATGTTTAAATATGTTTTTATTGGCAATGTATCCATTTGGTCCAGGGTCCCCCATGATCTGTGGATCTCTGAATTATGATGACCATTTTGATTCTGCACTGTCTATATTCTTTAAGATTCTTTGATGAGAGGTAAGAGCTACATTTATATGAGGATATGAAAAAGTTTTAGAGTACAGTAAAGAATTATGATGATGTAGTAAAGTCATGCTGATAGGTTCTCCTCTAAGAGCCATTATTTCACTATCTCATGTAGTTAACTAGACTTTTAGTACCTGGCATGATTTCCTTGTTGTTGAACAATTCCCTGGTCAAATTAAACATGAGTGTTGGTTAGCATGAAGATTTGAATACTACTATTGCAGATTTAGTGTTGTTTTGCTGAGCTGATCATTACAGTTTAAATGCAGAACTATAGACAACTTATGACTACTGAGAGAAGGGGGACTAGCCTTACTGATTAATGAAACCCTTGTTGAGTTCTTCAAGGCAAAATGCTCGGATATGAAATCTCTCTCTCTCTCTCTCTCTCTCTCTCTCTCTCTCTCTCTCTCTCTCTCTCTCTCTCTCTCTCTCTCACACACACACACACACACACACACACACACACACACATAATATATATATATATATATATATATATATATATATGAAACAAAATTAAGAGTTAGTAGGGTAGCCAGGGAGAACTTGGGGGAAAAAATCCAGAAGTAAAGCAATGCAGTTGTATTTCAATTAAAAATACAACAAATAAAAATAAAATGCTATTTATGTCAACTTTTCTATTTTTCTAATAATTTGAATAATATATTCTTATTTAAATAAGGTTTCTGACACATGTATCCACACCTACAAGATAAAGTAGACATAAATATATTGTTTTGTGAAAGATACTTTGACAAGTCTTGAAGGATCCATTAAATACAGCAATGGTTGCATTGAAATCTTTTCACCGAAAAACTTTACAAGTTTTCATTGATGTTTAACTGTGGAAAGTATTATTTTAAGTGGAAACAAACAGATCATGTCCAAAGGGAGAATTTGGGGTTTTCTCATGCTTTTAGTTCTATCCAGGTTGAGCATGAATCAATGTTCTCCCTGGTTAATTTCTCTTAAACACTTTTTATTTTGCCTTACATAGCCCTGCCTGTTCCTTTTGCCCAGCTGGTTATCACAGCTTGATTGAATTCTAACCCATCAAGTCTCACAGTTTTCCTCTTCATTTAATTAAGACTATTTAAATGAGCTAGTTTTCCTATAGGTGAGAAAAGCTTATTGGCTCTTTGCTGCCCCATTTAGCTACTTCTTCCAATTGCTCTTGAATCCCTCCTTGTCAGAATTTTTCTGAATGTGGTAAACTAGACTAGTACATTATAATCTTAATAGTCTTGTTGGTTATGGTTATGGTTATGGTTTCAGTCACAGAATGGACTGAAATTCACAATGTAGCTTAGTAAGTGGTTGTTTGCAGGGAATTAGAAATCAAATCCAGGAATTCAGAATGTGCTAAAAAGCCGTGTGCCCAGCCCATTGTATTTTTTAATTACTTTTATATTTGCTTGTTAAGTACATACCAAGGGAATACCCCTACATCTGCATGCTATCTCTTTAGTCTATTCACCATTTCCTTCACTGTTACATAAACTATTAAGCTGTTCAACCACATGGGTTTCTGTTTACATCATTGGTCAGTGCTTTTGGAGTTATTTACAATTAACAAGTTCTATACCAAGAGTTTCTTTGGTGTTTTATTTAAAGTATGTTTTACAATTTAAAGTCTTGCATGTACTACTTTTTATTCATTTGTGGAAATATCATCCTATCCTATAAATAAGTGTCAAATTACGTGTCAGTGGTTTTAGCTTTTATTATTTGTGACTTTCTTCATGTTTGTTGGGAACTTGAAAGTCTCGTGTTTAGTATATATCCCTTTTTGATATGTTCTTTTATCTTTGTACAATGTGTTATGCTTACTGTTTATGGTAGCAAATTTTATTATGAATATCTTTTTTTCTATTTGTAGTACATCCAAGGTTGTTTTCACTTTAAAACTCAATCTAAAAACTAAAAAAAGAAAGCCCTTTTATCAGTCTCTTATTTATTCCTGACATACTTTATTTTTTTTTTGTAGAGAATAGTTGGAGATATTATGACTAGTTAGCAACAACAAAAAGTACAGCTATGGAATATATTTGTACACAACTTCCAATAGACATATCTAATTCAACTTTTCATTGATAATATAGCATTATACTTACTTCTCAATAGAACAGAATATATTTAAAAGTTATTTAAAATATTTATGGATAAGGACTCATTGATATTCTGATGTTGGTAGGTAAAAATTTGACACTTGATTCAAGAGCTATTTTTCAAATGAAGTTTCCATGGAGACTTTTATTTGCAAGTGTTAAAAATTACAAGTAAAATATATGCATTTGTTTTCCAACTATAATCCTGAAATTATCACCTTAGAACAATGAAAATGCCCAGAATCAGACAGTCCAAAACATCATCAATGATGGTGGCACAATGGATTTGATGAGTGTCTCCTGGAAACAACTTTAAAAGTGAAAAAATTAAATCTCTCTGAGAGCACTGAAAACATACTGGTCATGTCCTGAAGAGACAAAACTTGGAGAATTGTTCCAGTCTTGAAAACTTTTCAGAAGCATGGGATGATGATGTGTACCTAAGACCTACTGCTTTGGGTTTCCACTAACTCCTTCATGGAAGCTCTTTCCTCACAGCAAGATGAAAACTAACAGCTTTCTTGAGGGAAGCAGACTTGGACTCACTTGAGAAATAGAGCTTTACCAGTGAAGATTTAGGGTTACTTAGGAAAAAAGTCAGTAAATCTCCTGCAGCTTTACTAACTGAAGGGATCAGTTTTACTTAGAATCTATCTTGAAGTTTGACTATGCAGAAATATAAAAAAAGGTGAGCAGTGTTTCCCATACATCACTGGCTGACTAACAAACTATACACAGGTTGTTCAGACAATAGATACTCAGAACAAAAATAAATAACTGAGAGGAAAGCTAAGTAAATCTTGCAAACTTGCAGACACTTGACTGTGTCCCTGAAGTTCAAGACTATTGTAAGCAGAGGTTACAGATATGCAATTGATATGCAGTGCAAAATATACACAGGTACATGAACAATCCTGAAGGAGAAAGGCTGGATCACAATGGAGATAATTATGAAGACACAAATAAGTGAAAAAAAATGTCAACAAAAAGAAAGGAACAAGTTCTGCAGTTTACTGACAATTTAAAGAAAGCAACAACCTTCATAAAATGTTTATGCTTAGGAGTTATCATTAAGCATATAAAGCATTTTACATTTTATTTATAATATTAATTCCATAGTTATAGATGCATGATAAACAAAACAAACCAGGTGATCAAGGGCTGCCAAGAGATAAAATCATTTTCTTTGTAGGATAAGCTCCTACATAGGTTATCCAACCAAACAGATCCTGCTGGACATGTATACATAGCAGTTTTTGAAGATGTCCAAAATTCCTAAGAGAACATTCGAGGTAAAAGTTCTTTGACTATATCCTTAATCCCTGATAACAACTTTCAGATCAGATATTACACTTTACATATTAAATATATAAATATCCATATATTCTCTTCACCTACCTACTGAAGGACATGGGGTTGATTTTTCTTTTGGGGCTGTTTTGAATATGTTCAATTAAACATAGTAGCCTCTTCAACATACTGATTTTATTCCCTTGCGTTTATAACCAGGGATAAGACTGCTAAACCATATGTTCATTATCTATTCACTGTTTTGAGAGCTCTCCATACCATATCTTGTTCTTTTTAATCTCCAGGCAGACTTTCATTTTTCCCTTTGATTAAACATAGAATCCTCTCTCATACTATATAATCTGAATTCAATTTCCCCTTGCTCTACGCATCCCCTTTCTTCCCCATCTACTCTCCTATTCAGATCCATTCCCTTTCTGTCTCTCATTAGAAAGAATGACTAACAGATAACAACAAAACATAACATAAAATAGTAAGATAAAACAAAAAAAACCCATCATATCGAAGTCAGACAAGTCAATGCCAACAGAAAAGTAAAAAAGCACCAAGAAAATCACAAGAATTAGATAGTCTACTAATTTATACACTCAGGTGTCCTATGAGAGTACTGAACAGGAAGCAGACGACCTGGTACAGACCCAAGTAGCCTTGCATTTGCTGCTTCAGTCTCTGTGGGCTTGAGTGAATTTTACTCTCATGTTCTAGAAGGCTTTGTTCTCCTGTCCTCCATCCCTTCTGTCTCCTCTATACCTTCTGCTTCCCCTTTGGTGGTGTTCCCTGTACTATGAGGGGAGGGATTTCATAGAGACTTGTACAACATAGAGTTGTGTGTTTCAAGGTTTCTTTCTATCTGTAATGTTCAAATCAGTGCATATAATGGCACGACTATTTACTTTCTCACTAACAATGGCCGGTTCACTTTATTATGTCTTCACAAGTCTCAATCATGTTTGTTCTTCCTAATACCCAATCTAAAAAGTGTGAACTGATATGTTACTGTAGCTTAGATGGTCATTTCATTGATTAGTGATGCTGAATACTTTTTACAAAAGAAAGGAAGGAAGGAGGGTAGGAAGGAAAAAATAATTACCATGGAAAAGAATAGAGGATATCTTGAGATCAGTATAAATTATTAATCAGATAACGATCACCATCCACAAGATACAAGAAAATGAAATGGAAGTCAAATCAAAGAAAACTTGGTTAACAATAAATTTTGAATAAATGCATAAAATAACATACTAGGTCTGTTTAAATACCTAGTGATACAATTAGACTCATATTGAAATGTGTATGTATTTCCATCCTTTGTTAGAAATGCAAAGGAACTTTAAATATAATGGTAAATTAGTATTAATCATATGTTGAAGCAAAATTGTATTTTGTTGCTATTTCCATTATATATAAATTGCATTAATAAACACAAGGTAATTAAGTACTTATCTTGCTGCCATAAAATTAATAATTTCCTGTAAATATACATCAATAATGACTAAGACCTGCTGAAATTTAAATATTGTACATTTATATAGTTTACTGCCAATCAAAATGAAAGGAAAATTTACTTGTTCTTAAATTCAAATATTTATAATAAATGTAGGAGTCCCTATCACGATTTCAATTAATAATTTTTTAGAAAATTATATTCTGTCTGTATTTGGGAAAAGATAATTATTTCAACAGGACAATAATTGGCAAAATAGGTTAATACTCACAAATATTTTATATTAAGGTTGATTCAAATGTTATATAAAACTAAGCCTTCAGTTTTTTCTAAAGAGCATCAAAATTATGCATTAAGGCATGCTCATAAAAAATAGAATGAAAAGACTTCCTTTCTTCCCATGTCCATGCAAAGATTTTGTCTGCATCAGTTTGAGACATGCTTTTGGGGGTCTTGCTTCCCCACTTTTAGTAAACACGATTAACCATTCTCTTTTTGAAATAGTTCAGGGAGACAGGCTTTGATCCAACTTAGCCTTTTGGCTAGGCCTGTAGATTCAGGGACTAAAACAGATCAAAACTACTGATTCTTTGAAAATTTAGTTTTTCATTGGTAGGGCATTACATTTCATTCTGCCTAAGCTTCATATGGTATTAGAACATTTTTACTAAGTTCTCAAAAAGTATAAGTGCGATTTCAATATTCTTACTATATTTTAAAAAAAAATCTATATTAGTATTTAATAAAAACTACTTTTGGGGGGAAGTCAAAATGTTTTGATTTTTTGCAGTTAATTAAATTTTATGTTCAACTTGTCCTTCTTTGAAAATTGGCTATAAAAACAACTTAATAAAATTTCATGCTGAAAATTATCATTTTAAATAATGATTAAAATTTAAATTTTTTAATGTCACAGTTTCCATCAGAGGCAATGCATGATTTTGAAAGCATTTCTTATATTCAGAACACTGGAAATTTTGCTGGACTACACAGCCAAAGTTAATAATATGCCTTGAAGTCATTTAAGGTATAAGACTTCTTAGACTCTACTGTGTACTCAAATGGTTTGTTTAGCCTTTCTCTTTACATATTTCTTTAATTTAAAAAAATTAGCTGTTTTTTCTTTCCGCTGGAATTCATTTTTTCAAAACTTTTACTAATTTTCTAAAACAACAACAGTAATCCTTACCTCCCCACCTCCCACACCCCCACCACACACACCCCTTTCACTCCCTGGAAAGGGTAAGGCCTCCCAAGGGAAGTGAACAAAGCCTGGCACATCACATTTAGGCAGCATCAAGGCACCTGCATCAAGGTTCAGCAAGGCACCCCAGCATAGGAAATAGCTCCCCAAAACCCTGCTCCTGACCAAGGATAGATCCAGGTCCCACTGTCAGATCAAGCCATACAACTGTCATCCACTTGCACTGGGCCTACTTTGGTCCCATGCAGTCACCCCAGATGTAGGTCTGGAGTCCATGAGGTCCCAAGAGTTCGGGTCAGCTGCTCTGGGTTTCTTGAACCCTTGTTCATGTAGTCCCTCCTCATTCTCTTAAACTGAACTTCTGGAGCTCATCTCAGTACTTGGCTGAGGATCTCTGTATCTGCTTCCATTAGTTACTGTATTGAGGTTCTATGATGACAATTAGGGTAGTCACCAATCTGGTTAGAAGAGGAGGTCAGTTCAGACACCTGCTCCACTCTTGCTAGAAGTCTTAGCTTGGGTCATCCTTGTAGATTCCTGGGGATTTCCACAGCACCAGGTTTCTTCCTAAACCCATAATGGATCCTCTATCATGATATATTTTTCATTGTTCTCTCTCTCTGTCTCTCCCCCAACTAGACCAAACAGTTCCCTCATGTTCTTATCCCGCATCCCCTGTTCTCTAACCCCCCCCCCCCCGCCAGTTTACCCAGGAGATCTCATCTATTTCCCATTCCCAGGGTAATCCATGTGTTTCTGTTAGGGTCCTCTTTATTACCTGCCTTCTCTGGGACTGTGGATTGTAGCCTGGTTATCCTTTGTTTATATCTAATATTCATTTATGGGTGAGTACACACTGTGTTTGTCTTTCTGAATTTGGGATGATTTTTCTTTAGTTCCACTTATTTGCCTAGAAATTTCATGATGTCATTTTTTTTTACAGCTGAATAATACTCCATATAAATGCACCAAATTTTCTTTATTTATTCTTTAATTGAGGGGCATCTAGGTTGTTTCAAGGTTCTCTTTATTACTAATAATGCTGCTATGAACCTACTTGAGCAAAAAGCCAAGGACCAGATGATTAACCTGCCTTTAAAAGAACAATATAAAAACCAACCTTACTTTTCTTATTTGAATTTAACATATAATCAGCTTCTACAATCTAAGTTAATGCACATCTGTAGTCATAGGTTCTGTGCTCTTCTGTGCCACTGACCCAGAGTAATACTTGAGCATCATTTTCTGAAAACAGCAAATGCAGAAGTTTATAGAAACTTATTGAAGTATATCATAAAAGTTGGAGGTCACCCTTTATGGATATTGATTGATGAACAATGATGTTTATTTTCTGGGTCATTTGGGATCTTTGGAGACAGAGAATTAACCTCCTTAAAACTCTATTAAAGTTTTCTGTATCCCACTCCTTCGCTTTTTTATAGCTTTTTATGAAGTTCACTAAGTAGAGTAAGAAACCCTTTGTTAGTGATGGTCAGATAACACTCATACACAGACATACCAGACACATACAGTTAGTATAACAGACAGGGTAAATACACATAGCTTATACAATAGACAGATACACATAGGGAGAGATGCACAGACAGAAGACACAAAGAACATGAAATGGAGAATTCCAAATTGTTCTTCTTGATTAAATGACTCCAAGAGGAAGTGCTTTTATTCCTCCCTTTAATGTGACACTGACCTGCAGGATCTGCCCAAATGACATTTATATTTCTTGTGTCATTAATTTAACTTTGAAGACAATGGTTATCTAATGAAATAGACTTGAAATCAACTTAATTTTTCATTACTTATAGAATCATGCTTCATAGTAAGTTTCTATTTCCATAAAACAAATTAATGATTTTTAACATTTTTTCCATTTTTTGAGTGTTTTTTAAGACTTTGAAGTAATTTAAAAAAGGAATGATCACCGTAATATTAGCCTGACCTTCCTATCTGTGTAATGTTTTCTCTAATGTGCACTGTGATTGGTCAGCAACTCCAAAGAACTTCCTCCCCAAAACTGTATCCAAGCTATCTATGAATAATTGAATTTGTCACCATGGGACTTATTCTTTGTTATATTCACTTCAATTATTTCTGTTCAAATGTCTTTTGATTTTCTGCAATTCATTTTTTTCTTATTTAAAACATTTTTTTTTTGGTTTTTTGAGACAGGTTTTTTCTGTGTAGCTTTGTAGCCTATCCTGGCACTTGCTCTGTAGACCATGCTGGCCTTGAACTCACAGAGATCTGCCTGCCTCTGCCTCCAGGGTGCTGAGACTAGAAGTTTATCCTACCAATGGTGTCTAAAACAATCTTATTTTGTATACTAATCCCAATTCCCTCTGCTTCCTGACCTCCCACTGTCTCCCAGATTTTAGACCCAACTCCCCCCCCCCACACACAATTCACTCCTCAGAGTGATATGGCCTCCCATGAGGAGACATCAGAGTCTATCACATCATTTCTTTCTATGATATTTACATATCTATTGCATGAAAAAACTCTTAAGTAAACTACAAAGAAAACAATTTAGATTTCTGTGGGAATAGTGTTTAAAATCCTCCTTAGGCACATACAGCCTGGTAACTTCTTGTCAATTCAGCATTCCAGTCTCCTTCTGAGAAATTCTGCATTGTCTATGCATGTTGACATGCATCAATACAATTATTATTAGTAACACAGCTATATGAACAAAATGTAATTATTGAAAATGTCTTAAAGAAGAGACTAAGATTGTAAGAGTCAGAGGGGATGGAGAACACCAGGAGAATAGGAACCACTGAATCAGCTAAATAAAGTGCTTATGAGCTCACAGAGACTGAAGCAGCAGGCATAAGGTTTACACTGGTCTGCATATTATATATATATATATATATATATATATATATATATATATATATATGAGGATCTCGAGGGGAGAGAGGTGGAGAGAAATGAGTAGGAGCAGAAGGAGGGGAAATTATATTAAGATTATATTGTATGAGGGGAAACTATAATCAAGGCATATTGTTTGTGATAAAAATCTATTTTCAATAAAATAAAAAGAAAAAAGTAAGTAGTTTATGTGAATATTGTCAAACATCCATACGGAACAATAGACATGTTCATCTTAAATTTAGATATTCTCTATTCTAGAGACTTGTCTCAATACAGTAAAGTTAACATTGAAATGGCTTATTTGTAGACAGCATATAAGAGTTTTGCTATATGTAAGTAATTTGGGTAGTTTTGTAGAGAAAATATGTGAAGATATCACAATTCTATAAAACACATTTTAAATAAAATAACTGTCCTACTGGTGTTCTAGCCTATAAATTTAACAATTCACTTAACACTTCAGTTGAAAACAGTTTTACTTGTCAAAAATATAAGTCTCATAAATCCTGGCTATAATACTTTATGTTTAATATTAATTTCTACTCTTCACTTCAGCTTATTTTTATTCCCTGGTGACACTGGCTTAGCTTTATAGCACCTGTGGGTATTGTTAGTAACAAGTTTCTCTTAGCACAGTGGGAAATAATCCCTGGAACCTTTGGTAAGTGATTTCAGTCGATTGGGTAGCCACTCAGGTTTTTTGCCCATGATGTTACAAATTTCCTTTTAAATGTTTTTCATCATTTCTAACTTCAGGATTGATATCTGAAGGTTATTTCACTAAAATGATTTAGTGTACTTTTCAAATTGGTTTATTTAAATTAAAATAAAAAGAGTGCTTTTATTATGAATTACATGAAATTTGCCAGTAAATGGACAGACTTAGAAAAAAACATTCTAAGTGAGGTAATCCAGACCCAGAAAGGGAAATATGTTATGTATTTGCTTATATGTAGATATTAGCTGTTAAGTAAATGATATCCATGATACAAAGTGGACCCACAGGGTGAGGGACTAGTGGGGACACAGCAATCTCCCTGGGATGGTAAATGGAGGAGTAGATTTTAGGAGTGTCGTGGGGGTAGGGGCACATTAGCAAAAGGATCTGGTTGATGGGGAGATGGGCTTATGGGAGGGAATGTGAGGAAAGACAACTGAAATTGAGAGGCACTTGAGTGGAAACCTAGCTCAGTGGCAACTTCCTAAATTATATGAAAATGACCTAATGAAGTTGCCAAATAATTAGGGAGACAGAGCCCCTACTGGCCATCTCTTGGAACCAAAGAAAACTTCCAGTACTGGGACTGAGTTCCATCCAATTGAGTGTTGGCTAAATGGGTCCCATGAAAATCCTCAAACAACCTAGGCTGCTGTCAAGACAGTAAGTTGCTCTCCACAAGGTGACAGCAAGTCCACCTTACTGAAAACAATACCCACAGAACTCACTGAATATGATCACATAGAACCTTCACCCATATGTTAAAGAATCTTTTATACAGTCAGGTACTCTTCAGCCTACCAAGAGAGTGTAATCACCAACCATTTGATCTATAATGCTGTCCTGATTGCTAAATATGCTAGGGCAATGGTGGCACAAAATTTGTAAATTAACCAATCAGTGTCTTGCTTGACTTTAGCCTGACTCCTATGAATTGAAACCCATATCTGACACTTCTTGGGTTACCAAGAACCTGAGACTAAAGGCTCAGAGATATAAGGGAAAACCAAATAATACTGATGTAAAAAAACAAACAACAACAAAAAAGTGACTCCTGATGATATTCTGCTGTATACTTAAAGATCAGTGCCTTATGCAGCCAAATCAAAGAAGCTTCCTCCTGTAACAGATGGAAACAAATATAGAGATCCACAACCAGTCATTACACATGCACACATACACATACACATACACATACACATACACATACACATACACATACACATACACATACACATACACATACACATACACATACATGCACGCACGCACGCACGCACATACGCACACACGCACACACACTCATGAAAGAGAGAGACAGAGACAGGGACACACACACACACACACACACACACACACACACACACACACACACACACAGAGAGAGAGAGAGAGAGAGAGAGAGAGAGAGAGAGAGAGAGAGAGAGAGAGAGAATATCTTTGGAGTGCATACATCTAAATGGGGTGTCTCAATGAGAGGCCCTTTAAATCAGTGGAACAAAGCTCACATTTTCACACAGACTGAAACAGCAAGCACCAGACCTCCATGAGTTTATGCCAAGTCCTCTGCACACATACTAGAGCTTTCAGCTTAGTATTTTTATGAGACTACTGAGTGTGCAAATGAGTATGTCTCAGATCTTGTTTCTTCTCTAGTTCTTTTTCTTTTGTTGGTTTGGCTTGTATAACTTCAATGTGATTGTTTTCATTTTATCTTATTATATTTTTTGTTACATTTTGCTGTTCTTAGAAGCTTTCCTTTCTAATCAGAAATAGAAAGAGAGTGGGCTTGGATGACAGAGGTGATGTGGAGAAACTGGGGGAAATATGGAGAGATAGAAGTGTAATCACTATATATTTTATGAATAGAATGTTTTCAATAAAAGGGAAAATAAAGTAAAAAATACCTTCCTTAATAAGTTTATGGTGAAATACTAATTTTTTGAGAGAATAATATGGCCAGTCTTCTTCAATATGATCTATTTGTTCTTATTGCCTATATGTGTATGTTAATTATAGATGATTTTAATTCTTGAATTTTCATTTCTATGTAAAATACTAGTTAATACAAAAATTTAGAAATTACACTTGTAGAGAAATTTGAGGCCACCTAACAAACTGACAAATGCCTTTTAATTTCATAAAACTCAAAAACATTTTATTTATGTTTAACAAGGACTAAAACCATAGGACTAATTATGAATATTTTAAAAATATTGCTTAGGGCTGGAAATGAAGAAGAGAGGCAAAAAGTTCCCTCTTTGTATTTTTAATCATAACATGATTTGACTCTACCCTAAATCTCTTGGAAACTCCCGGTATTCAAGAGTTCATATTTTCATTGGACATTTATAAAATTCTTAACTTACTAGTTGGTTTTATCTTAGCATTTCCAAATCTATATCTTTAGATCTTTCCAAAGCCAATGCCTTATGTTGGATTTTTTATTACCATTCTCGCCACAGCACAGGGCAAATGTTGTTTCTTCCATAAGTCACTAGCATTTGTTCAAATTTTATTTTTAGAGGTAACAGCAATAAATCCATAAAATATATTCACATGATAAATGGAGGAATACTGAATGGTACTACTCAAATGGCAGAAACCATGATTGTTTATGCATACTAATCTTGTTATAGAGTTGTTTTAAGATTATATTGGTGTTGTAATATAATACTATTTCTCTATTTTTATGTACATAGGACTTTAAAACTTCTCAGTTTGTCAGGAAAAGGACAAGGGTTTTTCTTTAACACACACTTAAGAGGATTTGTGAAGAAGAGAGTTATGATGGTTAAGAATGATGCTCAACTTGGCAGTACTGAGAAATGTCTAAGGGATTATGTTTTCCTTAATTCCAGATATAACTCCAAGCATATTTCTAATGTGGGTCAACAATATGATTGAGGGAGAAGAAATGCCCTGACTGTGAGGGATACTACCTAATAATAATCTGGATCTCTAGATGAAATTATGTAGACAGAGAAAACACCATCTAGAGTGGAAAACCTCCATCCTTCCTGAACACCTGCACATGGACACTACACTATCAAAATATAATTCCTTATGTTTATCTTTGAATATTGGCTATTTCTGCAATATGTCTATTGTCACCACATTTTCAAAGACCACAGCTACCAAAAATCATAACCCTAGCATATCCTGGCCCATTTGTCTAATTTTTCTCCATTACAGTTTCCCTGTAACTTCCAGATCTATAACCATGGGCATGCAGTGGATTGCTCATATCCCTTTTATTTCCTGAGGCATCTAACTTCATGAACCAAGCATCCATGTGTCTTGTGCCTCCCCAGCTTGTTATATATAGTTACTAAGTGCTTTCCAAACTCATAAGTGATTCCAATGAATCATTCTTTTTTTTTTCTTTTTTTTCTTTTTTTGGTTTTTGAGACTGGGTTTCTCTGTGGCTTTGGAGGCTGTCCTGGAACTATCTCTTGTAGACCAGGCTGGTTAACTCACAGAGATCCACCTGCCTCTGCCTCCCCAGTGCTGTGATTAAAGGCGTGCTCCACAACTGCCTGGCTCCAATGAAATATTCTTACACTCTCTTGCAATCACATAGATAGGTAAGTAGGTAGGTAGACAGAAAGCTGGATAGCCAGATAATTCTCTCTCTCTCTCTCTCTCTCTCTCTCTCTCTCTCTCTCTCTCTCTCTCTCTCTCTCAGACACAAACACACACACACACACAAAAAAAAACACAAATCTAAACAAAAAGGGTAATGTAAACTGATGAGATAGTAGTTTTTTGGTATATAAATAATAGTAATAATTATGTAGCCCCAGTAATCTAGGGCTAAATAAGGGTGATCTAGAGGAACTCTTATGTTCATTACCAAGATCTTGTTGAAAAGTAGGAACAAAGTAACACTAGAGGTCTGTGTACATGTGTTTTGATATTTTGTTGGTAGTGGTGTTGCTTTTTTTTTACTTTTTTTTTTCTTTCCTCCCGAGGGCATCATGCATTGTGAGCCAGCAAGCCTGGGAAACCAATTTTACTCACTCATTCAGAATACTGTTCTTTAAATTCTAACTACTTATGTTCTTTGTATTCTGCTTTCATTCTAGTTTGTTTGAAAGCTTTTTGAAATCCCTGTCTTCTGCAGCTGTCCTGAGAATATACAGATTTGTATTTTGTTCAGTTCTGTAAATCTTCCAATGGTGAAAGTTAACAGTCCAAAAGTGAAAATCTTCTGACCACATAATATGCATAGTTCTGATAGTAGCCCACATGCAAATACTTCATCCAAATGTGCTAAAGCCTGCACATTTGTTTAGGTTATTTTATTAAGAAATACGATTTTTTAAAATATCTTATGGAAATTGACTTATTTTTAGGTTGAAATTTTGTAAACCATTATGTGATGAAATTCTAATTTCATGAGTAAAAAATTAAATGCAAATAATATAAGATATCCGCAGCATTAGCAAACAAATCTAAGGTATTCTCTTTAATATCTATATAAGGACATGTCAGTTACTTGTTTGTGTTCATATGAATTAATATCAACTTTTCGATTTCTTACAATCACATATATCCATGGAGAAGCTATCGGCCTTAAAAAATAGAGGCTTATTTTTTTGAAATACCAATTAGTTGAAAAATTGTGAATTCATATTTACATTGTCAATTAGTACTAATAGAATCATTTTGAAAATCCTGCCCAACCCCGGGAAACATGGTATCTCTTATCTTGCTCTCCTCCATGCTTCCCCTGACTCAACCTTCCTGCTCCCTCATGTCCTCCTCACCCCTCCTCTTCTCCCCTTCTCATTCTCCTAGCACCCTCTCCCCTCCCTACATCGTCCCAATTTGCTCAGGAGATCATGTCCCTTTCCCCTTCTCCAGGGGACCATTTATGTCTCTTTTAGAGACCTCCTCGTTTCCTAGCTTCCCTGCAAGTGTGGAATGTATGCTGGTAATCCTTTGTTCTATGTCTAAAATCCATATATGAGTGAGAGTACATATCATGTTTGTCTTTTTTTATCATTTTTATTTGAATTACAAACAAGATTGAATGTCTTTTTGTGACTGGGTTACCTCATTCAGGATGGCTTCTTCTAGTTCCATCCATTTGCCTGTGAATTTCAAGATTCCATTCTTTCTTTCTATGAGTAGTACTTCATTGTGTAAATGTACCACATTTTCTCTATCCATTCTTCAGTTGAGGGGCATCTGGGTTGCTTCAAGGGTCTGGCTATTTACAAATAATGCCGCTATGAACATATTGCCACACTAAAATTCACAAAATTTCATCTATTATCATGTAAATAAAAATGTTAAACAGTCATTTTAGTGGAACACCAATTGTACAGGGACTTTGTTACATTTCCTGAATTTCATCTAACAATTTCAATGAAAGAAAAATACTGTTGCTAATTAAATTCATGATATATAATTGACATTATCTTATTTTCTCTTAAAATCTTAATTGGTTATGGCAATGAAGAAAGTCCTAAGTAACCCTCTGTAGTTAAGAATTGGGTTAGTCTACACTGGCATAAAGAAAGAAGAAATTAATAGTCTTCTGACTAGAGGCTGTTGACACAGCAGAGTTGTGTCGCTGCAGATCATCTTATGTAGCTAGAGCAGTGAAGACATGCTACTCGGGAGTGGTTAGAACAAAAGGACTGGTAGAGACCATGCATAGCTCTTCTTTGCAATTGAAAAGGAGACTGCTCTATTATATGTTTGTTGCCATGGCATCCTCTCAAATCCCACATGATATCAGAAAACTTTATTATTTGCAAATCCTGACCCATTTCTTCAATCACCATTATTTACAGTTTTCACATAATATGAGCCATTGGAAATTCTGAGGATGTTATTTTTTCTGAGAAGCATGAACTCCTCATCTAGCAGGTACCTTCATTTTTTTTTTTTGTTTTATTTTGTAGTATGGGCTTCCATTCTCTCTCTTTCTCTCTTCCCTGTCTCTCTTCAGTTTCTAACTTTATCTCACTACTGAAATCTTGCCTGGTACATAAACTAACTCAGAAAACCATGAAATAAGTCTCAAGTTCTCTGACTCTATGACTTCCCTAACCCCCTGTCACTAAGAATACCACATAGAGAGTCAATAGCAGATGACAATGGATGAGTGACCTTTCCTTTGCTATATCCATTGGTTCTGAAACAGAACAAAAATAAAAAAAACCTACAAATTTGCCTAGGTAGAAATATAAAAACCATTATGGAAAGCACCACATGAAAATTGCAAAAAGGTAGGCTGTTTTAGGAAGTGAGATAGGTCATTTTGTCCATCACAAGAAAATATCCTTGCAATGACATAAATAAAAAGCACAATTGCACATGTCCCATCAGCACAGGCAAGGTTTCAGACTGAACTATCTTTGGTTGATTATCTTAACATTTAGGACTACAGATTCATTCTTAAATCTTAACTTTTTATCACCAGTCTGAAATTTCTAGTTTGTGGGACAGAATGATATATAGAATTTATTCACTCAGGTGAAGTTTCTTGTAGTCATATTGAGAAGCACCAGGCAGGAAACTAGAAATGTCTAATCCAGTAAAGATTTCTTTCTTGTTCTTTATGTGTCTTATGATTTTATTCTTTCTTTTCCCCATTGATGAAGAGATAATTTATTTACAAAGAATCCTGGTTGTATCTGTACTCTGCTGCTCCTGTGTGGTCATTGTCCAGATACATAGAACCCTCTCTAATAATTGGAAAAATAGCTAAGACATAAAACAGACAAAATTTCTCTCATATCTATGGAACAGTGACCATTCCTTATCTTCATTATAAAAACACAACAAAATAAAAACATGCAATGGATTTAAGTTGTAGTTCTTCCTTCCTTTCAATAGATCCTCAATTGATTTCCTGAGCAATTTCTCATTTAATTTTCCATTCTTTTCTTCATTTTCCAATTTATTCATGTGTTAATGAGCTTTGTACACGTAGTCCACTATTATGCCCATGGCTGATCATGGACTTCTAAAAGGAAGAAAGAGATTGTTATGGAGTCTTGGAGATGCATTTGTTGAGGTCAGCCATAAGGCAAATAACTGAGAGAGAAGGACAGGTTCTTGTGGGTAAGTCTAAAAGCCAGTGTCTGAGGGTCCACTGACTCGTGCTTTGTTCCTGTCCCATGCTTCACCTTCCTTGATCAAAATATTGTGGCAGCATCATGTAATTGACAACAAGTGTCTTCTTTCTGTCCTCCAGACCATTCGTGGTATAGTCATGGGAATTCTCTCTAGTCCATGCTCCAATACTTATGCTCCACCTATTCCTTTCCTTCCCAGCTGTCTTCTAAAGAAACAAGTTATCAGCTTCCTTGCCAAGGTTTAAAACTTTAGTGTTATCACCCATATAGAAGTATCCTACCAGTTTTGTGAAAAATAAAGTATGTCTGCATTACTTTGGCATTTCCATTTTACTTTTTGTTATTTGCTAATGGTTCAAAGCAAAATAATCAAATGAGCAAACAAATTCTTTGAATATTGAATTAATCATAATTTGGCTAATGTTTTCTCACCACTTGATGCCCAGTTAGTGACCCATCATGGGATGTGGGTGTCCAATCCACAGATAAAGCCATGAACACTCCATAGTTGGAGGCTACCATTGTAATCATTACAGTTTTTTCTGCTTTCTCCTTTTTGATTTCTGTAACATAGTAAAATTACCATCATATGATACTTCATTACTTAATACCTCGTCAGTAAGCAACAGATACAAAAGTTGATCTTTCAAAACAGAGGATGTTTTTATAGTGACCAAAATAAGATAAAAATCAACACACTTTTCAAACACATTGGTTGAAATATAACTTTAAGTGTGTTAGAAAAAAGCAAGGGAATCTGCATAGGTCTCAGATACTATTTGATGACAACCTTAGCAATTTGATAGCAGTCTGTATTTTAGGTGTTGATAGCAGTCTATGTTTAATCCACTGCACATTTTTCATGTAATAATATCAAGGAAATTATATCAGAAACAGAGATTGGCAATGAGTGATTATTAAGGGACCTAATATAATTATAAGGGACCTAAGATAATTTGACTGAGGACCTGTCACATTCCAACCTCTACACAATCACCAAAGTCTTAGTCAGTGAACCATCTTTTTTAGAGGTATGGCTTCCTAAATCCTAGCTCACATAAAAAATTGAGTTAGATTAAGTTAGTCATCTCTCAAGTTTTAATTGAAATCCAGTATAACTAAGCTAGTCCTTCATATCCCTTAATTATGAATCTTCAGGTTCACACAGCAGTGAATTAGAAATATTTGAAAAATTACATTTGTGTTGAATATTGTGGATTGTTTCTACAGGAAACCATGGAATTGGCCTGACCTAACTGCCTTGAGAGACATATGTCTTAGGTTTTTCAAATTATTATTCATGGCTTTGGGATACTCTGTGCCTTCCAGTTCAGGATGCTTTGTGTTTCTCTATATGTTCTCTTGGTAGTCAAGGAAACATAAAAGTTAGACGGATAATGAGTCTTAGATTTTTAATCTTCTATGTACCTTCTATGACTTGCAAACTTCACTGTACTCTGGCAACTACAACTGTACTGATCCTTGGTAATGCTATTATATTCTGTTCCTTTCTAATAAAGGTATAAAAAGTCAGTTGCTTTTAATAAAATTGTCAAAGTCTCAGTCATGTTGTGGCCCCTCCAACTCAGCCCCTCCAATTAATGACTTAATTTCTGGAAACCATATCAAGTGACCTTGGCCTGATAATTAAGGACACTTACAGTTCTCTGTTATGAGTGAGTAAATATACTAGCTACCTTCATAGTATTCATGTTGTGTCAGATGCTATAGCAAATAGATGTGCTTAGAGTATATGAAAACATTGTTCCATTTAACTGAAAGGATGGGGTGCATCCTGAGTATCCATAGGCTCTTGTGTAGAACATAAATCCTAGATTTTAATGCTGGCAAACAGTTATAGGGGAATTTATTTTTTTATCAGTTACTTAGCTCTAATTTCCTAAAATGTTAAAAATTGCATGTCTTCATAGACCTATAAAATTAACTCAATGGTGGTTTTGAATACTAACAACAGAAAAGATGGAATGACAAATCAAACCAACAATCAACAGAGAATTCTTGAGGTAAACCATCGCAGTTGGAGAAAATATATAATTGTAAGACACTAGAGGAAGTAGTTATACAGTATTTATGTGAGCAAGTAGGAAACTGTCTGACGAACTTATGAGGGAGTTATTCAACATGATTAAGGCCATGGAATTGGTTAGCCTTTCTACTTGAGGTTATGATCATATTCCATTAAATGTGATAGGTGGAGTACTTTATCCGTTGATGATTATATCTAAAACACAGCCTACAAAGTACTTAAGACACGTTAACTTGTAGAGCTGTTGTGAAACTATCCTAAGTCAGTGAGAACACGTACATCTCCAAAGAGAAGAACATGGCTTAAAATGAGCTTCCTAAAATAAATGCACTAAAAGAAAGTCAGGGGCTTAGAGACAGCAGGAATACTCACAGACTCTTATCATTTGTGGAAAATGCAACCTGGTCTAGGAAGTACTAGTATAGTGCTGTTTTGTTATTATATCTGCATCTGCCATTATTTTTAAAACAATTTTAAATTACCATTCTTCTTAAACCTGAATAAATAAATAGAATTTGCATAGCCATTTTACAACTTTACCTCTTTCAGTTAACCACAGTATAATTTATGTGATGTTTGCTTTGTTGTTTTGATGTCCCTATGGTGTACTTCAGAGTCCCTGGCTGTGCAGTAGCTGAAATTTTTTTATTTGTTTTAATTTTAAAAAAATATGCACATTCAATGGACTCTTTAATTTCAGATCTTACAGGATTACTTTCAGGACTGACATTATGTTATCTTCAGTTCATCACATCAGGATGTTTGAAACATCAATATATCTTATTAGTGCTGTTGCTACATTGATCAGTTTATTAATGTGTTTTCTCTAAGGCTTCCTCATGGTAATTACTATTTTTCCCTTCATATAAATTAGTGTCTTCTGAGGCACATGTTGAGATTATGCAAACAGTCCTTATGTGATCATGTTCTGCTCACTAGTTTTAATTATTGATCTCACCTGCACTTGTTATTGCTAAGATGTTCTTTACTTCTGATGTTCTATTTCTGTCATTCCTACCATATTCATTAGAATTCTGCTATAAAGAACTGTATTTTCCATTTGAAAGTATCTATTTCTATTTTTTCTTAGTTTCATATATCTTCATTTATTTGTATAAAATGGACTATAGCATTTTATAAAACATGTACACTCATTGACAGTTCTTCATGTTATGTGTAGTAGAATCCAAGACTGATTCAACCGTGCTTGACCATCATAGGTGGAGGGGAAAACCCACTGCACTGTGACTAGAGATTGATGAATTCACAGAGATGTGTTGTAAATAATATCATGTGACTATTCAGAGTTACATTCAAAAACAACCAGAAAAACAAACACAACTACCCAGAACTGGCTAAGACTAACCAAGAGAATTACCAACCATCCTTTGTTTCACTATAATGTCATCTCCATAAGAATGACCTTAAAATTGCCTATTTCCTTTATGCCTGAGACAGCTTGCCATACCCCAAAATCTATAGATGTATAGAAAAGAGAGTATCATATCCTGGAGATGTCTACTCTTAGAATTAACCAAATTAATACATTAACCCTCACTTTAACCAGAGTTCTCTCCTTCCCTAAGTTTGTTTTTCAGAGGTGTTGTAACATTGCCACCCTAAGAATCCAGCCTTTCCCTCATTGAACATTCTCAATCCTTTTTGCCTGCATTAAATTCTTTCTCTCTGTCCCCCCCTCTCCATTCTGTTTTTTTTTTTTATGTTCATTGATGAATAAGCCAGAAAGACACACAATGAAATAAAAAGACAGCATCTTCACCAAATGGTGCTGGTATAAATGGATGTCAGCATATAGAATACAAATTGATCCTTACTAATCAAACTGAAAATACGTCATGTCCAAGTGGATCAAAGACCTCAGCACAAAGCCAGATACTTCAAATCTGATGGTAAAGGAAGTAGAAAACAAACATGAATGTAATGCCACAGGAGACAAATCCCTGTACAGAACACCAATAGTACAGACACTAAGGTCAACAAATAATAAATGGGGCCTCATTAAAATGCCAAGTTTCTGTAAGGAAAGGACACCATTAATAGGATAAAAGGACAATCTATTGTATGGGAAAATATTTTTAGGAACTCCATATCTGATAGGGGTTAATATTATATATAATATATATTATAAATATTATAAAATATTACATAATAATATAAAATAATATAAAATTTTATATATATATATATTAGACATCACCAGACCCAATAATAAAATTAATAATGTGGCATAGGCCTAAAAATTCTCAGTAGAGGAGTCCCAAATGGCAGAGAAATTTTCAATGTCCTTCACTATCAGGGAAATGCAAATCAAAACTATAATGAGATTCCATCTTACACCTGTCAGAATGACAAAGATCAATCACACAAGTTCTAGCTCATATTGGCAAGGATGTGGAGCAAAATTGGAATCAAACTACATGACGAACCAGCTATATTACCTTTGTGCATGTACCCAAAAGATACTCTATTCTACCATAAGAATCTTTACTCCACTGTATTCACAGCAGCTTTATTCATAATAGCCAGAACCTGAAAGTAACCTAGATGTTCTTCAAGCAAAGAATGGATAAAGAAATGTAGAACATTAAGAAAACGGAGCATTACTCAGTTGTTAAAAATGGCGTTATGAAATTTGCAAGCAAATGGATAGGACTAGAAAATATCAGGCTGAGTGAGGTATTGCAAACCCTGAAAGGTTAGTATGGCATGCAGTCATTTATAAGTGTATATTAGCTATTAAGTAAATGCTAATAATGCTACAATCCAGAGATGCAGGGAAGTTAAGTAAGAAGGACTCAAGTGGGGATACATTGATCTCCTTAGGAACTAGAAATAGAGTAGATTTTGAGGTTGGAAATAGAGTAAATTTTGGGGGCGTGTGGGGTTGGGATCACTAGGAGAGAGTTGGAGGGAGAGAGTATAAGGAAAAATTATGGAAACTGAGAGACATGTTGGGATGATGTAGAAACCTAGTGTTGTAGAAAATCCTTGGAAACTCTGATGGTGACTCTAGGAAGGACTTCTAATAATGAAGGATAAGGGGCCTGAAATGACCATCTTCTATAACCAGGCAAGGCTTCCAGTGGTGAGACTGGGACATCAATCCAGACACAAAATTTTCCATCTACAATTTGTTCTTCCTGAAAGATGTGCTGGGGTAACGGTGTTGCTGAACTACTGGGATTGACTGAAAAAATGACTGTTCTGAATTGAGGTCCAGGCCACTAAACAGAGCCCATACCTGACACTTCATGAATAGCCAGGACCAGAGGCCCCATAGCCCAGAACATTAGAGAACTATCAATTAACAGGACTGGCAAAAAAGGAAAAGTAAAGGAAATGATTTATAATGAAATTCTGCTATACTCATAGATCAGTGTCTAGTACAACCATTATTAGAAAGATTTTTTGCATTAGCTGATGGGAGTATACACAAAGACCCACAATAAAACATTAGACAGAAACACGGAAGACAGGGAAGGAGGATTAAAAGAGCCAGAAGGGCCAAGGACACAGAGCATGATTCACAAAATCAACTAAGCAGAGCTCATAGGGGCTCATAATGACTGGAGAGACAACCAGGGAGCCTGCATGGGTCTGAGCTAGGTCCTTTGCATATATCTTATAGTTGTGTAACTTGGGTGGTATCTCTGAATCTTTTGCCTACTCTTGGGACCTTTTCCTTCTTACTGTGCTGCTTCATCCAGGCTTGATGTAGCTTGTTACACCATCTTCAGTTGATATCCCTTGGAGACCTTTTCTTTTCTGAATAAAAATGGAAGAGGAGTGGACCTTGAAGAGAGCAAGTGTGGGAAGGGAGAGTTGGTGGAATGATGCAGGTCAGGGTGGGTTTTGTGATCTGGAAGCACTGTATGAAAGTAGAAAAAAAAAGTATTTCCAATCATGCCCTTGGATCTGTCCCATAGAAAGGACAATGTGTGTGAGAGCTTTCTAGTTTCTTGTTATCTTTGTTATTTTTTAAGGCTACATAGAGCATAGTACAGGCTGTGACCACACTGCCTCTGCACCTCCAGTGCTAGGATTAAAGGTATGCAGCACAACCATATAGCCTCCGACGTTTTAAATATATGCACTGGAAGATTTTGAAAATTATTTATTCATAAGGAAAAATTTTGTATAGAATATGCTTTTGGAATAAATTTAGAAGTCCTCAGAGTTATTAATCCTTGGTTATCATTATAATGTATACGCAGAGCTAATTCAACTATGCTCATATATGCTGTTAATTAGTTCAAACCATTTAAAATGTTAATTACCAAAACTTGTTATTTTTTAACTTCATTTTGTATCTTACTCTTTATTGGATATGATATTTCTGACAAAACAGGACATATTCTAATTTCTACAAAAGTAACCCTGACTTTGATGACCATAATGAGACCTTGTAGATAATGTTGGCTGATCCCTCATTGTTTTGTTGGGCACTCAAATGTCCTTGATCAACATGTTTCTTTATCAAACCACTGTTTGTTATACTGAGAACTCAACTGCTAATCTGTACTTGAAACAGTTTTATAGTTTCATGGGCCATTTAAACTAAATTTCAATATTCCTTATGTATGTCTGCGAATAAATATAAAGGGTCTTAAAGTTATTTGGTCAGGAAAAAATGACTAAGTGAAATGCAGACCATACTTCTGTCAATTAAAAATTTCATGCAAAACTATTAGCTGTAAAAATAGTTCCAAACTTTGTAACCATGATATAGAAATAATAAAATTTGAATTTTCACTCTGCTCTCACTTCATTGTAATGAAATAGCAGTAAACTTTACATAGGAAAGCTTCATAAATATAGTGCAGAGTGATATATTAGAACTAAGGCAAAATCTTGATGAGAATCATCTCAGAGATATGGAAGTATCAAATTGTAGACAATTTTATCAAGTTACTTTTTTCTGTATTAAATCTTAAATAAATTTAGGAGTTTGAATATTGAGTTCTGTCCCTCTGTCACTTAAATTTTACCCTTTTGTAGAAAATAATTTTTTTCTCATTTTCCCCTCCTTTACTCATCCCAGTCCCTACCCTTCCTGCCTCCTGTCAAGAAATACTCCTTTTCTGTCTCTCATTTGGATTTGGAGTTTTGGATTATAGGGTCAGGATCATGTTGTAGTATTAGGGTTACAGATAGTGGTATAGGCTTTAGGGTTAGGCTTAGAGTTAGGAGTAGTTATATTTAGTATTAGGTTTCAGGCTAAGGAAAGACTAGGCATGGGGTTACAGGTTACAATTATTGTTAAGGTTAAGCTAGCTATTAGAGATTAGGGTGAGGTTTAGACACAGCTGGATAGTTTTATGTGCATGTCAACTTGAAATAGGCGTAAGTGATCTGAGAGGAGGGAACTCAACTAAGAAATTCTCCCATGAAATAGGACTATAGGGAAGCATATAGAACATTTTTATAATTAGTGACTGGTGGTAAAAGACCCAGTCCATTGTGGGTGTTGGCATCTCTGGATATCTGAGTTCTATAAGAAAGCAGAATGAACAAGCCATGTGGAGTAAGGCAGTATATAGAATCCCTTAGTAGTCTCTGGGTTAATGCCTGCCTCCAAGTCCCTGTCCTGTTGGAGTTCCTGTCTTGACTTCTTTTGATGAGTAACAGTGGGGAAATATAAACTGAAATAAACTCTATCTTCCCAAAGTTGCTTTTCATTATGTTTTATCATAACAATTGTAAACCTAACTAAGACAAACATTCAATGACTCCCATAGAATTATAGTAAATTAAACTTAATCCCTAAACCGTACCATAGAAAATAGCCCCCAACCCTGACCCTGAGTCTCATCTTTAAGCCCAACCTTATCCCTAATAGTTTATCCCTAACCATAAACCTATATAAAAACCACCGTCTCAACACTAAACGCTGTGAATAGACCTAATGCTAACTCTAACACTACCTAATCTTTTAATCTAATCTTAACCAGTAAGCCTGGCTCTCTGCTGCATAAATTAAAACTAGCCCTGTCCATGAACTCTAAATCTAACCATGCTTGTAACCCATAACTGAGTATAACCCTAAGGCAAAATCTAACCCTAGTCCAGAATCTAATGCTTAATATGCAATGTCAGGGAAGAATTTCCAATTACTGGAGGGCTTTGTAATTGTATGCCACTTTGATACTCTTCTGGACCATTAGCCACATTTGAGATCTCTTGTTATTGCTTTGGGAACATGGGTAAATCAAGGATAATATCATTAATATGTAATCAGCTGATCAGCAATATCATTTGTCTTGTTATCTTAGCTCACCTTGCTCTCCATCACATTTTCATGTTACAGAGATTAGCATTTAATTATATCTGGATGGCCATTATTTTTTCTGTAACATTATATGTAAATCAAAATTGTGGATTAGAGGTTATGTTAGATAATCTGTATTCCATAAGAAATAGGCCATAATTAAAAGATATTATCTTAATATTTTGATTAAAATTGTATTAAAGAAAATTTATATTCATCTAACCTCAAATATGTTTTGTATTGTGTTCTAAGATTTTTTTCTTGTGCATTAAACCATGTAGTAGTTTAGTTTAATTTCTGTTGCTGTGATAAAACATACTGACAAAAGTACCTTCCTATCAAGGTGTAATGGTTTGAGTGAAAATTTTCTCTGTAGTCTCCTGTATTTGAATCCTCGAATCCCAGTTGGTGACACAGATTGGGACTGTGTAGCTTTTACAGTCTAACTGGAGAAAGGACCACACAAGGGGTGAACTTTTGGATTAACAGTTTCATATAATGTCCTGTTTACTGTCTGTGCTTTTGCTTCAGGTAATGTGAGCTCCAATTTTCCTTTTTCTGCTCTCATGCCTGACACTTATACTATGGTGGACTTGGATCTCTCTGGAACCATAAACTAGACTCTTTCTCTTATAAGTTATTTCAGTTATGGTATTTTATCATAACAGAAAAGAAACCAGTACACCAGGCTATACACTGATTTATGTATTGCCTTTGTAATAACAACTAATACACCATCTGACATCCAGGGAAAATCAAGGAAAGAACTTAAAACATGTAGGCACTTCCAGAGTCAAGAGTAGAGAACAAGGTAGTGAACTAGTATAAGCATGTCTGTATCCTCATATTTAGTCTTATACCTAGCATTGCCCAGCATTAAGTTGGTACAGCCCATATTAAGGATGTTCCTTCCCAGCCTCAATCCATTCAAGAAAAGTTCCCTAGCAGGCATGCTCCCTGGACAATCTAAACAATCCATTGAGACTCTTCCCAGGTGAATCTAGATTGTACTGACAGTTTAAACTAGCCGTTGCTACTAACTAAGCCATATCGAGTTAAAATAATATATATGTGTAATACTGAAATAGTATATATTAAATGACAAAACAAAGTATAATTTAACTTACACAACTTGACTTATGAAGCAGATGTTCAAATTACTTGCTAGGATATAGCATCACTAAATGTTTGCATTTCATGAAAATTCACTTCATATAATTTGAAAACAGTAATGGGATTGAGCCAATTTACAACAATTAAGCAAAAAAAAAAAGAACCAAGCAAACAAAACAAAACAAAAAAGCAATAAGCACGCATACATTTTCAATTTTCAGGATAGTATTTCAGTATTACACACACACACACACACACACACACACACACACACACACACACAAACCATATTATATATATATATATATATATATATATATATATTATATGTTTGATGCTGAGTTGCTACCCAATTCTAGTCTCTGCACCTATTTCCCCCAAGTCAGCAATCAATCTATTCTTTGAAAATAATGATACATGTAACAGAGGACAAAATCAAACTATGGCCATGTTCCAGGCATCTTATTTCCTGCTCCTATGTGCTGTACTGAAATATATTCACAGCCAAGGCAAGCTAATGGCAGTAAATCTGCTTATTCCAAAAGAAAATAATGGATGTCATGTAAACAGAAACACTTATGGGAAAGTGTTATGTGAGTACAATTTTGGTTTTGATCTTCAAGGTGAAATATTAATGGAAATGCTTTTCTGATAATGTTGCTCATTGAAAAAGTAATTAGTATAAAACTCTATCTCTCTGTGAAGTGTTTATAGTCATTTGAGGGTCATGTTAGTGATGTCTGAGTTCCCGGTGTGCTAATTTCACACTGCTATTTATACAGGAGGGAAGATTAAAGGCAAGAGTTGTTCTTTTGATTGTGCTTCATGTGTATATATATCAGAAGATTCATCTGATTACTTGTTTCAGAGAAACTATTCCCCAAATATCATGTCTTATAGCTTAACATCTCCTGAGACATACTTTGCTGTTGATGAATGTATAATTTGGGTAATATGATTGATTTACAAATTGGGTAGTGGACCCATTTTGCTCTTAGAACCCTCCTTAGGTGATAGACAACTGGCAGAAAACCAGTATCTGTAGTTCTGAGGCCCTCTTCTGGCATCTTCAGTCAGATCCACATGCAAGGTTCTCATAAACAACAACAACAACAACAACAACAACAACACACACACACACATTCATTTGTTATACATATTTTTAAATTTGAAGAATTGAAAAGTAAATAATAAAAAGTTGAACAGACAATACTGGGCTGGTACAAATATGTAGAACCAGAATTAAACTGTGAGTGATGGGTACTAACAAGACTTGGCCAAGGAAGACTCTGTGTAGGCTGTGGTATGTATGGCAATTGGACAGCCCAGGGAATGCATCACACTGCATCTCTGCACAGAAATACACTCCAGGTAATTCGTGTTGATTCATAGTGACTATTTAGGAAGGCATACAAGCTATATAACAAAACAAATTAATTGTTCATTATCTTTTAGTGGGAATGACTTCCAACTTTAAGGAGAAGCTCTCTTAAATTGTGACCAGTTTTAAATTAACAGCTTACAATGATTTAAAGATTTTTGTCTGGGGCCATAAATTGGTTTCATGAGGCTGGAAATATGGCTCAGTGGTTAAGGGACACTTTTCCAGAGGGTGCAGATTAAATTTGCAGTGTCTATATGGTAGCTCACAATTGTCTATCACTCCAGGGCCAGAGAATTTGACCCCTTTCTGGGTTTCACAGGTAACATTCACACAAGTGCTATACAGCCATGAATGTAGATAAAACACTCAATTAAATCAAATTAAATTAAAATGAAAAAGAATTACTTTTCTAAAATCTGTAGATGTATTCTGGATTTTTGTATTAAAGTGCATAGTTAAGGAACAAGTCCTTTGAAAATTGAAAATTTATTCTAGTTGTGTACCAAAAACCTACCAGGAAAGGAAGAGGTTATTGTTCTTTAAGATGGCAAAACATATAAAAGTAGCATTGATCCATTAAACATTTGGGAACACCATAAATTGTATGCATAGAAGTCTTTCTATTAAGTCTTTGGCTTAGCATTTTAAAAAGGACAGAATGTCACCTGAGTTAGGCCTCTCAGTTTGAATTACTCAGAAAAGACACAGCAGAAGAATTATGGAGGAAGTGGCCGGGACAAACTGAGCATTTATGGTAAGCAATTTTGATAAAAAGAGAAATCTTTATTGGGGGCATGATTTGCACAGAGAAGTTGTATTTCTTGAAGTGGACTTTGACTATTGAGTATCATCATCTTCCATAATCTGGTGCAGCAACCCACCTTTCACAATATGATGTACATGCTTATATGCTATGAATAAAGGGGAAAAGAGCCACTAACCTGATGGCAACAGCAGATAAAGGCAGTAAAATATACAAATCTACAAACTGTGTCCATTTTGTTCAGGGAAAGTATGTAAAGGGCTGTAGGCTTTCATCTTTGCTGTCTGCTTTTGTTCAAGATGCATCTAACAAGAAATACTGAGTGACAGTTCAGGCTTGCATTCTTGTTCACCAGTCTTTAATGTAAAATAAAGTAGTTAATAAAAATAAGGTCCCCAAATTCAGTTTTCTTAGTACTTTAAAATCAAGAGAAAATACTGAGGTGTACTTACACTTTTAAGAATATATTATCAATGGTTGCAGTGATGGATTAAATAATTTTAAAATGACTTTGAATGACATAATTAGTCATTTATTTGATTAACAATTGTTATAGAAAATGAGGACAGATACATAGCTAGGACATTGATTTCATCAGGGCTATGTAAATCTCCATTGATAACCTTGACACTTTACATAAAGTGAAATCTAAAGTTAAATGACTGGAATATATGAAAACAAAATAAACATCTTTTGGCTTTTATGTTGGTTTTATGATAGGGTATCACTATGCTGCATGTTGCCTATAAATCCATAATCTTTTCAGCTACCTCAGTGTTGAGGATTCAGACACTTAAATCAACACTTGTTCTTTACATCAAACATAAAAGCAACTTCCCATTTTGGAAGAGTTTACTTTTTGGAAGCTGACATTAACATGAAATTTTCAATATCAGAAAAAATCTACACAATATGGCTATTGTGTATTTGTGTGTGTGTGTGTGTGTGTGTGTGTGTGTGTGTGTGTGTGTGTGTGTGTGTGTGTGTGTATGTGTGTGTTTGTCCTATGTAATGGTTTTTCATCTTGGTTAGTGTCCTGGTTAATTTTTTGTCAACTTGACAAAAGCTACAGTCATCTTGGAAAAGGCATCTCAGTTGAGGCAATGCTCCATCAGAGTGCTTGTGGGCATGTCTATGGGACATTTTTTTGGTTGATGATTGATATGGGAGTACTCAGCCTACTGTGATTTATACCATCCATAGCTAGTGCTGCTATATTTTATAATTAAGCAGGCTGAGCAGTCATGGAAAACAAGCCAATAACTAGCATTCCTCCATGGCCTTTGTTTCAGTTCCTGCCTCAAAGTTCCTATCTTCAGTTTGTGTTGTGACTTGCCTTCACAATGGACAACTTTAAGTTAAATAAACCTTTACTTCCCCAAATTGCTTTTGGTCATGATATTATGTCATAGCAAAGATAGCAAATATAATAAGAGAGTTTTATACACACTTCAATTTTCCATATCTGAAAAAAATCTTTGCTATCAGTCTCTTTATACCATCATTTCATAATTTCCTCCTCTCAACTTTGAAATTCTCATGACCATGAATAACAAAATGCTTGTAAAAGAATTTTAAAATTCTAAACCAAGCCTAGAAAAACAAAGAATAACCTACAGGTTTGTTCCTAAATAAGACTTATTGTCCCTCTGCCTGCTTCTACTGATTACCGGTAGCTTAGTCCAGTTTCATGATATTTCTCCCAAGTTGGCATGTCCAGGGGTGTCATTATGCATGTCTAGTTTAAGTACCCATATTGTTGAGATTTCATGGCTGCTTCCTTTTTTCCCTCACATCTAGAAGTCACATCTAAATGCAGGCATCCTGGTCCTCTGATTCCTCCAATCTTTCTATCACTTCTTCCACCACCTTTCCTGAATGTTAAATGTAGAGATTGCTTTGTAAATATATTAAGAATCTGATCCCAAAGGTAATTTGTCCTCTGAATTTTTAATGGTTGTGAGTCTGCAACAGTCTCCACCAGCTTCAACAAGAAGCTACTTTGATGAGGAGTGAGATCTGCATTTGTTTGTGGATAAATATACTTAGAGTATATTCCTGAATTATATTTGTTTAGCGAAAGTGGAAATAGCAGGTGATCAATGACCCCCTCCAACCATGGATATTGGGCCAAGTTCACAGTACCAAACAAAAATTTCTACCTATTAAGTGGGCTTATGTCCAATCGGTTTTGATGCCATTCAGAATATTTTACTAAACTGACCTCTGTGGTTCCTAGACTTTGTACCTAAGTGGTAAAAAACATTAAATGAAAACAATTTATACTGAGTGTTCTTTTCTAGATATAGCCTTGAATATACATGTTTGCATATATGCATTACAATATGGGATATTTTCACTAACTATAATTGAAGGCACAATTGAAAATTAAAATTTAAGCACATGATGAAAAAGAATACTGTCTTCATGAAAATGTGGTGCTCTCTGAGTACCTACGGAACTATCAATATGGAAAAGGTATGTCCTTCATGTAAATTTACTTCAGTGTTTCTTTGGCATGCTTAATTAAATCTTAATGAAATTTGGTTTGATTACATTCACTAGAAAATTCAATATATTCATATTTGCAATATCAAAAATCATTTAATATAAATTTATAAATATGAAAAATTGAAGAAAAGTCGTGTTTTTCAGAGTTCATGGAAAATACAGAATTATAATTTCTATACTATGTGTTGGGGAGAAAACTAATCTTCAGTTCAGGTCCCATGTAATTTCTAGAAGAGAGCACTGCCATAATTGGTTTAATTTCTAGAATGTTTTTCAATATTAACTGTGTTAAATTTGGTCATGTATAGGATAATGACACACATTGAAACAGGTTTTTACATCTCTGTATTTTAAATATATTTATATTTAAAGGAATTGATAAAGCCAGGATTAGTAAAACAAATTGTTACTTTTTCAAAATATTAATAATCTTGCATAAATATATTATGTTTTTTTAAAAAGCAGAGTGAATGACAGAGATAGACAGTGACAGAGAAAATGGAACAGAAGTCTGTGGAGGACCAGAAAGCAATCGCAGTAAAGAGGCCAGCTGGCACCTAGGCTCTGCCAAAGTAGCATGCCTGATTGTTCAGAGAACAGAACGCAGCAAGAGATTTAAACAAATAGCTGCTGACTCTTTGAATTAGGGTGGGGAAAAGATGAGGTTTGGACTATATGAAACATGATACCCATAATGTCACCAAACTGCCAAAGAGCACTTGACTGTTATTTGGTGTTTTCCATCCAAATCATAGTATTTAACATGTATCACTTAATCACAATGAGGTCACCAATAAACCTTACTCTCATCTACACAGTTGAAATTTTAGAATGCTCATGCACACACTTTTATTATTATTATTAAAATAACATCTCCTACATCAAAATTTTGAGGAAATAGACTTTGGATTTATTAAAACTAACCTTTCCATTATCACTAAAATCACAATAGCAACCAGAAAAAGAGAAACACAACTTTATGAAGATTAAAAAACAAAAAGCCATTGATTTATTTAAGTGTTTTATATATATGTATATATACATATATATGTATATATATAATCTTAGATAAACAAAACAAACCTAAATATAACTGTTTTGCATTCTCACAAACAGTTACTTCCTAACTATATTTAGTACTGAAGATTATAACTCTCTTCTAAATTTCATTTTAATAAAAATTTAATTGAATAGAGTATGTAATTTGCCTATATGCCATAATTGTGTCATACTTCATATATTGTCAGGAAATAAATATCAATCTATCTAGGAAACACAATTTATCATAAGAAAGTATATTTTATGAAACATTGCTGTCATCAAGCTGTTTTTCTGTCTGTCTTTCTACTATTGGAAATTAGATGGTCATGTAGTTCATTCATGCCTCTACTCTATTTGGTTTTGATTTATGAAAGAGTCCCGCAATGTCCAAAATGAACTTTCACTTGCTATGTATTCTTAGATAACTTTGGACTCCTAGTCCTGCTACCTCTATCCACAAGACATTGAGTTTACTGGTGTGTACTTCACCATCTGGCTCTACTATTTCATTGTTAAGGTGTTCTTTCCATAAAGCATTAGGAGTACAAACTTTCAGCACAAAATATGGTAAAATCTCATTAAATTAACTAGTTTTCATGTCTTAAAAAACCAAAAAAATTAACTAGTTTTACTTCCTACTATTTTGCTTTCAGATAAAAGTATTATACATCCTCATGAAATATTAAACAACCTTTCATTGTCACCAATAAACTACAGTATAACCTTTTGAAATTTCTTACCTACACATACATATTTAACATAATTTTACTTTTCACTCTATTAAGAAAGCAACTATGAGACTCCTGTCCTACTGCTATTATATATCACATACTTTAAGGTTATGTGAATTGTTTACATATCAGTTTTTATCTTCTTCCCAATATTTTGAGGCCTACTAAATATATAATTTATTTATCTATACTATGTACTTATTAATTGCTACATATCCTTATTATTAACATATATATTTAACATACATTCACTTCCCCAAGGATATATGTAAGAAATTGTAATATCTCCAACGTGTCATTGAAATAGTCCTTGTTGTTGACTCAATAGGAAAATCATAGATACACATCAACAAGTTTGATGTCCAGTATCCTACCAACTAAATTGAGATAATTAAACAATACATTTAAACATAAACAATACTTCCAATACTTCGTGTGTGTGTGTGTGTGTGTGTGTGTGTGTGTGTGTATGTGTGTGTGTGTGTGTGTGTGTATGTGTGTGTGTGTGTGTATGTGTGTGTGTGTGCACTCATGCTAGTTCCTGTGTTTAATATTTTTTATCCCTGCACTGATTGTCATTTTCTGTTGTTCTATGGTTGAGATTCTATAGTAGTTAGATTCTTTATAATCATATAATATCAGAATAAAAGATGCATGTCTACAGTTTATTTTCCTGGGGTCAATTTATAATAAGTTTTAAAATAAACACCTTTTCATAAACATAAAAACTCATGTTTCCCATAAATAATTGATGAGTACTCTCTCTCCTTTTTTTGTGGTATGTTCCAAAAATGTTAGTAAAGTCAAAGATTCAGTGGAGAAGGGGATTTTCTGCCTATGCTGACAAATGTCCCCACATGGCACTCTTTCCTGTGAGTGCTCCTGCCTCTGTATGCCCACCATCACCTGAATACCCTCATTACAGAACACTCACAGTTCAGCCCATCTGTTGTTCATTAGAGCCCACAAAGCAATCATCACAACATGACAAACAATGGCCACCCCTCTTTCATCTGTGTGGAAAACTAGAGTTCCTAGGGAGACTGATGGAAGGAGAATTCACTAACGTCTTATTTTCTTTCCCTCAGTTCTTTGATTAGTCTTACCAAAATAGAATTGATGAAAAATGCCTTTGTATTTTTCAAAATGTTCAGACAAAAGGCTGATGTTCTCTTTATGTCACTAAATCTAATTAAATGAGTGCTAATGTGAAGTTTAATGTAAGGAGTCTGACATAAAAATACCTGGAAAAAGGTTTGTTTTATATCAGCATCTTTAATAAATATTTTACTACCTATATTGTATATTGTGTGTACAAATAGGTAAGCAAATTCTTTTAGATAAATTGTATAATGTAATCCCTATAGTTTGACAGTATGATAAAGGCAAACACACATGAAACTCTGATGTTTGAAATGTGCCAACAGACACAACATTAACCTACTTGAGAAGACAGCTTGTTGAGGGGAGAGACACAAAGAAAACATGTTTATTTTTGAGGTATAGTTTGAAATGAAAGCAATTTGCACATAAAGACTTCAAGTAAATACTGAGTGTTAGTTACAGGTACTTAGGATTCACTGCACTAAGTTAATGGAATTACTAACATTTACTGAATCTTTCTGTGCCCTAGCACCAATTACAACACTTTTAAACTCTTTATATGTTTTCCAAAGCCTTATAAGATACATGTAGATACTTATTTATATAATGATGTAGTGCAAAAGCTGTGTGTGTGTGTGTGTGTGTGTGTGTGTGTGTGTGTGTCTCTGTGTGTCTGTGTGTCTCTGTGTGTCTGTGTGTGTCTCTGTGTGTCTGTGTGTTTATGATCTCACCATTTTAGATGGAATAATTGAGATGCAAGTTATTAAAATCTGAATAACATTTAAACATTGGTCTGGAATTTGAATTTAGAATGTCCAGCTCCAAATGTCACAGTCTTATCTAAATCTGACATGTACATTGTTTTATGCAAATATATTGGATAGAGAATTATAATCTTCCCCATTTGATTTTCCTAAAATAAAGTATCTATAAAAATGTGTTGTGCAAGTCTGTATGTCATCTTGCAGCAGCTCTCTCCTATCACAGATACTGACAAACATCATACTGAGGCATTGTCCATGAAGACTGAGCTAAACAACCCACCTGAGCCTTGACTTCTCACCTGGGAAGTAAATTTACATCAAAGAGCTTCGACAACCTGTTTTCCACACCCGTTCTCCACCTGCATCTTGGAAACCAAAGAACCTACAGTTTCATGATATGCTCATCTCCTCTCCTTCCTCAAAAGTTTTAAGAAGAGGCACCCTCTACTACATGGACTCTGGTTGTCCTTAGAAATTTCCCCATTCTGTCTGTCTCTAGTGCCTGAATTCACCTTAGAGATGCCTGCATACCTCTGGGCTACTTGAATTACAGCTAAGTGTGCTTCTGTGTGCTAATTCTGAAGAAAAACTTGTCTATTGTCCCAGTGAAGCACAGGATGGTTCACTTCATTGGTTCAGCTCGATTTCCTAATCAGAACTGCTTGAGATATATCATGATTAGCACATACATATTCTTAGTCAAACTATCACGTGGGTAGGCCCCCTACCATTGCTTTTATTATAATCTCAGTTACTCTATCAAACCCTATGAGCCTGGACTTGAATCTTTGTATTTATCTCAGCATTCTTATATTAAAACCTCCCACACAAATGTCTCATTAAGGTCTGTCCCTGACATTCAATGGATGGATTTTCTACCCCAGTGTTTCAAACTCTTCCATAAAATAGTTCAAAAGCATAAAGGCCACATAATTATATTTAGCACAGCAGCAAACCCAATCCAGGTACAAATTGATGTCTCATTTCTCTTACTGAAAATACCACGATGAAAGTAACTTATGGGGGAAGTAACTTATTCTTCTTGTAAGTCCACATTGTGAGGAAGTCAAGGAGGAACTTCAAATAGTCAGCCCCATCACACCAACAGCTTGAGAGCATATTCACTTGCTTGTTATGCTCAACTTTGCTTACACATTTCAGGAACCCCAATCCTAGAGAATGGTGGGGTCTGCAGTGGGCTGGGTCTTACTACATTCAGTAATGAAAGATAGGGGAGGGTGCAAAGTCAGAGGGTAGAAAGGGGGTGGGGAGTTGAGTGGGAATAGGATGCATGATATGAAATCCAAAAGGAGTCAATAAAAACCCTTCATGGTCTTCTCTCAAGGACAAACCAATGTAGACAATTACTTATTGACACTCTCTTTCCAGGTAGTTTTAGGGCATGTCAAGCTAAAAATTAAAACTAACTACAACAAGGAATTGAATATAGAATCTTAAAAAAAGCAATACCATACTAAACATCTGCAGTTGTGAATTACACAGAACTAGTTTTATTTCATAAATTCTCCCCCAAAATTGAAAAGGGAAGCATTAATTCAAATTGTTTTCTTGAGTCACTATTGCATTCATAGTAAATCAAAGCCAAATATGATACTGCAAGAACACACATGTATGTGTACAGATTAGTGGATTGATATATATATATATATATATATATATATATATATATATATTAGTGGATTGATATATATACTATGAAACAGGATTTGATAAGCCCATGCATCATGATACTATCAAAAATACAATGATAAATTCATACGACTGTAAAATATTTTCAAAGGAAATTATACATCAATTAAAGAATGTGAAGACAAGATATTTATAAATATATGTGCTTAGGGAACAAAATAGGCAATAATACTACCATATGCACAGTGTCATAAAACTCTACAGTTTTATCAGATTTAGTGCAATCCTTACTGAAAATATCATTTTTCTTTGTTTCTTATTTTTAATTGAATTTTTAATTAGCATACAAATAATAGCTTCCCTTATAGCCTTATCAAACATACTAAGTTTGGTTGGGCCTTCTGTCTTCCTGATATCTCCTACCCTGTCCTCATTGTACTCTTTCATCCCCAATAATTCCCCCTCTACATTATATCACATGCCTTATTTTATTCTACTTACTAATGTCCCTTTAATCCCCTTTATACCCCATCATGGGTCCCTTCCTAGTTTTCTGGCCTCTACCCACATTTGAAAGACCCCAACTCAAACTCAGCCTGATACCCACCAGCATGCATTTGAAAATCATTCTGGCCACACACACAGCTCTGGGAAAAAGAAGACATGAAATGGTTGGTCATGATGAAAAGTCTCTAGAAATTGTAATTGTTACTAGTTTCCAAGGAATGATATTATCCTCAACAATTGTCTGGTTTCTAAAACTTGTCATGGGTTACCCTGCTCCAGAGAGTCATTCCTATCCAAGTTTTGAAAATAAGTATAACTTACTCTTTTCCCAGAAAAAACACTAGCTGTCCCATGGCCTTGCAGGTGTAAAAACCAAAATAACATTCCAAACTCCTGTTTAGTGACCAAAAAGATATAAAAACTGCTTGTTTTAGAAACTCAGGTTTGATCTCTTCTCAGGGAAAGACGCCAAATGTGTTGGACTAAAATCCTTTTGCTTTTGCACCGAACTTGTGTTCCTGTGAGTGACTGTGTGGGGTGCATCTCTTGAATTGGTCCCCCTTTTTGGGCCCAACACATTCACACCTTCAAAGTACAAAATATATAACATTAAAAGCCAGGAGCTTTAGATAAGAGAGAAATTTCAGTGATTGTCTTTCTGAGCCTGGCTTGCCCTACTCAATACAATATTTTCCAATTCTACTCATATTTCCTGCAAATTTTATACTTTCACTTTTATTTTCTTTTTTTCTTTTTGGTGATGTAATTTTTATTTAAATTAGAAACAATTTTATTTTACACATCATTCCCAGATCCTTCTCCATCCCATCCTCACTAAGCCTCTCACCAATTTACCATCCCACCACCATCCACTCCCCACAGAGAGATAGGCCTTCCATCAAAGTCTGTCACATCATTTGGGGCAAGGCCTAGGCCCTCCCCTGTGTATCTAGGCTTAGAGAGTATCCCTCCATGGGATAATGGGCTCCCAAAATCCATTTGTGCACCAAGGATAAATAGTGGTTCCACCGATAGAGGCCCCTAGACTGCCCGGAGAGATATACATGGTCCTCCCTGAGAAGGAGAACGGGGCAAGAGCTTCTGAACAAGTTAGGAGCTTGGGGTGGGGGGAGGTAAGAGAAAGAAAAAGGGAAAAGAGGAGCAGGGAAGAGAATGTGAGGGATCAGGAAATTGAGTAGGGGGAAGAATAGAGTAGCATGTAAAGAGATACCTTAATAGAGGGAGCCATTATTGCTTTAAAGAGAAATCTGGCACTAGGGAAATGTTCAAATCCACAAGGATGACTGCAACTAAGAATTAAGCAACAATGGAGAGGATACTTCAAATGCCCTTCCCATATAATGAGATTAATGACTACCTTAAATGTCATTCTAGAGCCTTCATCCAGTAGGTGATGGAAGCAGAAGCAGATACCCACAGCTAAACACTGAACCGAACTCCTGGAATCCAGTTGTAGAGAGGAAGGAGTTATGAGCAAAAAGGTCAAGACCAGGTGGGGGGAACCCACAGAAACAGCTGACCTGAGCAAGTGGAAGCTCAAAGGCCCCAGCGAGACAGCTGGGGAACCACCATAGGATGGAACCAGGCCTCCTGAACATGGGTGACAATTTCATTTTTCTCTCTTACTTGTATTAATTATTTTCTTCTCATGTAATACTTGCCAACCACAATTTCCTTTCCTTCCACTCATCCCAGTCCCCTCTGGCAACTTCCCTCTGTCTCTGATCCACTCTTCTTACATTTCACTTCAGAAAAGATCAGGCTTCTCAGGGATATCAACCAAACATGATATAACAAGATACAGTAAGACTGCACACAAACCCTAATATCATGGCTAGGTAAGCAACCCAGAATAATGAAAAGGATCCCAAGAAAAGTCAAAAGGATCAGAGTTACCCCCACTTCCACTGTGAAGAGTCACACAAAAACACCAAGTCAACAAAAATAACCTATATGGTTGTTATAGCATAGATCATGTAGGCTGTTTAATTGTAGCTTCAGTCACTGAGCCCTTTTAGAATGCTGCTTCATTGATTCTGTGGGATGGGTTCTTCTGGTGTCCTCTACCCCTCTGGTTTCTACAGGTTTTTCCTCCAGTACATCCTCAGGATTGGGACCTGATAGAAATTACCTGATGGTGACTGGGCTAGGCACCTATCTATGAGTATAGCAGAATGTCAGTACAAATCATTTCATTGATTTTGTTTGTCCATTTCTTCTATTTTAGGTCTCTGGTCAGTAGGCAATGTCAGGTATGGGCTCCCTCCTGTGGTATGGGCTTCATGTCAGACCAGTCATTGGCTAGCTACTCCCACAAATTCTGTGTCACCATAGCCTAAGTACTTCTTACAGGCAAGACAGATTGTAGGTTGAAAGTTTTATAGTGCAGTTGGTGACCCAGTTCTACAACTAGAAGCCATGCTTGGTTACAGAAAATGACCAGTTCATACTCCGTATCTGCTAGGATCATCCTTCTAGATACCTGGGAGTTTCTACTACACTAGGTTTCCACATTTCTGCCCAACAAATGCTTTGCAGTTCCGGGTGTCTCTCTCAGTATTCTCTCTGTAGGCCAAGTGATCCCTCTTGTTCCCATCCACACCTGCCCCCGTTGTCCATTAAAATCTTTTGTTCCTCTTTCACAGGATGATCCTAAACAAAAATAGAGAACAAATCCCTAAAGTTTGTGTGGACTGACTAAAGAATCAATAGAGAAAGCAATTTTAATTTAAAAAAAAAAAAGGAATCTTAAAGGGACCACATTGTCCTTTTTCATAGACATTACAAAGATGAAATATAAAACCTACACTATTAAAACAGTATGCTACAAGAATAGAGATATATCTATCAACCAGGCAAACAGAGTGAAGATTCAAAAACATAGTTGTTGGTTTTTGGCTATTATAGAATGCCTAAGAATGTCATGACCTCCCTGGTCCATGAACTACTCTCAAGTTCTTCATCCCAGTCTCCCACTGGAGTCTTTTCTTTTCAATAATCTACAGGGCAATCAGATTTGCTTCTCTGATGTCCTCAGTTCAATTCCTGGTACTCACATATTAGAAAGAGAAAGAAATAACAGATCTCCATGATTTCCTCTGACGTTTAAATGTACATTGTAGTGTTCTTATTTCTATACATTCTCTCTCTCTCTCTCTCTCTCTCTCTCTCTCTCTCTCTCTCTCTCTCTCTCTCTCTCTCTCCCCCCTCTCTCTCTATCTCTCTCTCGAGAGAAGGAGAATAATGTGTAATAAGAATATAAGGATTATTACCTCAGCATCACTTTCTATTCATACAGTTAGAAGAAAAACTACATATTTTAACATTTTTATAGCAATGGGCAAAAGATACGATTTTTTCTACCAAATATATCCCATTTTGTATTAAGCGAAATTCAATAAAGATATTTGCTTTTACTGTGTATTCTGGTGTTAATGGAATATTTTAAATATTCCAGATCTTCAAATATTAAAATTGGATATTCAATAAATAAAACAGGTTCATTTCCCAACATATGTGTTTTATCTGTATTATTAATTAAAATTGAATAAGAAGTAATCCATAAGAATCTTAATTATTCAAATAACTTTACCACAACTCAATTATGACATTTACTTCTATAATATTTTAAGCTCTGTTTAATCCAATTAGAGTATTGTCAAAATATTCAATAAATACTTTAGAGAAATAATTATTAAGACCATTATATACTACAAAGTATATTACAAAGGATTACAAGAATGTTTTGATGTATATGCATTCCATTTGTATTTACCATATGCATTAATAGAATCATGGTTAAGAATAATGATCAGGAAATAATATAAGGGATTTATCATAATTTCCTGCTGTAAAAATAAAAATATATTTATAAGTAGAGGCACAGAATCTTGCTTGTTCAATTTTTTCTTCTTATACACATTTCATTCAGAAATTTCTATAAAATACAGAATTATAAATACTAACATAAAACATTTTATTATAGCTATAATCACATATATTTTCAATTGAGTTTGGTTCTTAAATTCATATTTTACCTATCAAATATTAATATTTTTGTCTTCTACCATCTCTTCTTCAAACATATATCTAAAGCAACTATCATGAGAAAAAATAGAAAATATTCCTTGAGAAATATTGTGCATCAAACTCAGCTATCCATGAAAAATTCAACAATACAAAGGAGAACTGATAAGCAAATGGGACCTTACCAGGAAGGTGAAACCCATAGAAACAGCTGACCTGAACAAGGGGGATCTCTTGCTCATCAGACTGATAGCTGGGAAACCAGCATGGGACTGATCCAGGCCACCTGAATGTGGGTGTCAGTTAAAAGACCTCAGAAATCTAGGGGGCCACTTGTAGTGGATCAGTACTTTTCCCTAGAATAAGAATGGAGTTTGGGAGCCCATCCCACATGGAGGAATACTCCCTGAGCCTAGACATACGGGGGCTGGCCTAGGCCCTATGCCAAAGGATATGACAGACTTTGAAGACCTCCTATGGAAGGTCTCACCTTCCCTGGGGAGCAGAAAGGGTATGGAATAGGTAGCGTGTTAGTTGGGTGGGGGCACGGGAGGAATGGAGGGAGAGGGTCCTGGGATTGACATGTAAAATAATCATCTTTCTAATTAAAATAAAAAATTATAAAAAAATTCTTACATTTCGAAAAACATATTTTGTTTTGTTTTGGGTGTTATTTATTTATTTATTTGTTTTTTGTGTTTTTCTTTGTTTTTTGTTTTTTGTTTTTTGTTTTTTGAGACAGGATTTCTCTGTGGCTTTGGAGGCTGGTTGTCCTGGAACTCGCTCTTGTAGACCAGGCTGGTCTCGAACTCACAGAGATCCGCCTGCCTCTGCCTCCTGAGTACTGGGATTAAAAGCATGAGCCACCACCACCCAGCTATTTTTTGTTTTTTTTATTCAGTAGTTCAAATCCCAGCAGCAGTTTTCCTGCCTTCCTACCCCATTCTTTTCCCCTAGTTCCCCTCTGTTACATTCCGCAAAGCACAACTCCTCTATTTCTATTGAGGTAAGGGACAGTCTCCCATGAATATTAACAAAGCATAGCATATCAAGTTGCAGTACGACTTCCCCATGTATTAAGGCTGGACCAGGTGACCAAGTATAATAAATAGGGTCCCAAAAGATAGTAAAAACTTCTCATGCAGCCCCTGCTCCCATTGTTAGGAGTCTCACAAGAAGGCCAAGCTATACAACAAAATAGACAACTCCTTATCCAAACTAACTGAATGGCAGAGAAGGAATACACAAATAAATCAGAAATGAAAAGGGAGACATAATAACAAACTTGAGAAAATCCAGAGAATATTCAGGTCATACTTCAAAAATCAGTACTCCACAAAATTGGAAAATATAAAGGAAATGGTCAAATTTCTTGACAGAAGTCAGTTATTAAACTTAAATCAAAATCACACAAACAATTTAAATAGGTCTATAAGTCCTAAGGAAATAGAAGCACTTATGAAAACTATCCTAACAATAAAAACAACAACAACAAAAGTTACGGCCAGTTAGTTTTAATGCATAATTTTACCAGACTTTCACAAAATAGTTAACACCAATACTCCTTATATTATTCCACAAAGTAAAACAGAGGTAACATTGCAAATTCTTCCTGAGGGAACAGTCAAAACACACAAAGAGTGAACAAGGAGAATTATAGACCAATTTCACTCATGAACATTGTTGAAAAAATATACAATAAAATACTGGCAAACCAAATCCTGAAATATTTTTATACAGAGCTCTATAAAATACTTTTGTACAGTGTGATAATATTGTTTCAATTAATTATATATGAAAGTAATTTTCAAGTTCATTAGTTATTTTCAAGATTCTTTAACAGATATATCAAGTACATAAATAAGAAATAAATATATTGGTTCCATAAAGTCACACTGAATTCTGGTAGACTACTCTAGAAATAATCAATAATGCATTTGATAACATTAATAAAATTAAAATGTGTATTTGTTTGATTGTTTTAAATTAAAATAAAATGACATTTGAATTTACCCTGTGTATATAAGTATTACATTGATGTATTGAGGTTCAGATTTTACTCTTGAGGTCAGTCACCCTGAAAATATGCATTGTCTTTCTCTAATAAATAATTTTAGAGAATTATACAATTGGCTTAATTAACTGAATATTTCTGTTTACAATTGGATAAATTATAGCATTTTAGCAACTGGATTGTACTTCATTACATTCTCTTGATTCCTTAATATGTAGTATGTGAAATAATTAATGAATATGGAGGTCCAATTAGTGGCTAATAAATAAAGACTGTTGACATGTCCTTCATAATTTAAGAGTAGGTTTCAATGTAAAATGTATGACTAGTGTTATGAAAAACCAGGTAATTTGAAGCAAAATACCACTAAAGAATGCCAAGCAATAAAAAAAAAACCAACTTATCATTTAATGAACTCATAGCTTCCAATTATCTTATTTCCTCAATCTTTTGACTTGGGTGATTTAAGCTTAATCACTTAATTAGAAATTATTATTTATTTTGAAATATGTATTATAAGCCTTTGGAATAAATGCTTCAATGTTGATCCAAATAAAAACATGTTATCTAATATATGAAATATTATCTAATATTATCTAATATATGAAAGTTAAGGTTATCTTTTGTTTCAGTTGTATACAGATGTATAGTGAGGACTATAAAGATAAAGCATTTTCCAGTACAAATTTGACATGTAGTTTGTAATAAAGGAAATCTGTTTAGATAAAGCAGTTACTAAACTAAATCATATCCTAAAAATAATATTTATTGTTTTGTATTCTAATTAAACCATGCGACTGTGAATATTCAAATTCATGCTTATATTTGTAGCCACTTGGTGTGGGAAGCTGTCTTTGTGGGGCTACAGTTTGAGCCAGCCAGCTTCCCTGGTTTGTACCTGAGAGAGGGAGTGTGAATCAAGAAAGGGTCGGTAAAGACATTAAGAGAAAGACAGACACACATGATAGAGTCAGGAGGGCAATCTAGCCAATACTGAACCCTTAGTTTATTCTTCAACATTTTTAAGTACTTCTATTATCGTGTACAAGGAGCAAAAAGACTTTGGTCCCTTAGTCCTCTAGGTATATGGTAGCCACATCTGTTATTCAGCCTTGAGAGTCAAGAGTAAACAGACCTGAGCCCAAGTCTTTTGTTATTTAGATGAAACATCTGCTACCAAGGCTGAAACTTCCTGAGGTAGAAGGTCTTTTGACTTACTAAGGACGGTTTTGAACTCTCTGATCTTGAGGAAAGATGAAGCTGACCCATAAGGGAAACAGCAACTTGGCCTAAGAAACAGCTTTCCTCTGGGTGATGGTGGCACATGGCTTTAGTCCCAGCACTCTGGAGGCAGAGGCAGGCAGATCTCTCTGAGATACCAGATACCAGTTTGGTCTACAAGAGCTATTTCCAAGATAGTCTCCAAAGCCACAGAGAAACCCTGTCTCGGAAAAAAAAAAAAAAAAAGAGCTTTCTTCAGTCAAAGCAATCACAAATTGAATGAAAGAAAAAAAGAAGTGAAGATGCATTAATACATGGATAAAGTCATAAAGATTTTGAGTTTAAATAAATAAAATTCACAGAATGAGGCACATAAAATGTTTTGTTCCATACAGTACTTTTTCTTTTTTATTATTTTTTTATTTAAATTAAAAACAATCACATTTTACATACAAATCCTACTTCCCTTTCCCTCTCATCCTCCCATTTCCCCCACCATCTCCTCATCCCACCCCATCCACTCCTCAGAAAGCATGAGGTTTCCCGTGGGGTATTATCAAAATCTGACACATCAAGAAGTTCTTTTCCAAAAGTATATTGAATAAGAGTCGAGTCAAGATGAAGTATATTTAGATGATATGTATTACATGTTTGCTATGTCAAACTATTCTTCAAAAGTTTTGATGCAGCCGGGTGTTGGTGACGCGTGCCTTTAATCTCAGCACTCGGGAGGCAGAGGCAAGTGGATCTCTGAGTTCAAGTGAGTTCAAGACCAGCCTGGTCAACAGAGAGAGTTCCAGGACAGCCTCCAAAGCTACACAGAGAAACCCTGTCTCAAAAAAACAAAAAAAGAAGAAAGTTTTGATGCATAGTTTAAGGTAGTTGTGAATATGAATTTATTATATGGAGTATTTGCATATTGACCTAAATTATTTAATGCATTTTCTTCATACTGCTTCTAGGAGAATTTAGTGACTATAGAACTAAGTTGTCATTGCATAATTCTCATATTCTGTCTCTATTTAAATGTTGTTTTAATTTTTATTTCAAAGTTTTAAAACAAGCTTCTCAAGCCAGTGAAGAGGCTCAGTATATTCAGACAATATTGGCAAGGTGATATCCTGAGAGGAATCTCTGGGTCCATGTAGGGGTAGAAGTGAACTGACTGCCAAGTTGTCCCCTGACCTCCACATATGCGCTTTGGTATGAAAATAGATGAACACACACACACACACACACACACACACACACACACACACACACACACACACACACAACACAGATTATGCACTCAAAATAAATTTAAAATATAATAAAATAATATATGTTTTGAAGCTAAAAGTTTTAGGCTGAGAAAATTTCTTGATTTAGAAATAGCTATTAGATTAAATCTTTTTATATTATTTTTGTTCATTTATCTATAAATTCGGTGCTTGAGTAAAACCAAGATATAAGTTGTTTTTTAAATTGGTTACATTTATTCATTTGTTTATGTTTGAGGACAGTTTTCAGGAGGTTGTTCTCTCTTTCTACTGTGAGTCTTGGGTATCTAAGTCAGGTCTGTGGGCTTTTGAGTCAATCGCAAGTTTTTTATAAATAAAACAATTTGTAAATACTTTTGCATCTTTTGAAACTTTTCCATGTCATCCAGAATAATTTATTTTATCACTGTGTCTTTAAATTTGAACAGAATATGTTGGCCCTTATATTGTCCATTCCTCTCCAAGACCCTCTTCATCAATGTAAAGGACTTAATTGATACTCTGCTCTAGAAATTATTTTTAAAGCATATTGCTTATCTGTTTCTATTGTGTATTTGTGTGTGTATGTGTATAATTGTACATGTGTGTGATTGTATGTAATTTGGTTCAGTTCTGGGGAGGTAACTAACATTAGTGTATGTGTTAGGTATTTTATTTTCAAAATATTGTTTCTCCCCTTACATATATATACTGAAAAAGAAAATACATGCCATACCAGTTGTCTCTCTATAGAAAATAAATATGAAATGCTATAAAATCACAATAAAAAAGTTAACATATCCTACTGGATAGGATGACCTTCAAGAATAAAACTATTTTCTGGTCCAACAGATCTTTCTTGAGTTAAGATAAAATAGTTTGGAGAATAAAAAGACAAGTCCCATTTGTGAGTAATAATAAAGAGAGATAGAGGGGTTTGTGCACAGCTCTGTGGTTTGTGTAAAAGGAAGCAGGTAAGAGATTTTATTCAGAATTCTAAGTCCATTGCCACATAGAGGCTGCATTATATATACTTTTTACTGTTCAGTTTATGCTTTAGTAATTCAACTATCCTCAAATATTGAAATGGAGTTTGCTTAAACTTTCAAACACTTTGCATGTACCAATGCCTCCTGTAACTGAAGAATATGAATGGAAGAGAAAATAACTAAAGCTAAGTAACATTATTTTTTGTTAAGCTCCAAGCTGTTTAATATGTGTATGGGTGCATGCATGTTTAACTGTTCCTCTTGTACTTTTAACTAAGTATCCCTGGGATGGGAGGGCAGGAGGGAGAGTAATCCTAGTGTTAGTAATTTAGTATTTTGTATTGGATATAGTCAGTGGGCCTGTTAATCCATCAACAGGGCACTCACTAAGTGTGACATGATTTTATACTATTCTTTTCATCTTTTGTCTCCAAACAAATTATCTTCCATTATGTTTGTGTATGTATTATACAGTGTTTTAAATATTACTTGTGGATCAAAATAAAGCACTGGGGATACCATGGATCTTTCAGTGTCACATAGCTTCTTTGTTCCTGGAACAAATTCTCATATAAATGGTAATTTTTGTTTACATAACCAAATGCTTAGGTCATAAAATTAATTTGCTGTAGCTATTGTTTCATTGAATTTTAAGGAAGAAACTATGTTGACTAGTGATTATTCTTTGCAAGTAGTAATGAAACAATTACTGGAGTAGGACTGACAGTGACAACCATCAGCCTTATAAATGTGAAAGATATTTTCCATATGAATATGTGAAGAAATGGAGAATAGTGCACCTGATTATACACATTTTGTCTTTTACAAAGGTACCTTTTATGTTAGACATTTCCTTAACATCCACACATTTTTGTTTTCAGAATTGTACGTCCTATTCATGGGTACATCTATTCAGAGTGAATTGATCCTGTGCTAACTAGACTGTTCCTTGGCATGTACACAGATAGCTCTATATCCTACTCAGATATACTTGTTCATGATGTTGCTGCTGCTCTATTTACAATACCCAGGAAACAGTAATGACCTGGATGTTTATTAGCTGATGAATGGATAATGGAAGTGCAGTACCTATACGCAATGGAATTTTATTCAAGTGTTAATAATGTAATCACAAAATTTCCTATCATAGGATGAAATCATAACATTAACAGGTAAGTGGATGGAACTGGAAAAATATACTGACATAAGTAAAACAGGTACAGAAAGATAAAGCATTGCATGTTCTCTCTTAAATGTGGATCTTTCCATACGTGTTTGCCTTTGGTACCAATAGAAGCCAGAAACTAGGAAGAACAATTGCAGTGGAAGTTGTCATAGTGTGTGTGTGTGTGTGTGTGTGTGTGTGTGCACGTGTGTGTTTGTGTTTGTACTTGTGTGCTCTAGTTGACATACATGACATGAAAATACAGAGGATGAATAATACTGGAGGTAGAAATGTTTAATGAGTGATGGAGATGGAGCTTGGGGGAAAGACAAGCAAGAAGCATTAGCAACAGGAAGGTAGTATTAAATGCCCTTGAAAACCTTTTGCTTGGTGGTTTTTAGTTTAAAACCTGTAATGTATGTTCATATGCCTGCCTGTCTGTCTGTATAACACAAGGAGGCAGACACCTGTTGCAGTCAAAAGAAGAGATAAAATTCCCTGGAGACAGACTTCTAGGCAGTTATGAGCCTCAAAACTTGGATCCACTGCAAAACAGTACATTATCTGAACTACTATTCTGTGTCTCCAGATAATATTTTGAAAGCCAATTAAAATATAAAACACAGAAGGCAGTTAAGATGCAAGTTTCACAAGGCCACCCCTGATAGCCATGTGTTAATAAATGAGACTCCTAGTTCCAGGTATTGTGTACCTTTTAATAAGTTTTGATTAAGGAGTACCCAGATGCTGTCTCCATATTATATGCTCTTCCCAATCCCATTGTTTGCTGACCTGAACTAGTTGATAATACTCTATTGCTAAAGCTGCCATACTTCTTGGTTGCAATATATAGAGAAACCAAACAGCTACTGAGCTGGAAGCTTCCTCCCTATTGACTAGCAGTAATGGTGCTGCAATTTTCAATGTTATGTAGGCTGCTTGGGTATTTAAGTCCTATCCATGTACAACACTCACTATTGATTTTAATACACATCTCCAAGACAAATGCCTAATGGTGTAATAGTGCAACAACCGTCATAAGTATAATCAACTGCTCTCTGATTGGATGTAAGTGAGGCTTCCTTCACAAGAGTTAATTCAATCCTAATACTATAAAGTGGATCACAGCTTCATGCTTGAGGGTTTCTTGGTCTTGAAGAGGGTACCAAATGGTATTGTTAAGCAAAATTGCTACATTACTAACTTGGCTTCGAAATATTGGTGCTTGTACCCAGAGACAATTTCTACCTTTACCCTTTAATACAGAAGCTTCTCTTTGTAATGAATGATGGTGAGGAAAAGACACACAGCTGCTCTAGATGCAACGAATAAGGGATGGCTGAGTGGTCATCCTAAATGACACACTTACATCACTCCTCTTAGAATCAGGGAACATAACAAAAGGAGTAGAGAGAATTTAAAATTGAGAAGTTATGGAGAAGTACTGAGGAATATTAGTAGCATTATTTACAAAATTGTCAACGAAAAAATAAAAAAAATAAAAGAAGTGACACTCCAAATTTTATAGCTACCATTCTGCACTTTCTTTCCTTTGTCAAGTATTTTCCAGGCTAAAATAAGCATCATAGGATAAGATTTATTACTTATCTAGTTATCAGGGGTATTTTATTTATATCACTATAAAGATTATTACTGAGCATTTATTCTAGATTCTGCTACAGGAAACAATTATATCATATGATACCCTTATACTGAAAAAGATTCTCAGTGTTGAGTTTGTGATCATTTGAAAAAGAATGAACTGTGGTCATAAGATATGTCATATGAAAGTTTCGCTTGCTAAATTTCATTCCATAGCAATTTTTTCCGAGTGTCAAATTATTTTCAAAGAATTGCTGATCTCACAGATTTTCATTTCTAGAAAGAAAATTCAACACAATGCATTCTTCACACTCTGCAGTTGCTTGAACATCAAGCTACATCATGACCTCTTCTGTAAATTATGAATTGAAAACTGGGTCCCATTAAATTGCTCAGGATGGTGCTGAATGTCCAACCTTCCTGCCTGTGCATATTGAGTATCTAGAGTTAGAGTTCACCATATCCTACAATTGTTGAAACGATTGACTTGGCTTTAAATATTTATTATATAAATGTCTCTTAAAAGTTAATTTATAGTTTTCAGTATTTATTTACATATTGTTTTTTCACATTTACTCCTTATTTCATATGTATAAATATAATAGGTCAGAATAATGAAAGTAATGAAGATACCTGTTTCAAAATTAGGAAACCACTGAGCTATCAAGATACTGTTGTATAGAAACATATTCATGGACTAAAAAATTGTGTGCTTATGCTGCAGTGGCTTGAATCCCAAACATTTCCAATTCAATGTACATTTAGCTCCTTGACCTTACCTCATCCTTCCCTCCTCACAAGCTTCTGTTAATATCACACCATATTTTCTTCATTTGATTTAAACAGGTGCCATGCAAGAAACAGTCTCATAACCTTTTCCAAAAGAAATAGCATAAGGATCTCTGTCTACTTTTCTGAGTACCTTTGGTTCTTATATTTTACAAAAAACGAAATTCAGAAAATTTAGTTAGATGCTTGACATATTCCTAAAGTAGATTAAGTATAAATTTAGGGAAGCTCAATCTTCGGGCCACTTAGTTTCTGCCCTCATCCAAAGGCCTTGTGAAGGTCAATAACAAAATGTCTGCATGGTACAAGGCTGTTTTCAAATACGCAGAAGTAAGGTATCTCAATCTTAGTCACCTTTTATTTTCCACATCCCTCTTGTCATAGTTCAATTGCCTTGGTGTCTTTTAGGATGTTGTCCAAAGAGCATTTTGGATATGTTTATCTGATTTTATGCCTCTGTCACATATATTTGTTTAAGTAGCTACACAATATTCAGCAATTATTGAAGGGTTTGTATTTAGTTCTATTATTCATTAGATGTACTCAGAAATACATAATATAACAGAATATATTTTTATTATAGATTGAGAAGAGAAAGAGGGAAAGAGAAACAGAACACAATGGATAGATAGACCCTGTCCCTGTTCTACTGTTCCTTTTGATAAAACATTTTTGTTATTTTTGTTTATTTATGTGTATGTGTAGGTATATGCCACATGTGTACAGGTGCTCATTGAAAACAGAAAGGCACATGACCTCCTCGAGAGCTGCAGCTTCAGATGGTTGTAAGCCATTCTACTTGTGTTCTGGGAAAAGAATGCAGGCCCTTCTGCAAGAGGAATTCATAATCATTGAGCCATAGCTGTATCTCCTTTGTTTTTTTAATAATCACTAACTTTACAAAAGAATTTGTTATCATAAAATACTATGTTTTCCAATGATAATTTCATGCATTCATATAGAACACTTCTAGGATTATGCTATGAGAGCTCATCTTTTTGTTATCCAAATGCAGGACCAGGAAGTAATTAGATGAGTCACCTCCTGAAACTTGAAATTCATCCAACTTGATATAAATAATCATTTCAGTGGAAATTTTGATATGTTATTATTTAACAGCATGTTCCAGTTCAGTATTTATTCTATTTTTATTTATTCTAATTTTTTGCTTACATAGCTAATGTTTTATTTCAAATATTTGTTTCAATTTTCAAGTGAGATCTTCCAATTTCCTGATTTCTAGGTGTCACAAATGGCATGTCTGTCCACTGCAGCCACTTTTGGTAAGTTGGTAAAAAGAAAAGACAAGAGAGGTAATCAGGGAAGCAAGTTATGAATGTTACCACCAGGAAAATGCTGAACAAAGCACATTGGTGATTGCTGATAGAAATAAAAATTTAGTCTTGCACTTTTGCTTCAGGCTCCAAGTGATAGCTGCTTTCTACTTATGTTTAACAGTGGTGCCTTGTCATCTTTGATGGCTAATTTGCCTCTAAGAATAATTGTTTAAAATCTTTTCAGTTCAAGCCTTTAAGTGTGTTTCATGAGTCCTTGCTGAAATCCGTTACAAACAACCATTTATTGCATGACAAGAATTTTCCTGGGGAGCCAACAATACACACATGTACTCACGCCAGTAGGGAACCCATGTCAAGCCAAAGTATGGATAACACCATAGTTCAGCTTGGTGAACCAGTAAGTTTTATTTGGGTTACTTACGGGAATGTGGACGGGAGGTTACTCTGAGTAGCAGAAATTACTCAAAGACAGCTGACCAAAGCTCAGTCAACAGGCTGACAACTCAGAAAAGCTGAACACCTGGAACATACTGCACAATCTCTACTGCTTGATGGGTTGTAAAGTGTCCTTTCCAGGTACCTCAGTCTGTCTAAGGTACTTGTAGGCCGATTGATTCTTTCTGCTTCTTCCAGATGGCTGGTCTGGTCTGAGTCTTCTCTGCAGCTTATGTTGTCTGAGTTACTCTCAGCAGTATTTTGGTCTTGAGGAGGGAGGGGCCTTGTGAATCTGGTCCATTTCAGAGACTTCCTGAGACTATTTTGAGGTTTTTTTTTTGTTTTTGTTTTTGTTTTTTTTGTTGTTGTTGTTTTGTTTTTTTTAATCTCCTGTATTAAGGAGCTTCCCCAATGGAAGGGATGTTTCAGTCTCTGAGGATGCTAGCATGCAGCAGGTCTGAAACTGAACCAGTGCCATGTGGCTCCAGAGCTACTCGCTTAATAGTAGTCAAGGAAAAAGGAGACAAGATATTTTACCTTGAATCCTCATGTGTCTTGCTTTTCCATTTGCTGACAAATTTATCACTGGTGTCTCTGACAATGCTCTCTTACCCTCATTTTCACTAAAGTGCAACATGTGGCTGAAATCCTGTCTTTGTTTCTCCTCCATGAACTTCAAACTCTGCTGATGGGATGTCATTTTCAAGTTGTTTGAGTGAAGCAATCAAAGTTCTTCTCTTGGTATAAATAAGGAAGGAAATCCTGTTTAGTACGGAGTAACTTTCATCTCCCCTGAAGCAGCAGCTCAGTTTTTAACCAGTGGTTAAAATACAAAATCATGAAAAGCCTTGCCCAATCATTTAAGACAACATTTGTTCTTTATCTAGCAGGCATACTTTTAGGTCTCTGATCATAACTCAGAGGAGGTAAATTTCTTCTTTGGAACCTGGTAGTAAAATTGAGCACACTAAACTTTCTATGACACCAGTGATTTTTATGTCACCATTATCTTTATAGCCTGGCCTTTGAAGAGACTGATAACTCTAAGTGACTAGGTCCTCTTACCAGAACACGCTAAAAGAGTGATGACACATTTTAAGATAAAAATAAATATAATTTTTATTTTATGACATGAACTCAATGTGCAATTTAAAAATTTATGTTAAATTCACAAAGGGGTAGAGAAAGAGAGAGAGAGAGAAAAAAAGCACATTTCAAAACTGGCTAAACAGAACCCCTAGAATAGCCTAGGAGTACTAGAGTGAATCTTTAGTGTATGAAAGTCTCTCAGTTCATCCTTAGCATCCAAACATATATTGGCAAAAGAGTGAATCTAATTACAAAAGTATCTTTAGTTAGCATTAAATTCTACTGTGAATGGGTTGTGCATGAAGCCTGGATGTAGCTAAGGACAAGTCAATCATATCTTAACTTCACATAAGTGGCTGACGCAGAGTTTACTAGGCAATAGAAGAAAAGAAATGGTGTGTAAATTTATTAGAGTCTGCTCAAATATTACTTCATGGTTGAGTCTCGGGACTTAAAGGTAGTATTTTATTTTAGCTGTTGTAATGAGTCAGACTATTTATTTTTCTGCATTTTGTGGTTTGCCCACACTGTGAGAAATGCCAGGGTCATTCCACATATTAGGAGTGTTCTATTTTCCTGTAAGGATGAGTAATAGCACTTAGCATTAAGTGCAACTATAGGACCTGAGAAGCTGTGGCAGTTTTAGTCTCTACTTGTCCCTGCCACCTGTGTGAACTTACTGAGTGGTAGGAGTGTGGGAACAAAAAAATTATTCCAAGTTGGAAAAGAGGGATAACACATTCAATGGGTGCAAAAATATCAGTCAGTTAGCAACATAGGGAACTAAACTATATGCAACAAAATGTGCACTGTTTTATAAAACTTTAAGGACAGTGGTTTCAGTAATTTTTTTTTTCTGAAAAACAGATCTTAGGTTGGGGTCAAAATGTGTGGACATCGCCATTCTGTTTTTTGTGTTGTTGTTGTTGCAATGGTTGCTGTGAGGAATTTTCTTCCCAACAAATTGGTTGTGAATTGCAGCTGAGAATAGATTCATATTTATTTACACATATATTTTGAAGATTCAATATTTACTTCAAAATACAACTCAACTCAGAGCTACATAGAAAATATCATACATAATTTATAATATCTGTTTTCATAATCATGTTGCACAATATTACTTTCTGGAATTAGAAAATCAAACTCACTCTGATTTTTGTTGCAACACTACAGTTATAGTAATCACAGCAACTACTTGTGCTTGAAATATAATCCTTAACTGTCACTGAGTAGGGAGAGGTATTTATAAAGTCTGTCATTAACCTGAATATAAGCTTGCAAACACTTTTTCTGGATCAATGTTTAAGTGTTCACAAGTATATTCATGAATCTGGGCCTTGGTAATAAGGCATAAAGTAATGATTTTTCAGGTATGTCTGTGTGAAGAAGAAGGTAAAGAAGGGGAATGTGAGGAAAAAGAGGAACAGAAGTGGCTAAAGAAAGAGGAAGAGAGTGAGGGAGAGATGGTGGAAAGAGGATGAGAGGAAGTAAAGGAAGACACAATACTAGGGATATGGGGGAAATATTACATGATGGCAAACCAAAGTTGATATGACATTACTATGCTTCCAACAGATAAAGGAATTGTGAATTGCTGTTTTTTTTATTTTTTTTATTTTTATTTTTTTAGTATTTTGGTGAAAAACTTGGAAATACGTCCCCCCCCCACACACACACATTGAAAACACAAAAAATGACGTTGCATGTTCATGGTATTTATAATCCCTTGTTCTAGTGAAAATCTCTGAATATTTTTAAAATATACAACTATCAGTTATTTTTAAATACTCAGTGAAAATATATTTATCCTTTTGTAAAGTTTTACTGACTGTTTATTTCAAGTTTCAATCCCATGCAACATTTGCTATGCAAACATTTGCTGAATGGACTATTTTAAATTCCTCCAAATTTTAGTATCTAATGATTTAAGCTGTAAAAATGAAGTCATATGTAATTATGTGTGCTTATCTTTGCAACGTTTTTGGGGTATTCTTGACAGGGAGATACAGCACTAGCAAGCTGACTGAGTTATCACAAGTCTCAAATTACCACAAAATTTAGGCTATATCCTTGTTTCTGGCACTTACTTGACTGTTCATGAGAATACCTCACCCAGAAGTCCTCAGCACATAGAGTGAATGACTGCCACTAAATTCTCATAGGACAATGTAAAATTTATGGCACTTATTGCCTAAAGTTTAAAGTGGCTATAGAACATTTTAGTAAATTCTAATTAAAAATCAGGTATAATATCAGGTTTAAATTTCTTGTCATCAATATCTGTTCATAAAATGTTCATTAAGAAAATTATATATTCTATACTACTGCGGGAATCAAAACACTGAGAGAATGAACAGGATATGTCCATCTCGCAGAGGTAGAACTTAAATCCAAAATAAGTAACCAAGAATTTAAGATTGAAATGAGTAAATATTGAAGACCATGACTTGTGAACAAGTAACAAATGTCCAAGCTCCAACAGAGCATTGGAAAATGGGTAAGCAAGTAGGAGATACATATGGTATGATATCAGTTTTGTCATCCTGGGTTACATGATTTCTGGAGAGCTAATGGGAAAATCTAAAGCATAGTATACTGTGAAGAATCAAAGCCAAGAATTGTAGCACATGAACCATGACTTGTAGCCACAAGTTATGCTTGTATTTCTTCAGGAAGTCCGAGCTCTACTCTAGAGAGTTTTTCAACTGAATAACTCAATCATAGATGATGGGGTCAATCAGCATTATTTGAAATCAATTGCTTATTAACTTAAGTCTTACCCACATTGTTTTTGTAAGTCTACATACACATTAATGTTTGAGCGGCTTCCTGGAAACTATAGCTTCACCTTACTGATGTAGAATAATGGCTATGGGAGTAGTGGGAAAAGTAAATCACAAGCAGGGAAATTGTAGAGACCAAGGCCTGAATGGCATGCACAGGATGATATTGGAACAGCAAAGCCATGAATTGTCACTGTTTTGGCTGGTTTAGGGGTCAACAAAATAGAATAGCTAACTGAATTGCTAATGAACATAAGAAACATAATTTTAAATCTTATAGATTTGGGGCCTGAAAAATATGCCAGGATATCTCTGTGATTAGGGTAAGATGAGAGCAATTTCCAGTGGTAGAGACTGTGAACATTTTGTTGTGTGATAATGGTAGACCGCATATAAAAAAATTCACAGTTCTAGTTTTCTGACATAATAACCTCTTTAATATCATGTCATATGATAGTATGCCAACATACACTTTTTTGAAGACAGTAAATATCCAGTTACTGCAGTTGGAATGAATGACTCACAACAGCAAGCAAAGTCTGCAAAAACTGGGTAGATTCTATAGCATCCTGTGTGACACAGTACAATGCTGGGCCCAAAATTCCAGGATAGAAAATGTAGATTGCTGAAGACAGATAAGATATGCTGTGCTTGATGTCATCCTCTGGCTATGCAACTCAGATTCTGCTAATGGGGACAAAAACAATGTCAGGTAGCCTGGCAGTAATACAAGGTGACAGTTGGAGTCCTGTGGAGTTTTGGATTGCAGTTAGATTTTGAAAGTAAATTCATAAATATTTTGACCAAAGAATTAGAAGAAGGAATCTTAGAAAAACATGGAAACAAAAAGCTTCCCCCTATTTTAGCTGTAGCAAATGTAGAGTGAAAATATTAAATGAGAACTTTATGAGGAAGTTAGTACAAATTTGCTGTTTGTAGCATGTGAAAGTGAGGGATCAGAAAGGTTAAGTTTGGGGGGAAAACAAGAGAAGGAGAGCAAAGAAAGAGATACCTTTGTAGACAAAACCATTATGGGCTTAATGAGAAACCTGGCACTAAGGAAATCTTCAGGAGTCCACAAGGATGAGCCCAACTAAGAATCTAAGCATTAGTGGAGACGATACCTGAATTGCTTTTCCCCTGTAATGAGATTGGTGATTACCTTAAATGCCTTCCTAGAGCCTACATCCAGTAGCTGATGGAAGCAGAAGCAGAGATTCACAGCTAAGCACTGAGTCAAACTCCTGGAATCCAATTGTAGAGAGGAAGAAGTGATGAGTACATGGGTAAAGACCACAGAAACAGCTGACCTGAGCAAGTGGGAGCTCACGGAATCCAGACTTACAGCCAGGGAAGCAGCATAAGACGGAACAAGGCTCTCTGAACATGGGTGTCAGTTGGGGAGCTTGGACAATCTATGGGGCTTCTGGCAGTGGAACCAGCATTTGTCCTTCATGCATGAATGGGCTTTGGGAGCCCATTTCCTATGGAGGGATACTCTCTCCGCCTAGATACATGGGGGAGGGCCTAGGCCCTGCCCCAAATGATGTGACAATCTTTGATGAATCCCCCAAGGGAGGCCAAACCCTCCTTCAGGAGAAGATGGGGGTTGGATGGAGGATAGTGGGGGGAAGGGAGAATGGGAGAGAGAGGGAACTAGGACTGCTATGTAAAATAAGATTGTTTTTAATTTAAATAAAACTTAGCTAAAAAAATCTAGTAAACAACTTTAGATTCCTAATTGGTGGTCTGATGTCCAGGTCTGGAGTTCAAAAAACAGAGGCTAACAGACATCTAGTCACACACAGGAAATAGTCACCACTTCGAGTTTGAATAAGGAAAGTGAAAAAAGTCAAAATTATTGTTTTTATTTTTTCATTTTCATTATTGTTAAATTAGACATTTGTCTTACAAATGATTTTCAAAGTTTTGTTCATGTAAATTAACGTGAAACATTATGTAATGTTTAAAGACATAAAAATCACTCATGATGCTACATGAAAATTTTCTATACTTTTATTTCTATTACTTGATGAAGACAGAAATTTTCTAGCATTTTTCCATAAAATTACAGTAAAACATGATCTTAGTAAACATATAGCACTTGCCAGTATAGGCTCCAAAGCTACACAGAGAAACCCTGTCTTGAAAAACCCCCCCCAAAAAAAACAAAAAAAAAAACAAAAAAAACATGTATGTGACACTTAATGTATGTGACACTTAATACTTTATACTTAATACTTTATCTGATGTCACTCATTTGCCATTCTCTCCCCTATATGACTGATATATCTAAATATTTTAACCATAATTATACATTATCATAGTGACATTTGTACAAATGAAGCCAACATGTTACCTACTTAGTAATTGAGAAATAGTTTGAACATTTGTTTTATGAGTTATAATGTGATATTTTATTAGATAAATAATGTTAAAATTTAAAATAATATTCTTTTTTTTAAACAAGAATAGCCCTCAAAGGAAGTGAAAACTGTGTGCTCATGGCTTCAGGAAGATAGAAGATCTGTGTAATTGAGAAATCATGAGAACTTAGAAATCATGAGAACAGTACTGAATGATACATGCATGTCATTTGAATTGGAGGGGATGGTGTATAGATTTGTATTTTATGAAAAGTTCTCACATATCTTCAAACTTTCTCTCACACGCTATCCATTGAAAGGCTAATTCTCCAAACACCAATTTCTGAGCTTAAACTTAGCAAACTCTCCCATCCCCAGTGAGCAATTTCCACTTTTGCAAAATGGCAGAAAATGTCACATTTGACAACTGTTCACAAAAACCAGTTTCACTCCAAGGAGGCTATCTTAGATAGAAAGTCATATACACGCAGTTCTAAAGGAGTCTAAAATGAGATTGGAAACAAACCTCCTTGAACTATATGAGACCTTTTCTCTCTGGTGCTTTTTGCTTTTCCACATCACCTGTGTTCTGATTTTGCTCCATGTGATTTTCTTAGTCTCCTATCTACAGGTTTTGAACACCTTGATCCTGTTATAATTCCTCTCAGTCATGAGTCAGTTTTCTCTGATAATTCATGAGGGACAGCTGTTTTTAAAATTTGAGTTTTATTTTGAATACGTAGCTATGGTAGCTATGCAACTATTGCTGTTCTTTCATCAACTTGTGAGGCTATTTTTAGTGAATATTTTTGAATGAGAGACAAATGAGCCAAGAAATACTTCTAAAGCAAATGTTCCTCCATTACCATATATTAAAGAGTTACTGTATCTCCTTAAAAGTGTCAGCAGATCTGATTTGAAATGGAGGGAGAAGCAAGCTTAACTAACATGTAAACTTCCACTTGAAAATAGAAATACGCAGATGCAGAGGGGATGAGTCTGGTGATTGGGTGCCTGTCTAGTATGCAGGAGACTGAGTTAAGTGTGTGTTAGAAATTGCAGCTGGGAAGCTTACTTCAATGTGAATGCAACTAAAACTGAAAATCAAAGCTTTTCCACTTCAACAATCTATTAGCTTAAATGGGTATAAATTACCCAATAAGCTTGTAGGAAACAAAGTAATCCTATTAGTTGCTTGCATACAATGGAGGTTTCATATTTTAAACATTTTTAAAAAAGGCTAAAACAAAAAATGTTTAAGGACATAATTTGTTGTAAGCATTAGTTTGAACAAAATGTTTAAATTGAAATAATTCTAAAATCTGAAAATAAAAAAAGGTCAAAATGAGACAATTCCCTCAGAACCCAAGGGGAGCACACAAATTTACATTTCTTGAAATAGAATGACACTTTAAATTGTTAATGTAAGCTCATTCCTATAAAATATCATTACAGATGACCAAAGTTCAAGTCCTTTAGAAGTTGTATTTAATACCATCTAAGCAACAGACTACATAACCTTGCCCCTGAAAATAAGAACCAATAGGCAAAATGCACAGTGCCTTTTTCATGTTCTTTTATATGGGCTGCCACCAGAAGGTATGACTTACACTTATGGTGGGTCTTCTTGAGTCCAATAATCTGATTAAGAATATACCTCACAGGAGTGTTGAACAGCTTGGGTTTAATTGATTCCAGACTTTGTCAAGATGCCTAAGTCTAGACCTCAGCATAAATGAATATAGTGTGTGTTTGACAACAATTTTGAAAACATTGGTAAAGGAGGTTAAAAATAATTGGCTAACATTTCCTATTTGCTGTAATCCATAATTTTGTTGTATTATTGTATAATATAAAACTTACTGTAGTGATGACAACAACCTTTTATTGGGCTGATCAGTACTCAATTTTTTACTAATGTGTGAAGATTGCAGACAAAAAGAGTATGTAACTTGCACTGAGTGCTCCAGGAAAGAAAAACATCACTCAAGGCTTGAGTACACATCATCAACTGTGGTTTAGGGCTACTCTTAAGCAAACCCACTGCAACCTGAATTACAAAAGCATTTCACATAAAGAATGTTCACTATTAACATGTAAGTTCAGGATCCCACATGAGAAGAAGGTTAGCAAGTCACTGTCAGGATACTATGGCTCTATTTGACATTAGTCATTGGAGAAAATTTCAAAAACTGTAGAAATTTCATCCTATGCTATTTTACAAACTGTTCTTTTGTATTTGCTAGAATGTGCTAACCATCACCAAAAGTTAATATCTTGAAAGAGGCAAGGGGTTGAAAAGAATAGAAATCAAATCCTTTTAGTTATAGGAAATCACAAAACAATGAAGCCTTATCAACTCACTAAACTCCCAGTCAAAGCAGGCACTTTGGCAAAGAAGTGGGAGTGGGAGGAATTAAGGTTTTAACAGTTGGAATGGGTCCTACATGATTTCTGTTGGTAGCAAAGCCATAAGGATTAAAGAGATGAGCTTAGTGATGCAGAAGACTATTGTCACCCCACAAATTTGAAAAGTGTGACATTTAGTGGATTTCTCTGTGACCTGGGGTTTCCAAATCTAAAGATTGTACAAGGAATCTCATCTTGTGATGAGATACACAAATGTTAAAAAAAACACTGTCTTTGGAGAGATCTTGTGATTGAGGAGTGCCTAGGAATATCTGCTGCATTTGTCTGAAGTACCTTATGCAAGCTGCCTTTGAAGGCACGTATTTCCAGGAGAACTTCTTGTCCTTATGTCGTTTCTTCTTTATGATGCATCATCATACTTCTGAGAATACAGTGAGTACTCTCAAGGAGGTAAATCCACTTGTTTATTTAGGTATTTGTATCCACCAATATGTCCCAAGCTGAATTATACCAAAAGCATGATAAAATATATCCAGTATATTGGGATCATATATTTTAGTTTGTTGCAATTTTCATCAAGGATTTTCAGATATTACTTTCTACCTTTAGCAACTGGAATGGGTATTTAAAGAAATGTCTCAGCTTGTAAGAGTACCTACTGCTCTATAGAGGCTACTTGAGTTCTTATCACCCCCATGTCGCTCACAAACAACTATAACTCTAATTCAAAGCTTTCCATTTCATTTCTCCATTCTTTGACGATTCTCGCTAGCACATGGTAAAAAAATTATGCACACATATACACATATAAAAATGATAGATGACAGATAGATAGATAGATTGATAGACAGATCTTAACAGAAACTGGAAGACAAGAATAGCAGGAAAGGCATTAATTTATGGTCAGTATGGGCCACTCTCATGAGTGGCCAAGTTCCATTGACCATACTGCTTTGAGATACGTTCCTTCTTTGGAAAAAATACATATTTCTCAGTGAGGCTCAGGCTTAGTAGATGAACAACCAAAGCATGTGAACATGCCTTTTCCATTTGTTTGAAGCTTTGGACTTAGCCCAGGGGCATATTTGCAAGATGGAATTCCTAGAGCCTTTTGGGAAAGACCTGGCTCACAGAAAGCAACACATAGCTGCAAATTATTCGAACTTCATTGTCTGTTTTATGAAATCTCACACATGGTGGTTTCTACTTGATATGGAGTCATTATTATCTTAACCTGCAAATAACTTAGTTTACTTTGTTTTGTTTTTACTGCTTTTTTATGTTTGTTATTTTCTATCTCAGATTTTGAGAGGTAAAAAGAACCCTTTACCATGAAAACCTATATATACTCATAAATGTACTTATGATTCTACACTTTTATAGGCACTTATGATTTAATACTCACCCAGACATCTTTTGCAAGGAAGTCCTGCTGGTACTAGCTTTGGTCAGTTCTGCTCAGTTAGTCTGCTCTGGAACAAAATTCTGGAGGAGGGAATAGCATATGAAGCCAATTGAATTGTCACAAAATGTGTTGGATGCTTTCTATTGTATTCCTACCTGGAGAGTTACTCTGGGATTCAGAATGTAATTACCCAATCTCACTGATTATCAGCCATCTCCTTAAAAACATGCCAAGAGAGTCATGTCTTGTTATAGAATGGATGAAAATAATCCTATTTTTTCCTTACACGTTCTGTATTCCAGAAACATTGTCCTTTGGCTGTTAACTGTTGACCAAAAAAGATGCATTATCTTGATAAACATAGCTATGACACTTGGCATTTTCCATCACTGTTTACTCTAACTAAGCCTTTCTCCTGCTTTCCTCAACCTACTCCTCTCTGTCACACTAGCTTGACATCTAAATATTAGTGTCAGCATGCAGACCCTGAGAATTCTGAAAACATACTTAACCTTTATTTTTTATCTATCCATTTAGACTGGCTTTGCTGCAGTTGTCTTCTATGAGCTCCTAAATAACAGAGGTATGATACTGAGCTCAGGTATTACTAATGACTTAAAACATGTTAGTTATGATATAGACAATGAGGCTAGCTGATTTCAGAATTAAACCCATAAAGTAAAAATCATAAAAGCTAGTATCAAAAGTGATGGGGCATTTTGAAATGAGATTTCTTTAAATGTTGAAAAGCATTCCTGGGGTACAAAAAGCTGGAATTTACATGACAGAGCTATCATTTTAAACTATGGAACAGGATATGTCAGTGTATAGGTAGTATATGTGAAGCCCTGAATTCAAATTGAGAATGACATTTCTATTACAGGTCTGTAAGTGGTTCTAATATTTTTTAGAATGTCTATTTCAAGTGGTTTCTTTTTTATATACATTTTTATTTAAATAAAAACAGCTTATTACTCATACCAATCCCAGTTCCCTCTCCCTCCTTTCCTCCCGTGTCCCACAACAAATCCCCATCCCATCCTCCATCCACTACCCAGGAAAGGATCATCAAGTCTGACAAATCATTTGGGGTAGGCCTAGGCCCTCCCTCCTTTATCTAGGCTGAGAAAGTATCTCTCCCAAAGGAATGGACTCCCAAAGCTCATTGCTGCACTTAGGGATAAATACTTGTTCATTGCCAGAGGCCCCATAGACTGCCCAGGCCTCCCAACTGACACCCATGTTCAGAGTGTCAAGTTCTGTCTTATGAAGGTTCCCCAGCTGTCAGTCTGGGGTTCATGAGCCACACATGTTCAGGTCAACTGTTTTTGTGGGTTTCCCCAACATGGTCTTGACCACTTTGCTCATCTCTACTTTTTTCTAAAACTGGATTCCAATCATTCAGCCCAGTGATTAGTTGTTAATGGCTGCTTCTGCTTCCATCATCTACTGGATGAAGGGTCTATGATGTCATTTGAGGTATTCATCAATGTCATTATTATAAGGGAAGGACATTTAAGGTACCCTCTCCACTATTGATTAAATTCTTAATTTGAGTCATACTTATAGAATTCTGGGAATTTCCGCAGTGTCAGGTTTCTCATTAACCCCATAATGGCTTCCTCTATTAAGGTATCTCTTTCCTTGCTTTCCTCCTCTGCCCTTCTTGACGTCTCATATATTTCTACCCCCTCCCTTCTCTCCTGTTTGTTTTCCTACCTCCTTCCCCACTCCCTGAACTCCCAATTTACTCAGAAGATCTTTTCTATTTCCCATACTTGGTGGGAGGTTCCCTGTATGTCTCTCTAAGGCTCCTCCTTGTTTCCCAGATATCTGGGGATATGGATCATAGGCTGGTTATGCTTTGCTCTATGTCTAATATACACTTGTGAGTGAGTACATACAATGCTTGTCTTTGTGTCTGGGTTACCTCACTTTGGATGGTTTCTTCTAGTTCTAAACATTTGCCTGCAATATTAAAGATGCCATTTTTTGTTTCTGCTGAGAAGTACTCAATTGTAAATATGTACCACTTTTTCTTTATCCACTCTTTGGTTGAGGGTGATATAGGTTGCTTCTAGGTTCTGGCTATTATATATAATGCTGCTATGAACATTGTTGAAAAGATGTCTTTGTGGGATGAGTGTGCATCCTTTGGGTACATGCCCAAGAGTGGTATTGCTGGGTCTTGAGTTAGATTGATTTCCAATCTTCTGAGAAACCACCATACTGATTTCCAAAGTGGTTGTACAACTTTGCACTACTACCAATAGTGTAGGAGAGTTCCCTTTTATCCACTTCCTCTTGAGCATAAGCTTTCATTAGGATTTTTGATCTTAGCCATTCTGACAGGTGTAAGATGGATTCTCAGAGTTGTTTTGATTTTCATTTCCTTGATGGCTAAGGAAGTGGGGCAATCACTTAAGTGCTTTTGGCCATTTGAGATTCCTCTGTTGAGAATTCTCTATTCACATATATCCCTCATCTTTTAATTGGATTATTTATTGTTTTGATGTCTAGTTTCTTGAGTTCTTTGTATATTTTGGAGATCAGTGCTCTCTCAAATGTGGGGATGGTGAAGACTTTTTCCATTTTGTAGGTTGCCTTTTCGGTCTAGTTGATGGTGTCCTTTGCCTTATAGAAGCTTCTCAATTTCAGGAGGTCCCATTTATTAATTGTCAATCTCAGTGTTTGTGCTACTAGTGTTATGTTCAGAAATGGTTTCCTAGGCCAATGCATTAAAGAGTACTTCCCACTTTCTATTCAAAGAGGTTCAGTGTGGCTGGATTTATGTTGAAGTCTTTGATCCATCTGAACAATTGTGCATGGCAATAGATATTGGCATATCTGAAAGTTTTACATGTCAGCATCCAGTTATGCCAGCCCCGTTTGTTGAAGATGCTTTATTTTTTCCATTCTATAATTTTAGCTTCCTTGTAAAAATCATGTGCTCATATTTGTATGGATTAATAATATCAGGACCTTGGATTCAATTCCATTGGTCCATTGTCTGTTTTTTCTTTTTGTTTTGTTTTTTGTTTTTGTTTTTCTTTTTGTTGTTTGGACAATACCAAGCTGTTTTCATTACTATATAGCTCTATAACAGAGCTTGAAGTCAAGAATGGTAATGGCTCTGGAAGTTCCTTTCTTGTACAGGATTGTTTTGGCTATCATGTTTTTTTTTCTTTTTTCTTTTCCAAATGAAATTGAGTATTGTTCTTTCAGGCTTTGTGAAGAATTGTGCTGGGATTTTGATTGGGCTTGAATTGAATCTGTACATTGCTTTTTGTAAGATTGTCATTTTTAATATGTTGATCCTACCTATACAAGAACAAGGGAGATCTTTCCTTTTTCTGATATCTTTTTTAACTTCTTTCTTAAAGATTTAAAGTTCTTGTCATGCAGGTCGGTGACTTGTTTGGTTAGAGTTACCCCCAAGATATTTTATGTCATTCATGGATACTGTGAAGTGTGATATTTCTCTGATTACATTTTTAGCCCATTTATCATCTATATATAGGAAGGCCATTGATGTAATTTTTTAGTTAGTCTTGTATCCTACCACATCACTAAAGGTGTTTGGCAGCTGTAGGAGTTCCCTGGTAGAATTTTTTAGGTCATTTATGTAAACCATCGTCTCATCTTCAAATAGTGAAAGTTTGACTTTTTCTTTTCTAATTTGTATTCCCTTGATTTCCTTTTCTTGTCTTATTGCTCTAGCTAGAACTTCAAGTCCAATATTAAAGAGATACAGACAGTGGACAGCCTTCTCTTGTTCTTAATTTTAGAGAAATCACATTGAGTTTCTCTCCATTTAGTTTGATATTGGCTGTTAGCTTGCTGTATTTATAGTTAAATTATGATATATATGAGATATAATTTCAAAAGAGAAAAGATAATTTCTAAAAAATTCTAAACTCATTGCACCATCTCAGGAAATTTCAACTTGCAGGATACACTCCATAGTTTTTGTTGCTTAGAGGAAAAGATTTGGGTTTATGATAACATGCCTGCTAGGAATTGCTTAAAGTAATTCAAAGTTATGGATAAAGTAGATGAGGCCACTGATAGTGCTGCTCACTCCTCTCTCATCACACACACACACACACACACACACACACACACACACACACACACAGATACTTTGATAATGAGTTAGAGATAATTTCCTCTATAATAGGTATGCAGACATGACTCAGTGGAAAAACACTTAGCTATCATGTACAAGGTCTTGGATTCAAGTCCCAGGGAAAAATAAAAAGAAATCCTTTATAGCAACCTCCATGGTCATTGTAGATTTTGGCTTAGCACATGATAGATGTGATGGAGAAATGATTTCTTTGATCCTGTCGATACTCATTATTGTCAAACCCATTAATTTAGCAAGAAATCTTTATGATGTCAGCTAAAAGTTGCTTTGTCTTATAATACATTGCATGCATTTGAGTTCATTGTCGAGTTGTTTGATTCCTGCCTCTAAAATATGCACATAGAACATTTTTCAAGTGTGAAATTCAGATATATATATATATATATATATATATATATGTATTTGTACATATATGTGTATATACATGCAGAAGTTTAACCTACATAAATTTAACTGAAAAATGTCCCTCATAACTGATGACTTAAATGCATTATTTGGACGAATATTGCACAGATTATTACAATTTACTGTCTACACAGTCCATCATATAGACACATTCAAACAGCTTCAATAATTTTGATGGTATGGAAATAAATAAATGGCATATGTGGTACTTATATGAAGGGCTTCAAAATGACTAAGGTATACTAAAGTGATCATAATAATTGCAGTTATTGCTTTTAGCAATTTTAATATTTAGAACATTTGTTCTTGTTTGTAACTAAGGAAAGAGACACATGTTTTGGTCCCTTTGTACTAATTATTCTAATTATGATTTTCTTAAAAATGCAGAATCAAATCAATCTAATGTTTTTCATTTTTCCATGCTCTGAAATCTAAACAATCATAATATATTTCACAAAATTTGATTTCAGTTATTAATTCAATAAGTAATCTTGCTAATAGTTTTGTAGCTGATAGTGGTTCACAAAACCACAGAAATGAATAAAAATGCACTCTGCCCTCATGCTATCCTTATTTTTATGATATCCATTTTCTTATGATAGCCATTATATTACAAGTGTAATGAAGAACTACAGTAGATAACCAAATACTCTGTTGAGTTGTTCTTAAAGATGACCATATGCTACATTAATTACCAAAATAGTCCCCTACATTTTAATAAAACCACATTCAAGCTGTTTTGAATACTAGATTTCTGTTGAAAAGAAGTCACATTCTGGAAGGAAAAATCTGTTGAAGACAGGAAAGACATACATTTACACTTGGAACCATATTTTCAATGTGTTGTAGCAGCAAAATATTCATATTAATAATTAAAGAATAATTAAGAGTACAGAGAAAGAATAAATTGAAACTGTGAAATGAAAACATATTTTCTACATAGATTATTTTTAAGACTTATATGTAAATTTTAATGAACAAAATAGACTATGGAAGCATATACTTTATAAGTATTCATCCTAGTGACACATGATATATAATGATATATAATGAGAATTAAGAATAGCTACATAGTTATTGGTAGTGGTGACAAGGGAGTTATTAAATAAATAGCCACATGTCCTAGGGGTTAAATACACATGATAATGACATAATATCAAAAAGAAAAAGAGCAATGATGATAATCATGCAATTTGGAACACAGAAGCTTACACTTTTGACAGTTTGTTTTTCAGCCTTTTTCTATGCATTTTCATCTACCATACAAACATGGGGTTACATTAGGCTCATCTTTTGATAGAACTGGTTTCCCTCAATTAGCAGTATCTAGGGAATGTAGTCTATAATTGCAAATATAGTCAGCATAACTATTTCAAAAGCATTTTATTACTCCACTTCAAAAAAATCATATTCTTTGACAGGAATTGATTATTCTGATTTCAAATGAATAAGTTATGCTTAGGTTATGCAGCACTTTTCCAAACTATTCTGTAAGAGTGTCCAACATGATTGAATCCTGTCTGAATTGTATTAAACTATTTCCTTATGTTGTCTAAGTTTGAAATTTCATTCCTATTTTCTTTTTTTGTTGTTGTTTTTGTTTTGTTTTGTGTTTGTTTCTTTTTTGAGACAGAGTTTCTCCTTGTAGCTTTTGAGCCTATTCTGGCACTCGCTCTGTAGATCAACCGGGCTAGCCTTGAACCCACAGAGATCTGCCTGCCTCTGCGTCCCAAGTGCTGGGATTAAAGATGTGCACTACCGATGCCAGGCTATTCCTGTTTTCAATATGGTTTTGTTTGTGTTTGTGTGTGTTCTCTAAACTGCTATTTATTACCACCTGTACTTGATTATTTCACATATACAATTGATTCAAACTATATTATACAATTACATTAGTTTAAACTTGTGAAATAAGCTTCTAGATTAAGTTTACATAAACATTATCAGTTGCATCAATGTTCTCCATAAATGTATACATTATTCATATTTAAATGATATTTTGTGCCACTATCATTCTATGTTGAGGTTCACAGGAGACAAATATGCATTTACAGAGATAAAGGGCCTGAACAGGTTCAAGTAGACAGAGTTACATTACTGAGAAGAGAAGGTGTCCATCAGCTCCCACACCTAACTAAGAATCTATATGCAATTGACTTCTCCATATGAAAAGGGAAAGTTAGTTTTCTCCAAAGAAGTCTCACTGATTATATTTGGCAAGGAATAGATAGCCAACAGAAAACAAACTTAATGGTAATTTTTGTTTCCTGTTCCTTCCCTTTGGTATTTGTTTTCCTTTGTTCCTGTCGGGGAGGGTTGGTGGTGGCTGTATTTGAGAGGGTGCATGTTTATGCTTCTCATGTTTTTTTCTAGGCTGTTTATAAAATTCAATTTTTATTCATTTGTCTGTTTTCCAAAAAGAAAGAAGAGGGTGTTGAATTTGGTGGGTAAGGACATGGGGAGGATGTGGGAAGAAATGGAAGGGGAAACCTGATCAGAACATATGGTATGAAACTTTTTAAAAAAAAAACAAAAAACAAAAAACAAATTTTTCAGTAAAAAAAGAAAAATATTTTAGTTTTGTAAAATTTATATTTCATTTTTTAGGGCGGGGGCAGTTCAAAACAAGGGTTTCTCTGTGTAGCCCTGGCTGCCCTAAAACTCAATATGTAGACCAGGCTGACCTCAAACTCAGAAATCTGCCTGCCTCTGTCTCCCAAGGGCTGGGATTAAATGTGTGTATCACTACACCCAGCTTATATTTATTTTTAATTTTATAATTTTTCAAGTTTTTGAACCTCATTTTAGAAAGCCAAATAATAATATAAACATAATAACAGTTATCTCTTTTAAAATGTTTCTAAGTTTCACATTGTCAAAAAAGTTTTGGAAAATAGATGACTTAAACTTTTACCCATTTTATTACATATAAATTCTTTTCTCACACAATATAATCTGAATAGACTTCTGCTCCCTCTACTCCTTCTAGTTCCTCTCTACTTTTTCTCCTTTCCAGGTATACTCCTTTCTATATCTCACTAAAAAAGAATATGCTTCTGGTAGAAAAGAAAAAAAACATAATATGACATAATAAAATACAACAAACCAAAAAAAAAAATCACATTGAAGTTAGACATGGCAATCCAAAAATAAGAAAAGAGCCCAAAGAGAAGGCACAAGAATCAGTGACCCCACTCATTTACATATTCAGACATATCATAAAAGTGCTACATTGAAATCTATAATATATATGTTGTTCATGTTACTTCCTATCCCGACGTCAACACTCTGAATCCTATCTATTCTCAAGATTTTACATTCTTTATGCTCACTCTTGCTTACCTAGATGCGGGGGTGACAGATAAAGATCTGTCTATGCCTGAGCACTAATAGTCATTTTAAGCATCTCAAATAATTGTGAATTGTTGCATTAAATACTAACCAACACAAATAAAATTATATCACAAATATAAACGTAGCAGAGTAGCTAATGGCAGAGAGTTGATGGCTGGGATGAATGGTTTCATACTTTTCTTTGGGATGGTATCCATTGTTAGTGTGCCCATGCTCCAGTAGATGCAATAATGCCCATGTACATAGACAAAATGCTAACGGGACTGTGTATGCTATTCAAATAAAGGAGGAAATCAACTAGAATATGAAAAGGAGGGGTTTATGGTGGAGAGCCTGGGAAAAGTTGGAGGGAATGTGGTGTAAATGCAAACCAAGTACATTGCATACATGTATGAATTTATTAATAGAGAATCAAAAAACATTGGAAAGAGAGGTTAAATTATAATAGCATCATTATAATTTTACTTTAAATGAATTGGTAACTTTTAGCTCACATACAAAATAATGGACTTCATTATGCCATTTCAGCCTCACCATCATTTGCTCTTTAGTCTTCTCTTGTACTCTAGTTCCACTCACTATCCTAGATATTGAGCATGAGTGAATTCCCATTTGTCTTTATTTTCATTTATCATACTTAACCTGATGATCTGCAGCTGTGCCCATTTTCATGAAAAATAATATAATTGTGTTCTTAATGATTAAATAAAATGCCATAGCACATGTATACAAAAACTTTCTTATAAATTTGCCTATGAATTAATGATAAGATTTAACCATATTTGCGATATTGTAAATAGTGTCACAAATACATAGAAGTCAAATATTTCAGTGGCATTCTTACATGGATTACGTGTATGTGCACTTTCACATGTATGTGCATGTATGTGTTCATGTGTGTGTGTGTGTGTGTGTGTGTGTGTGTGTGTGTGTGTGTGTGTCTGTGTGTGTGTGTGTACCGAAGAAAGAATTAGATTATTTGACACTTAGAAATTTTAACTTTGAAAGGAAGGTTAATATTGATGTCCATTGTGCCTTTAGTAGTTTACATTGACATGGTCCTTTTGTACCTATGATTTTTTTTTTCAGATTTTGTGATGCCTTTTTCTCTTTTTTATACTTATTTTATGTATTACATCCAGAATGCAGTTTCCCTCCCCAATTCTCTACCACACAATAACATCCCCTCTTCCCTAGATCCATTCTCCCACCATCTTCCCTCAGAAAAGAGCATGCCTCCAAGGGGCATCAAGCAAACACAGCATAAAATGTTACTATAAGACCAGGAACATATCATTAAAGCTGAATGAGGCAACCAGGTAGGAGGAAAAGGATCTCATAAGTAGGTAAGCACTGCTCCTACTCCTAATACTAGGAATCCTGTAAGAAAACTAAGCTACTTAGCCTTAGCATATGGAGAGGACCTATGTCATACCCTGACAGACTCCCTAATCCTTTGTGAGGCCCACTGTATCCTGAGCAATTGATTCTGTGGGCTGTGTTCTTATGGTGTCCCTGACCTTCTCGTTTTTTACAGTCTTGGAGCTTTGCCTAACATTTGGCCGTGGGACTCTACATCTGTTCCCATCTGCTGCTGGATGAATTCTGTCTTGTTTCTTTGGTAGTTATTCTGCTAGGCTCTTGTTCCAGAATATTATGCAGGCAGAACAAGCTGTAGGTCGAAGGTTTTGAGGCTGGGTTAGTGTCCCAAACCATCCAATTGTTGCCTTGGCTGATTATCAAAGATGGACAGTTCAGGTTCCATGTTCCCATCACTAGGAGTCTTTGTTAGTATGACTCTCTCAGATTCCTTAGTTTCCATTACACCAAGCCCCTGAAATGCCCACGAATTCCAGTATTTACTTCTCTACAACTTGTTCCCACCTATTCGAAACACCACCCACTGCCAGTAGACTCATAACATCGATTCTAGTCCCCCTCTCCAGAGAGCTTGCCCTGCCCCTCTTCCAAGGCCTCCTTGTTTCTTAGCCTCTCTGGGTTAGTGACCATAGAGTGATTATTTTACTTTACAGCTAGAGTAAGAACATACACCTGGATGACCCTGCTACATCATCACCACATCACCCGCCATGCATTAAGGCCTGCGTGAGGACTCTGCACATACTTGAAACCTCAGTGTGCAAGCACAGCCTTCCCTTTAAAAGGTCCAGCCTTCCCCCTTCTCTTTCTCTGGCTCCACTTGGGTTCGCTGACAATCCAACCCCATCCTACCCCCTCTTCTTGTAAATAAACTCCACATGGTTTGCTCATCCTTAGCTTCCTTTCTTTACACCCGCAGCTGCATCGTAAAAGAATAATAGCTGGTATCCACTTATAAATGAGTATGACCAAGTTTGTCTGTCTGGTCTAGGTTAACTCAATAATGATGATATTTTTTTCAATTTTTATCCATTTGCCTGCAAATGTTATGATGCCATTGTTTTTAATAGTTGAGTAATACTGCATAATCTACTTGTATCACATTTTCCTCATCCATTCTTCAGTTGAAGGTTATCAAGTTTTTTTTTCCAGTTTCTGGCTATTATAAATAAATCTGCTATTAACATATTTGAGCAAGTGTACGTGGATAGGATAAAACATACTTTGGGTATATACCAAATATATACCAGGAGTGGTATTGAGATAGATTGATTCCCAGTTTTCTGAGAAACTGCCATAATGATTTCCAAAGCCACTGTACAAGTTTGCACTCAAGGAGTGTCCCCCTTGCTTTGTCTCCTTTCCAGCATGAGCTGTCACTTGTGGTTTTGATCTTAACCATTTTGACAGGTATAAGTTGGACTTTTCAGATTTGTTTTTATTTGCATTGTCCTGATGGCTAAGGATGTTGAGCATTTCTTTAAGTGTTTCTCGGCCATTTGAGATTCCTCTGTTAAGAATTCTATGTTGAGATTTGTGCTTGAATTTTTAATTGAATTATTAAGTTCATTGATGTCTAATTTCTTGAATCTTTACATATTTTTGAGGTTACCCCTTTGTCAAATGGGGAATTGGTGAAAAACTTCCATTCTGTGGGTTACCTATTTTGTACTACTGATAGTGCCCTTTGGCTTGCAGAAGCTTTTCAGTTTCATAAAGTTCCATTTTTTTATATTTTTTTATGTTAGTGCCTGGGTAAATGGTGTTTTTTAAAGAAGTTGTCTCCTGTGCCAATGCCTTCAAGATTATTTCCCACTTTTTCTTCTATCAGGTTCAATGTATCTGGATATACGTTGAGGTCTTTGATCTATTTGGGCTTAAGGGTTTTTTTTTTTTTTTTTTTTTTTTTTTTTTTTGCATGATGCTGTCCAATTTGCATCCCTCTAACATGCTGACATCCAATTAGACCAGCACCATTTATTAAACATTCTTTCTTTTTTCAATTTTATATTTCTGGCTTATTTATCATAAGTGTTTGGATTTATTCAGATTTATGCCTTGGTTTTCAGTTAGATTACATTGATCAACTACTCTGTTTGTAAACCAATACTGTTGTAATTTTAAAAATGCCATCAATAGAAGTCACACCATAGAGCAAGACTCACATAGGAGGTCTATTGGAAAAGGAGAGAGAAGGAGCAGAAAAGGTGAGGGGGGCAAAGACCAGTCCATTGGGACAAGAGTAATGGAAGAGATAGAGACAGAGAGTGAGAGAGGCAGAGAAGAAGAGAGAGAGAATGAGGGAAAGATGGAAGGTGGGCTGGGCCCTTTTAAAAGAGAACTAATGAATGTGCACAGGTGGTGCCATTAATGGCTGCAGCTGAGGGTATATCCTGTCAGGATCCCAAGAGCAGACCAATGCAGATGCCTGAATGTTAACAAATACTGTGTGGTTTTTATAACTATAGTTCTGTAGTAGAGCTTGAAACATGGGATGGTATTACTCCAGAAGTTCCATTATTGTATAGAATTGTTCTAAATATCCTGGATTTCTTGTCTTTCAATATGAATTTGAGTACTGTTCTTTCAAATTCTGCAAAGAATTATGTTGGAATATTGATGGGGATTACATTGGATCTATTCTTTTTTAAGGATAATCATTTTCACTATATTAATATTGTCAATCCATGAGAATGGGAGATCTTTCCGTTTTCTGGTATCTTTTTTCATTTTCATCTTCAAAATATTAGTTTGCAATCATGTAAGTCTTTCAATTCCTAGATGTCACAGGATCTTGCCATCCTGACTTTTCAAACATGATGGACTTCACCATTAAACTGTAAATGAAATAAATATTTCCTTTCTCAAGATGGTTTTTAAAGTGGTTTTTTCATAGCTACATGCTATACAGTGCATTCTTCAGACTCTTAGCTATCAATTGCTTAATGCTGTCTCATTTTGTTCACATTTATATATATTTTATTTATTTTTATTTGCACTTTTAGGTTTAATGTCTTTTCTAGCCCAATATTTATTTACACTGTCTTAGAAAGTTTTTACAAACAAGGACCAAACATATCTCAATATTATTATCTTGTTTCTATTATGATTGAGAAGAGAGTCTGCAGTAAGATCAGTATGTAGTTGTAACAACTGATCTATCTCTACAACTCTAGACTAATTTCATAAGAGTAATTATTTATAGCTGGGCGGTGGTGGCACACATGTTTAATCCCAATACTTGGGAGGCAGAGGCAGGCAGATATCTGTGAGTTCAAGGTGAGCATAGTCTGCAGAGAGAATCCCTGTATTGAACACCCTCCCCACAAAAGAGTGGTTATTTGTGATTTTGAAACAATTAAACATGGCAATAGGTTCTTGACCAAATTATATGGAAGGAAAACACACCAAGAAGCTTTGTTAGTTCCAACACTTTGACCAAGTTATTGTGTACTAAGTTAAGCCCAATTCCATAAAACATGACAATATAAAAATATTTATGAAGTTTAATTTGCAATACCAGACGTATTGCAAATTTAATGTATTTTTTATGTTTGTGACTAGCAACATGTCATATAGTGATGTTAAAATGAGATAATTGTTTTTACTAGAGAATAATGTCTTGGGTGAATGACTATCAAAATCTCTGGAAAATCTAAACAATGAAAAAGATTTACATATAGTGCAATTGGATTCTTGCATAGATTTGAGTCACCTCTCTCTTCTAGGAGCTGCGACTGAAAAGGAGTTCAATCTGGAGCCTTGTCACCAAGTTCACATTCTTTGCTGTGTTGATACAGAGCAATGTTCTGCATTCAATATATAAATAAAACCACACAGAATTACAACCATATATTCATTTATTTAAGAGCAAAACTAATGAAAAGGGTGAAGTCACTAAAAGACTTTAATAAGATGAGACTTTAACAAATAGAAGTGGATGGTAGTCTCTGTTGTGTAAAGAGACTCATAGCAGTTCACCGCTGAAATTCTATTTAATATTATCAAATCCTTTTTCTTATCACCGTCCTAATAGTGGTTCTGATGATGTCCATTAAATTTAATGGTTGTAGTCTGTAGTTGATATCAAAATCATGAAAATATTAATTATTATCAAATTCTTCTCTAAAATGTATTTCTTGAAATTCTTCAGATAAATTTTGTATGGACTTCAAAGTTACAAGAATCTCTCCTGTCTTTCCACCAACAAATCATGTCATGGACTGAATGAAACTGTTACTAATTTGTTGGAGGAATATGACAATGCAATTTGCATGCAAAATACCAGGATGCTGCTACTGAAAATGAGAATTTAAGAATCTACAAAAATCATCTGTTTTAGTCACAGCTGTAGCACAGTCCTGAAGCTCACAGCTCATGGAGGAACATGGAATGAGACCATCTTGCAAATACCAAAGTTTGCCAAAACCCATGTCTCCACTGCCAGAGGGGAGAATTATATCTTACCTATGCTTTCCAATTTCACAGAAGCTCATTCTGGCAAAATTAAAATCATGCCCAAAAGCCAAGAAGTAACTATAGCATGAGGTAAGTCCAGATAACGTGTCAGTGCTGTCCAGTAAAAGGTCATCACACATTACAGATTACAGAAGCTGAAAATTCTCTGGATGCTAGGATTTAGCAGTTACCCCATTGGCAACACTAGCCTGAGCAATTTGTGAGTAGAACAGAAAAGAAAACTAGTATCATTAGTAAATTCCTGGTGACAGAAGACCAGCTAAGAGTGGACAATTATTTAGGAGACCTTTATCTAATGGGCAAGTGAAAATATTTAAGACAACTAATAAGAGATAAAATTTAATGGTTTGTTTTTGTTACTTTCATCTTTGTTTCTCCCTATGTCCTTTACTACTCCCCATCTCTCTGTCTTGGTCTGTTTTCCTTCCCTAAGAAGAAAAGAAGACTTGCAAAAAGACATGCAAACATACTTATTAAGTGAAATAACTAATCTCTTTAGAATAGATGGAATCTCTAAATACTCTTCATGAAGATGCAACATGATTCAGAGGAATTTAGAAGTTGAACAATCACATTGGACTTGGTCACAAGATGAATCTATCATCGTATTTCCTATGAAATTTTCACCTTTGATATAGCCTTCTGAACTAAAAATTACCTGTTCTACCTTTAGTGCATGAAAATCTATAAGTTGCTCTTTAAAACTTTCATTTAGCATTCAGTTAATTACATAAACTTTGATCAGTTATATTTCCCTTATACTCATTCCTTCTACCTTATGTTCTGCAATAATAATCATATCAAATTTATGTATTTATTTTTATTTTTATTTAGAACACTTTTTAAAATCAAATATACATTCATCATATTCTTCCATTAATTCCTTCCAGATACACTCCCATCCCAACCTAACCAACATTGTGGTTTTTTTTTTTCAAAAATGAAAAATATCTAGTTCAGCAACAAAATTAACAGCTAATAATAATAAAGATGATGATGAAACTGAAACCAAGAAAACAAAACCACTCCAAAAGAGAAAACAACAACAACAACAACAATAAAACCCACCAAATTCTAACCAAACAACAGACACACACACTCACACACACATACAAATTTAGATGATGTTGAAGAACTCCAGGGCATGGAGCCTTACCTGGAATGTAGTTGATATACCAAGATTAGTATCATTGAAGAAATTTTACATTCCTTGTCCCAGTGGTAGTCAATTACAACAGACTTTAATATATTCAATTATTTAAAAGTCCATAGTTTCTTGAAAAATCTGTAGTCTTATGTGTTAAAAAAATTAGTTACTATCTTACTCCATGTGGAAGACCTAGGGCCTACTTACATCAAATCAAAAATTCAAATCAAGTTGTGCATAGTTCATGGTCAACCTATAGGATCTACTTGTGATCTTCTCAGTTCTAAAAGATATACACAGCCCTTTTCCACAGCTCTGTAATGGGTAGATACATAACTTGTCTCAGAGGCTCAGGTGGTTTCATTAATCAACTGTCCTTGGAGGTCTTCCTATGGCCCTATTACCAATATATTAGGTAAACCATGACAACAAAGACTGTACATTTACCAGCATCATCTGCCTTTCTTCATTGATTCAGACACTGACAAGCACTCTTATGACTCCATGAATCTTGTATCCCTCATGTCCTAAAAACAAGAAACATAAGAAAGACTCCTAAATTTTGACAGTTTGGTTCAACAACAGGTAAACCCTTGGACCCTAAGGTTACAGTTTGAATGATGATCCTGGAAATGACTCCCAGAAATTTAACCTTAATAATTCTGATCCTTTTAAATAATATGTGGCTCCACAGCCACAAAGGACCAACATCCCTCTCCTAGTAAAGCACAGAAATTTTACTTCACTTTCATTTAAACACAGCAGGTCTTCAACCACAATAACAAGCAATCACAGATTCTTAATTTAAAATACATACAAATGGTTTTAAAATATCATATAAATAGTTCTTTGTAGTCTTTTTCTGATTTATTTTGTATTTTCATTGGAAAATGTAATCTTTTCTCATAGAATATATCTGGATTATACTGTCTCCTCCCTCTTTGCCTCCAAGTTTCTTCCCACTTCCCCTCCCCTCAGGGTATACTCTCCTTCTGTCCCTAATTGAAGAGAAGATGGTTCTAAGGGAGAGTAACTAAACATGAAAAAATAAAATATAATATGATGAAGCAAAACCTATCATATTTTGATTAGATATAACAACCAAACAAGAGGAAAAGAATCCAAGGACAGACAAAAGAGTCAGAGTACCCAATTGTTATCACACTCAAAAGTCCCATTAAATTCTAAGTTAATAGCTATTATATATACTCAGAGGACATGGTGAGACCCATGAAGGCCCTGTGCATGCTGCTTTCACCTTTGTGAACTTAAACACTCATGCTTAGTTGATTCAGGGGGCCTTGTTCTCCTGGTATCCTCCATCTGCCCTGGGTTTTACTCTCTTTACATGGGATTCTCTTTCCATGCCATCTACTGCTCTGAGGAGAGGAGATTGATGGAGATCTACAATTTAGACTCTCTCACCACATAATGTCTAACTATGGGTTTCCATCTCCTGCCAGAAGAAGCTTCTCTAATGATGACTGGTTGAGACACTAATTTATGAGTGTAGCTAAATAGCATTAGGAATCATTTTATTGATTTTTTCTTTTGGAGCAGTAGTGTTTGTAGTTTATGGCTATTTAAACAGTGTCTTTTATGGGATATAACTTTCTCAAGCAGTGGGCCTTAGGTAAAATCAGACATTTGTTGTCTAGTCCAACAAGTCTGCTCCACCATTGCCCTATCATATTACATAAACAAGAATTTTATCATGAAGGGGCACTGGATTTTATCAAAGGCCTTTTCTTTATCTAATGCAATGATCAAGTATTTTGTTTGTTTGTTTGTTCTTTCAGTTTGTTTATGTGTTGGAGTACATTTACTGATTTTAGTATATTGTGTCATCCCCACTTCTCTGCAGTGAAGCCTGCTTAATCATAGCAGATGATATTTTTGATATTTTTTATTCAGTTTACAGTTACCTTATGGCATACATTTGCATCTATGTTCACAAGAAAATTTTGTGTGTGTTTTTCTTTGTTGAATCTGTATAATGTTTGGTTATCAGGGTAACTGTTGCTTCATAAATTGAATTGGGCAAGGAACCTCCTTCTCTTATTTTGGGGAATAATTTGAGGAGTATTGGTGTTAAGTCTTCTTTGAATATCTGGTACAGTCAAGTTGTAAAACCATCTGGCCCTGAGCTATTATTTTCTCAGTTAGAAGATTTTAATGACTGATTTATTGCACTGTGAGTTAAAAGTCTGCTTTATAGTGTTTTTTATGTTGTTTATCTAATCTTGATTTAACTTTGGTACGTTGTTTCTTTTGACAAAATTATCAATTTATTTTATCCTTTTCAAGTTGATAATAGTAGAGGATTTTATATTGTGGTCTTTGATAATCTGAATTTCCTCAATGTCTCTTATGTCACCATTTGTTAATTCTCTTTCTGATTTTTAATTAGTTTGGATAAGGGATTTTCTATCTTGTTCATTTTCTCAAGAAAGACATTTATGTTTCATAAATTTTTGTATTGTTCTCCATGTTTCTATTTTTCTAATTTCAGCCCTCAGTTTGAGTTATTTCTTGCCATCTACTGCTCTCTATTGTGTTACTATTTTTTCTTTTTTTGGTCTAGAGTTTTCAGGTGTGCTGATAAGTTGTTAGTATGAGATGTCTCCATTTTGTTTTATAGACATTAAATACTGTGAACTTTCATTTTATCACTGATGTCCTTGTATCCCATGAGTTTGCTTATGCTGTGCAATCATTTTTATTGAATTCTAGAAAGTCTTTAATTTCTTTATTTCTATATTGACCCATTTTACATCCAGTACAAACATTGTTTAATTTCCATGAGTTTTGTAAGCTTTCTGCTGTTTCTGTTGTTTTTAATATCCAACTTAAATCCAAGGTAGTCTGATAGGAAGAAGTAATTTGTTTTTTCTTATCTGATAAGAGTAACTATGCATCTGAGGATATGTTCATTTTTGGAGAACATTCCATTGGATTCTAATAAGAACTGTATTCTTTTATGTTTGAGTGAAATATTCTGTTACTATCTATTAGGTCCATTTGGTGAATAATGCATGTTATCTCCAGTAATTTTCTGTTATGTTTTGTTTGGATGACCTGTCCATTGGTGATCATAAGGTATTGTAGTCTCCCACTGTTAGTATGTTAGGGTCAATATTTGTTTTAAACTGTACTAGAATTTTCTTTACAAATTTACATGCCCTTTTATTTAGGGGTCATAGATTATTGCCTAGCCCAACTTTCATCAGAGAGGTTTCAATCAGCAACTGAAGAAAATAGATGCAGAGACCCACAGCCAAACATTAGGTGGAGCTCTGGGAATCCTGAAATAGTGAGGGAAGAAGGATTGTAGCATCAAAAAGTATCAAGGGTACCACAAGAAAACCCACAGAAGCAACCTACCAGAGCTCACAGGGGCTCACAAACCCTCTACATATATGGAACAGTTATGTAAATTGGTCTTTGATTGTGCTGCCTACTTTTACAACTTATTCCTACTACCAGATTGCCTCTTTCCAGCCTTAATACAAGAGGAAGTAGCTAATCTCATTGTAATTTGATACCATGGCTGGCTGTATGCACAGCTCACATTTTTGTTACAACTGTACCTAATCTCTGTGTTAGACTACAAACAAGTGTTTTCTGTAAGAGCAGCAAGTACTTTTAAACATTGAGCTGCCTCTCCAGCACAAGACTGATTTCATATGAGTAACTCATCCTCATTTTAAAAATGGCTATGAAGTTTGGAGTCAGAGCCTTGTACAAATCATGTGCAAGGAACAGAGGTCCAGAAACTTTGCTGGTTTAACCACAGAGAATTAGTTATACTGAATTAAGGCAACTTGAATCTCTAAAACTGGAAATTATAAATGTTTTTGAAGTCTAACTCCCAATTCTACAAATATATTAAAAATTAATATTTTTATTTGTGACTAAACACATGTCAGAGAGTAAACAGTATAGACAATGACTTTTATTAGTGAATAATGACTTGAAAACGATATGAGTATATCTGGGAAACCTAAACAATGAAATATTTTGCACGCAGAACAAATGGATTCTTCCATAGAGCTGTACCTCCTCTATGTTCTGGGTTCTAGGACTGAGAAGCAACTATATCATAGATGTTGTATGCATAAGGAATTTTTTGCCTAAGCATGATAATTTATATCTTTTTGTTTGAAATTTAGTTTCTATTTCTCTAAACTATAATTATTTTAGTTAATCTTACATACTAGTAGGTAATGTATTTCTTTTATTTTTAGATACAATAAAATAAATTTGATATAGCTGTCAAGGGTTCACACACAAAAAAGGAATTATACTACAAGGTAATAGTTTGAAAGAAAATGTCTTTCTGGATTGCTAGAAAGATGGAAACTGAAATATTGTCCTGTCACACCAGGGAACTGGCTTTACATTGTCTCTTTAGATAGGATTGTGACCTTATAGATATTACATTAGTGTTAGATGAAGGGAACAGGTGTGTTAATAATTCTCCAGGGAATGTAACATATAGATGAATTGCAGTCTTTCTGACATGAGTTGAAACCATGGTCACCATGTGAAAATCTGGAAAAGCGAGATAATTTTTTCTTCAATGCTCGAATGTTCTTTTAAGAAATTTCACACTTAGTTTAGAAGCAGGACTTTCAAAGAGAGGCAGCTTCAAATATATTTTCTCTTATATATTTCTTCCATTTTTGATTTTTTAATCCCTGGTTTAACAAAAAGGATGTATGCATTTATTGCATACAAATTTGATAATAACTTTTAAAGATGCAGCACTTCTGTATGATTACTATTCACAGAAATCCATGAAAAAAAAATAGCTGTTCAGTCTGAGTAGGGAACCAACAATAGACAAAGGTAGGGACACCACCCAATACAACTTAGTGAGCCAATAGACTTTACTACATTTTCATAAAGAAGAATGGCTCAAAGACATCTGCTGCATTATGGAAAGACCAAGCCAAAACAGGTGAAGGCTCACACAATGTTGTAACCTAGGGCTCCTTATTCAACTTTTGGGCAGCTAGAAAGATTGGAGATTGTCACTTCTAGGCATTTCAATTGGTCTGAGCTACAGGTATTTTAGCTGTTTCTTCTCCTCTTCCTCTTTGTCTCCCTACCTCTCCTTCTTTTGCACTTCTTCTTGGAAGCCCTGATCTTTCTCCCAGCAGTCATTACAGATTGGGGAGTGAAGAGCCTAGTGAGTTCGGTAAGTTTCAAAGACTTCCTGACATTTTTAGTTGTTTACTTTCTGAGTCTTAAAGAGCCTCAATGAAGAAGTGGGTGTTGCATCAATCTTTAGAATAGCGTATGTCTTAATGAGCTATCTCCCAACATGAAATATTTTATCTCACAAGAAATTACTATATAATATTCACTCAGAAAAGATGTAATGGCAGCATACTTTGAAATTGTTTTAAAAAGTGTGTGTTTATAGCCGGGCGTTGGTGGTGCACGCCTTTAATCCTAGCACTCGGGAGGCAGAGGCAGGTGGATCTCTGTGAGTTTGAGGCCAGAGCAAGTGCCAGGTTAGGCTCCAAAGCTACACAGAGAAACCCTGTCTCGAAAAACCAAAAAAAGTGTGTGTTTATATATGTGTATCTGATTGTATCTCTGTGTGTGTTTTACATATATGATCCTTAAACTAAATTTAACAACAAAGAAATAAAGATTTCAATAAAAGTTATAAGGACAGTGAATTGGGGAGCTGTAAGTGAATGAAAATTTTCAGTTAAAGTTAAAATCTAAGCCCATTAATGTGTCTTATGTGGCCACTAAGTCAATATTCATAAATTATACTCTTGAATATTGATGAAATAAACTTTAAGTTTTTTCCCCATAATCTCTCTCTCTCTCTCTCTCTCTCTCTATATATATATATATATATATATATATATATCCTATGATTTAACTATTTCACAATGTATAGACATATATAGTTATACAATAACATCATATTGCAACAAAATTAACAAAAATGAGTACACATATTATTTGTCAGCTAACAATTACTCAGAAAAGAAAGAACTGGTAGGTTAATTCATCAGAGTGTTTGAAAATCAATTTAAAACAATCTATTTGGAAAATGTATTTTATAAAAATATCTCTCAGTCATGAAAGTGTGGGGCTATGAGAAATAGTCACTGACATCTGTATTCTAAATGTGAAAGCCTCATTATAGGATGAAGGACATCAAAGAGGTGGATGTATTAAACTATTTCTTACAATTACTAAATTATTATAGTCACCATGTAGGGACTGAATAATACTTGCTCCTGTTTCATTGTAAATTTGAACCTATTGATCAATTTAATCCATTTCTTTTTGTCTGCTCATTCCTGCGTCGACTAGATGACATTTTGATTTTGTTATGCATGAGAGCAATTTTTAGATAGAGTGTGAATGAGATTATGTATTTTTTGTCCCTCTGTGTTTGACAACCCTCATTAACATACTGAGGGGCAGTCCCATTACCATCATATACCAGAATATTATTGATTGTATAAATGAACAGAAAGAAGATATGCAATGCAGTTTTTTTTATCAATTCATGGACAAAAGTTTTGCATCTCCTGTACATTGTGAATAATTCCACAATAAATACTGCTATGCAGAATCCCTTCAAGCATATACCTTATTTTTCAAATATGTATCTCCAGAACTAGAAAATAACTGGGTTATATTTTTTAGAACCTCCATAATTCTTTTTGGTAATGACTGTACTAAGTTGCAGTGGCACCAGCAGTATGCAGCTTCTGCCTTTTCTCTTCTATCTTAGCACTGCTTAGCATTTGAATCTCCTAGTAACAAAAACCTACATAGTGCTATGATTTGTACAGCGTCCCCAAAGGCTTCCTCTCTTGGGAGGTTGGGGAACCTTTACAACCAACAGATCAAGTAGTAGACATTGCTTACTGGCAATAGTTCTGATGGTGATCCACTTATGATTTCTGATTGAGCTTTCTGTTTACTGATTCTCCACTCTGTGAGCAAAGCACATCTTGAGCTACTTTTCTATGGACAGATCTGCTTCAGGTGTCATAAAATTGCCCAAGTACCCTTAAAACTTGAATGAAAACAAACCTCTAGTGCCTATAATAGTTTCTATTGGGTATTTTGTCATAGCAAAATGAGAAATAACTAGTATTCAAAGTGTTGGGGAAAATCATAAATCTAGGTCCATTCTAAGTCAGCTTTAGAGGTTCCTTCATGAGCAACAGAGCCAGAGCTGATGCTTAACTCTGTGGTTTATGCGCAGAATGAAAAGTCTAATGCTAGTTCCTGTGTTCTTTTGCCCTGGGTGGTTGGAACCCTGCTTTCTGCTCCTCCACTCAACACTGGGAAATCATGGGAGATACTGTGTTTGTCATCTGGCTTAGGAAGTTTCAGTGGCTCAGCTCACAGGGCTTGGTCTTATTAAGGATGGCGAGGCTCTTTTTTACCTTAGTGTTTCCCTGTTCTGGTAAAGGGGGTTTATTTAAATCCTGTATTTATTTCCAACTCCAATTGTCTTAGCATAAGGTATCTGTTTCAGGATGTTTTCTGGAATTAGATACAGGTAGAGCTGTGACAAATATTCCCTTCCGGCCTTCAGTCACACATCTCTGTATAACACAAATAGACATTATCATTTCTTCTTGACTTCCTCAGTTCATTTAAACTTAGTTTGATGAGTTCATAAATGATCTGTGCTACAGTTATAGAGACAATTACACTAGACTTTTATGTGGGCAACCATGTGTTACAGCCTTCCAGCTCCACTCTCCTTCTTGGGATATAAATTTTCTTCTGAAATTCCAGAGATCTCAGTCTTGATGACTACATCTTCCACTCGATGACTTGAACCAAGAGTCAGTGGGAAAACATTAGGTGTTGACATTCTTTTCTGATGAATGAGACTCCTATACAAAGTCACTAAAAGTGCCCTGAGTGCCGATTGTTGGATGGAACCAGACTGTTTGAAGAACAAGACCCTATATAGCAGGGTAAGGTTTGAAAATGGACTTTAACTGCAGCTTGGAGCAGCTGGAAAAGTTGAGATTTGTGTGACAGATATGCTGATAAGGAAACTCCTGAATTTTAAAAAAGAGTGACAAATTGAAATTAGCTCCACATATTATTGAGTGCTAAAAATGCTTGCTGCTGAAAATTGTTCAAGCCAATTTGATAACACTTCAGACATGTCCATTAGCTCACCCACACTTCATATTCAGTTACAATTTGAATTAAAGTGCTCCCATGTGAATTAATGTGCAGAATATTTGAAAGCAGCATTTCCCTATTTTTCTTTACTTCTGCAAAAAAATTTTGCATATTGCTCTGAAAATGTTGCTACATCCCCCGAGGGTGTCAAAATGCAATGTGGAGCTTCATATGCTCTGTATATTTATACCTTCCTTATGATATATCAGAGAGTTGCATTATTGAACTCATGAGCAAATTAGTTTGTATAAAATTCACAATGTGTCTTTATGTTGAAAACATTAAATCAATATATCATTGGCAAAGATATGTTAATATCACTATTAAAGTACACAATGAAAATAAATACATATTGAATAAGTGCCATAATGTTTTTATGTGTTTTTAAATTTCCATCTAATAGATGCACAAACACAAGAAATGGGTAGTGTATGAATTTCTAAGGGAAGACAAAATTGATTTTTGTGTAGAAAATGAAGCTGTCACAGATTTTTAACAGCTGTTTTCATGAACTGAGGATTGGAAAATATTTTCTTATTTTTCTCAAAATGTTTTTTTCATGAGTTTAATGAACATGCTATTACCTTAAATCACAATGTATACTTGACTTAAGTTTGATTTTCTTGAAATTAGACCATATTGACATATAAAAAATTATCAACTACAAGGAGGTATACTCTGTGAGTAAAGAATCGAAGTTTAAGTCAAATACTTAATTGGGGGCACAATACTTGAATTTTATATTTCACCTTTCTCCTCTACAACAGCAAGTCATCAAATTTACTTGCAGTCTTTTGGGAAGATTCATTTCTAGGAAAGTGTAACAACTAATTGTATAAAATGTTCTCTACAAGAATGGCATAGGAGTCAAATTCAGTGTACTGTTAATAACATGTAGTTCTTTTATTGCATTTTCTTGTTGAAGTGATAAAAATTTACTGTGAGAGTTGCTATTTATTGTACAAGAATTGTGCAATATATATGTATGTATATATTTGCATATAAACTCCAGTTTTGTAGGTTGGATATTATGTTTCATGATAAATTCAGCTTTATTACTTTTTTTTATTAGGAACATATACAATTATAATCAAGTATTTGTGTTAAGAATGGTTGATTAGGTCCAATTTTACAGATTCCTGTATCCACATTTTTGCTATAGCTTTATAATGCATGTGTCTCTCCTACTATGTTGCATAAGGTTTAATAGTATGTCTATTTGGAGATAGTGTGTAAATGAATTAATGTATTGTTTTACCTTTTTTTCAGAAAAATAGATACAAATTGTGTAGAAATATGGCTCAATGATAAAATAAAAAAAATTGAATGGAAGGTGAGCTGGTTGTCCCATAAGCATAGAATAACCAGAAGAATAAGGCCAGCTTGGATAGTCTTGTTCAGTTACTTTATGATGACACAACCATTTACTGAGCCTCTGGTGAACCATAAACCCATTAGAGGAAAGCATACTTTCTAATATAGTAAATCTTGAGAGATATTTTTAGTTAATGATACACAAATTCTTTGTATGCTTTCAAGTTCTTGGTAAAATTAAAAGCAATATAATTTCTCCAGAGTATTATTATATCATAAAATTCATACATGCAAAAATAAGATGACTTAGATGCAAACAAAGATTTATTTTTTGTGAATTTTCTCTCCTTAACAATATTTATCAGACAGGAACTTTCAGAACATGTCTGCACATGAAATAATTAGATGAAAGTAATGACCCTTTCATTTGAACACAATGTTTATCAAAAACTATTAATACTTAGAAAGGCAGTAAGAGATCTTATACTCAAGTAGAAAACAGTACATGGACACCATTAAATCCATGTAAGCTTTTCCATGAGCCATGAAATTGAACCTGATATTGAAGAGTTACAAATGTAGGGTAGTCATACAGAGGATGAGTTTTCTTTTTTTTTTCTTTTTCTTTTTTCTTTTATTTTGCTTTAGGCTGCTTCCATTTCCTTTTTTTAAATTTAAATTAAAAACAATCTTATTTTACATACCGATCCCAGTTTCCTCTGTCCTATTGCCTTCCCCCAAAAAAGCCTCCATCCCTTCCCCAGGGAGGATGAGGCCTCCCATGGGGGAATTATTAAAGTCTGTTACATCATTTGGGGCAGGGCCTACATGCTCCTTGATATATCAAGGCTGAGGGAGTATCCCTCCATAGAAAACAGGCTTCCAAAGTTTGGGCACTAGGGTTACATGCTGGTTCCACTGCCGGAGGTCCCATAGACTTCCCTCATGTTCAGGAGGCTTGAACTGGACCTATGCTGGTTCCCCAGCTGTATTACTGGTGTCTGTGGGGAGGATGAGTTTTGTGTGCCATTGCTTAAAACATTGAGAATAAATTATCTATTTGCCTTTACCCTTCAAATACAAAGAAATGTCAATATTTACAGTGGATAGCATTTATCTCCTGAATTTTAAGACTATGATTTTTTAATTACCACACTATATGATTGGAAAAATGTCAAATTTTCAGTGTTACAGAGAGTGTGCCTCTTAGTAAGTAGTTTTCTGTCCCCATCTTTTATGTTCTACTTTCTTGGTTAATTAAAGGTGAGTAAAGTACAATCTTTTAAATTCCACAAATTTGGGCTTCAATGTTTATCCTTCAGTTTCAAAGGATTTTATATAAAGACCATGTAGGTAAAGTTTCATTGAAATACATTGCAATAGAGGAAAATCTTATAGAGTTGGACAGTTGCAGAATTTTCAACACTTTTGGATGTAAATCAGTCATTATGCTTATAGTTTCTTTCATCAAAAATATTTTTGTGGTACTTTACTAAAAGGAAGCATATCATGATGTGATTTAACAATATTGTTTTTTCCATACTATTGTTCATCTATTTTCTACAAATCAACACATTTCCTTATTAGACACAACATGGAGACTTCTGTAAATCAGGAAGATCAACAAAGGCTCACAAGTTTCACAGGCTCTGCCCTTTAATTTTGTAAGCAGAAAACAAATGTTTACAGGAAAGTGATTCCTGTGTTGTAAAGTCACTGGAAGTTATTCAGGTGTTTTTTACTGATGCAGCTTTTGTGAGTAGTCACACATGCTGAACTTCTGACTAATGCAGATGTCCTAAAATTCCATGCACCTATATATATGCAATACCTCAAATATGTGCACCTCAGTATTCCCCATAAGCTCACAGCTTCATCAGGGGGCTAAATTCATGGTTGGGTCTGTTATTACTGCTATCTGGAGGGAGTAGAAACAGTATCCCCAAGAAATGTATTGCAAAAAGTTCTATAGTTTTTCAGGTTATAGCAAAATAGTCCCAAGATAGTCCCAATTCTGTATATCCCAAGAATGAAATTCACTAATTCCTTGTTTTAGAAAGTGCAAGTCATATATTATTATCAAGTAATGATATATGTTGTAGTGGATCAATCTTTAGACCACCAGTTCCCAAATAATGACACAGAGACTTATTAATTATGAAAGCATAGCCTTAGCTTAGGCTTGTTCTCAACTAGCCCTTAAAACTTAAATTAACCTATTTATATCAATCTATTTTCTGGCAAGTGGTTCACTACCTTTCCTCCATACTCTACATTCAACTTCTTCCTCATCTCACTGGTGAATTTCTGACTCTATGTTTCTTCTCCTGAGTTCCTCTATCTTTCCGGAAGTTCTCTACCTATCCTCTCCTTCCAATATTTTTGGCCTTTAAGCTCTTTATTAAACCAATCAGAAAGTGCCTTAGGGCAAGGAGATCATAGACACATCTTCACACAGTCTGATCACAGGTCAGAGAGAGTTTGCTGCCTGAACAGTCACATACGGATCCTCCGCAAAACTGAAACATCAATCATTTGCTTAAAAGCATAGAATACCTGACAGACTTTTCTGTGAAACAGGAATTTTGCAAAACTGGCCTACTGTGTCTTGGTAAATTTCAGCAATCAACTTCCTTTGTGTCATGCATAGCAAACTGTCAGTAGTTTAGGCAAGTGCAGTTTGTTGACTAGTGGCTAGCTTTGCCACATTTAACGTAATCTTCATATGGAGGTTCTTGGAGGTCCATAATCTTTTTTGAAGTAGACTTCTGCTACCAGGAACAGGTGTATCTCACTGTCATAAAAAGCCGTATGGTATCAAAACATCTTAATGCCATATTCGGTAGATCTCTGAAGTGTTTGAAGACCACCTATCTAAAATATATCTATGTTTAACCTTAAGAACATACTCAACATGAGTGTAAGTTTGATTGTTGTAGGTGACTAACTACTAAACTACATTGCTTAATTATCTCAAACAGTTTGTAATGAATAGTAGCTTTTCTAGGATTAGAAATTTTCATTACACTTTTCAATGTGCTGCATAGGTACAATATCTTAAACATGAGTAGAAACATATATACAGTATGTTATTACATTATAGCAGTATAAATAAACTTAAATTTGTATCAGTATACACAATCCTAGATCAGTGTAAAATATTTGAGACTAGTAGATGCCTTGAAGTTTAAAAGTAGATGCAATAATCTATCCTTTTAGCTTATTATTCCTATATCCTCACATTGTCTCTTTTCACTTGCTAGTAGAGAAAGAAGAACGGGGGAAAGAAAAAGAAAGACGAAATCCAAAAATCTGACCTCTTTTGTTGAGTTTTCTCCTTGACCATAACCAATAATAATTTTCAAATAACATCCCTAAACTATAACAAACATTCATAAACCACCAAACAACCAAAAACTATTCACTCCACGTCCTGGGAATGTGGGCACAGTATTCTACAAATCACTTTTTGTTGTCCACGGGCAACAGCACCATTAGGGGAACCTGAGAAAACTGGGATAATGGTCAAGTCCTAAGAGAGTTAGCTGTATCATTTGCTATCCGGTTTCTCTGTGATGCCACAGTACAGGCTCATTTGAAGTCCTAGCTGGAGTAGTCTGTACACTTGATTTCTTCCACCTAAACTGGCAAATTTCTGCCTTTCTGAGTCTTAAGTGTTTAGGTGTTTAGCAGCAGAGACTGGAAGCTATGTGGCAAACCTGAAGGCAGAGTAAAGCTGGGAGTCTATTGCAGACTATTGCATTCTGATTTTACTATCCTGACACAGTAAGTGAGAAGTTACACCTTAAAGGAAACAAAACTTTAGTTACTACATGTAGAAATGAGAGCTAGCCTAGTTAGATTAGGATACAACATGGCTTTTTAAATTGATTTTCATTCTATAACAGAAGAAAAACAAGTTCAATACTAAAAATATCTGAAAGTCCCATTTATTAACTGAAGATCTCAATGTCTGGGTTACTGGTGTAATGTTCAGGAAGCGGTGTCCTGTGCCAATTCGTTCAAAGGTATCTCCCAATTTCTCATCTAGAAGATTCAGAGTGGCTGGATTTATGGTGAGATCTTTGATCCATTTGTACTTAAGTTTTGTACATGGTGACAGATACGGATCTATCTGCAATCTTCTGCATGTCCAAATCCAGTTGTGCCAGAAACATTTGTTGAAGATGCTATCTTTCTTCCATTGCATAGATTTAGCATCTATGTAAAAGATAAGGTGTTCATAGGTATGTAGGTTAATATCAGGGTTTTCAATTCAATTCCATTGGTCTGTCTGTCTATTTTTATGCCAATACCAAGCTGTTTTCAGAATTATGCTGTGTAGTAGAGCTTGAAGTCAGGGATGGTGATGCCTCCAGAAGATCCTTTATTGTACAACGTTGTTTCGGCTATCCTGCTTTTTTTTCATATAAAGTTAGAGGGCCCTACCCTGCCTGGGGAGAGAAGGGTGGGTGGGGTGGGGGGTAGTTCGGTGGTGGCGTAGGAGTAGTGGGGGTGAGGGGAGAGAGAGGGAGAAGGGATTGATATGTGAAACAAGCTTGTTCCTAATTTGAACTAATAAAAAAAAATCAAAAGGGGGGGTATGAGAGTTTGAGGGACACAGAAAGGGTTTGGATAGGGGAAAAGTAGAAATGATATAAGTATAGTGTACTGGAGTATAAAAATCTCAAAAAAATATCTGAAAATATAGGCAGGTGATAGTCTTTAGCCATTTTGTTGTTTCACAGGGTACAAAGGTTTGCCCTGAAGAATCTCATGACCTTTTCCTTCTCACCTACCAAAGTTTGGTAAGTATGCCTATTTTATTGGAGACTTCCCATAGCTAAATTTAAGGCTAACTTCAGATCTATAAGCCTTTCCCTCAACTCTTTTATATGCTTCTTCTAGCATCATCACATGCGAACATGTTGACCTACTGAGTTTTTGTAGCCTGTTTCCTCTAATCACAGGAGACAGACATATTTATTATTTAATCTTCTGTGCTTATAAAGCAGGTACACATCTGACCTTCAGTACACACTTTAGATTAAATAAATAGGTGATGTTGACTGATAATATTATCAAAATTATATTTAGATGATAATACTAAATTGTTCTCTAAAATAGTATTTTAAAATTCTTGTTTTGCAGATTTTCTTTTAATTTGAATTAGAAACAAGATTGTTTTACATGTCAATCCCAGTTCCCTGTCCCTCCCCTCCACCCTTCCAAGCACACAACTAAAACCCTACCTATCACATACCCTTTCTGCTCCACAGGGAGGGTGAGGCCTTCCCTAGGGGATTATCAAATTCTGTCACAGCCTTTGGGATAGGGCCTAGGCCCACCCCCTGTGTCTATGTGGAATAGCCTCCCAAAGTCCACACCTATTCTAGGGATAAGTACTGATCTACTACAGGGGGACCCATAGATTTATGAGGTCTTCTCACTGAAACCCATGTTCCTGGGTTCTGCATCAGTCCCATGCTGGTTTCCCAGCTATCAGTCTGGGAACCAAGAGCCCCATGTTGTTCAGGTCAGCTGTTTCTGTGGGTTTCACCAACCTGGTCTGGACCCTTTTGCCCATCACTCATTCTTTGCAACTGGATTCCAGTTCAGTTCAGTGATTAGTTGCAGATGTCTGCTTCTACTTCCACCCTGCTGGATGAAGGGTCTAGGATGGCATATAATTCAGTCATCAATCTCATTATCAGGGGAGGGCATTTAAGGTTGCCTCTCCTCTGTTGCTTAGATTGTTAGTTGGTGTCATCTTTGTAGCTCTCCAGATGTTTCCCTAGTGCCTGATTTCTCTTTAAACCTACCTCTATTATGGTATCTCATTTCTTGATTTCTTCTTTTCTTCCCCTGACTCAACCTTTCTGCTCCCGCATGTCCTCCTCAAGAATACCCTAATAAACAGAAAAAATAAAGTATGAAATAAGTTGTTTGTTTTTGACCTAATGGAAAATGACTTAAAATCTTTTTGTGTAACAAGATTAGTCATCTTGAGTTCATATTGGGGCTTTGATTACAAAGTCAAATTGCCTGCTGATTCAGGTTTTGGGAAGGAAATTTTTGATAGCCTGAATATGGCCAAATTTTTATGTCTTCACATGCTTTATCTTGGTTCATTAACTTAAGAGAGGGATAGAGGGTGAAGTGATGCAGTCAACCTCTCCTTATTAAGTCACAATCACAGAGTCATTGTAAACTTCACCCTCATGATCTCAACTAACTCTAATTTCATCTCCAAAGTCCCTGTGTCCAAATATCATTGCTTTGAATATTAAGATGTCAACCTATGATTTTAGGATATAGGTCAATTTTGTAAAAAGTTCTAAGAATTTTCATAATTTAATTTTAGTTTCATGAAAGAACAAAATGATTTCATAACTTTTTGTGTAAAATCCTAGGAACAAGCACATATGTTCAATTATTGCCTTAATTACTACATTACATATTATGTCTTTTCAATTTTGATGATTTTGCCATCTCCTAAACCTCATATTTTAATTGAAGGAACATTTGAAACATTAAAATGATTAAAATTTGATTTTTATTGCATTGGCATTTCCTGAATAGTAATAATTTTATGTTTTAAAAATTGAGAGGAACTATTTATTATACAGCTGACACTCCACAGTTGAGCCATTCGTGAGAATTATGAAAGGCTAGACTATCTACTTGATTTCATTTTATTCTTCAGTACTCAATCAGACTTTCATAACCAGAATCAACTCTTTAGCAAAATTAAATTACATTAATCCTTTCAGAACCAGTTTTGTTTTCTGAATGCTCCTACAAAAGAACTGTCTTGAGAGCATATGAAAAGTATAAGTCAATTTTACTATGATATCAATACTTCTTAAAAAGTTAAACATGTTTTTCCCAAATATATAAAATTCAACTCAATACAATATCAGCTGAAAAAAAAAACAAAAAAGATCTTTCTTCTAAATGAAGTATTAAGATATGACTTTCACAATTTCCTCTAAAACAAATTGGTTGCTCTCATTCTCCTTTAATTATGCACACTACTAAAGACTGTATAGGAACATGTAAATTCCTACAGTTTCCCTGAAATATTCATATAATGAAAGTGTAGCTAAGTAGCAGAATTTATGACACATGCTGGCAGCATCATAAAAGTGACATTCAAATCTTATGTTCTATTTAGGAAATGATCTTTAAAAGGCCCAACTCAAGTTTTATTTGAAATGTAATTATATAGGAAGCAAAGATATTTAGTTTTCACTTAAAAATTATTGGAGTCACAAATGTAACAAAATACAAATCTTGAGTTTATTTCATCTTAAATATACCATAGTATAATGAAGGTGGGTGCACTTTTCAGACAGGAGAAATTAAACCAAGTGCAGTGTTTTAGAAGCATTACACAGTGAGTGTTCAGTGCCAGTTGTTTTCAAATAGATATATTTAATTTTAATATTATAATATAATTATACAAATTCTCCTTTTCTTTTCTTATTATGACCACCCAAGCAACTTCTTTGCCAATATCAAAGTAGTTGTTGTCACACACACACACACACACACACACACACACACACACACACACACACACACACTCACATATTCACAAAATATAAATTTTACCTACAACTGCCACTTTACTTAACTAATCTCATTCCAAACTAAATTCAAAATATTTATCCTTATACATATACAGGTGTAGACCTCACTCCTCATCAAATTAAGCCCTCTCTTTGCAACAGATGAAAACCATCAAAAAACATCAGCCTTTCATTTTGTATGCCTTAGGAGAAATGAGTGAAAAAAGAAAAAAATAGAATTATTCCTTAGACTTGATTTTCACCTGTTATGGGTGGTATGGCATGTGTTCTACTTTTCCTCTAGCTTTAATATATGCAAATTAAACCCTTCTTTAAGAAGTACCTTATTTACCTTATTAACATATATCAGTATCATTACAGTTTAGTATAGCTGTTGTTCTCAGAAAGAAATTTCTTTCGATAGTAGACTGTGGGCAAAATTGCAGGCAAAAGTAACTTTGGGGTCCTTAACCTCACAGGTGACATATATATATATATATATATATATATATATATATATATGTTATATATCACATCCCAATGGGAGTAGAAGGTCTATAATAGGCAGAGGCCAGAGAAAGATTTCTGCAAAATAGCACTTTGTGGCCATGACAACAGCGTTGCACTACAGAACTCAAAGCTGTGATGGCCTGCAGAAGACCTGAGAGAGATCTTGGTAGTAATGAATAAGAAAGAGAAGAAGATAAAGTTTAAAGTCCTGAGAGTAGGTTTGTGGAAGAATTGATGGGAGGAATGGGCAGTGAATATTACCAAAATATTCCGTACACCAAAAGGAAATAATTTAAACTAGGAGAAATTAGCTTAGATAACCTATAAAATTATTTTAAGAAGTATAAATTGTCAATTTCTCCCCCCTTATCTTATTTTCTCATTTGTATACTTTCACCTCTTCAAACAATTCTACTCTGTTCTTCTCTTGTGTTTCATTGTTTAAAATATGCATTTAAGAATAAGTAACATGTACCATGTTCCTGTGGTTCTGTGTATTTCCTAAGAGTAAGAACATTATTGTGGATAATTACAATATGACTATTTACCTTATAATTATTGTTTGTATTTCAATACATCTGTAGTCAATATGCTATTTAATTGACATTCATATTGTAATTTTATTAATTGGCATAACAATGAGTCTTTTCTCCAGTGTTTTACCCAGCATAGATCGTACTGGTATGTTAACACCAACTGGTATGTTATTACACATACCACTTGTCATTCAGCTGGGAATTAGATGATTTTTCTACATTCACATTTTCAAGTAGAATAAATCTCTTCCTAGACTCTTTGAAATAAAAATTCTTTATTTGATTATATTTAATGATTAGTCCTTCATGATTAAATGAGTAGTATTTAACAGATGTAAAAACTTTTCCCCATATAACTTTATTTGGCATGGGATATCTATCATCTGTTATTGGTGATAGTAATTTTAACCAGTTGATCATATACACCATCAAGTGAATATTTTTCCTCTTGCAGTCTGTGGACAATCATCTTATACTTGTGAAATGTTCTGGTTTCTTATTGAAACTTTCCTCATCATTTGATAAGAATTGATTGGGCTTTATTCCTCAAATATTACTAACTAGTAGGGATGTGAATTGAGTGACTTTATCTATATATACCCTCACATTATCAAGAAGCCTTCAGAATCCTGATATTATAAACAGTCTCCCTTTTTAACCTATCCATTAGAGTATACAGGAATGAAAGGACTCAGGTGTGTTGAAGTGTTGTGTGATATTTTGCTTGTGTTCTGATAATTACGTTTGCCTGGTGATCTGAGGGTGCTGCTATCCACTAATTTACCATAAAAACTGGGTAGTGGTGGCTCATGACTTTAATCCCAGCACTGAGGAGGTGGAGACAGGAAGTGATAAGGTGGGTTGGAGATAGGATCTCAGCCCTTTTTGGATGCTGGAAGAAGACAGGTAGGAAGTAACTGGTGGATACTTTCAGGTCTCTGTTCTTCCAGGTTTTCACCCTATAACTGTTTCCTGGTTTTTGCTAACTGAGATTAATTAGATTAATGCTTTATTGGCATGCTATAGTTGATTTCAGTCTTTATTTTTCATGATTCAATTTTTTGATGTCTGTACTGTGGGCATTGCTGCATTTTCCTAATAAATTCTCCTAGGAAGAGTTATATTTGCTTTTATACTTAATTTTATAACTTTATACTTAATTTTATAACTTTTGTTTCTTTCCACCAATGTTTTAAAAAGTGATTTTTGACATATATGTATATGGAAATTCATATATATATATATATATATATATATATATATATATATATATATTCTACTTTGGATCCAGCTCAGATTCTAGAATCTATTGTTACATTTGGAACTTTGTATTATAATGTAAGATTTCATGCATGGAATGAAAACAGTGTCCAAGAAAATATTGTCCTTGTTGTTAACATCCTCTAGACTCATTGTAATAGCACACAGGAAGGAAATATCTATGCAGAAGCTTTGTACATGAATATAAAACATGCATGCTTACATACAACACATATATAAATATTGAGTTCATGCCTACACTCAAGTTTATCACTACATATTTCATTTTGTTTCACTTAATTTATGTGTATATGTTGCTTCTGTGCAAACAATGAACTCATCATCATGTTATCTTATTAATTTCATTAACACATAAAATGTATTTGAAATATTGTCTCACCCTCAGAACTCTTCTTTTCCTGTCTGTTCCTCTCCATACTTCCTTCCCCCTCCTTTCTTTCTCTACTCTTTTTCCTCATTTTCCATTTCTTTTCTCTTTAGTATTTTTTAGATTAGCATGATTTTTGTCTCCTTACTGATTGATTTCAGTTAAAATTAAATTTTGTGCAATGTAATTCATAAATTAAAACTAAAATGGCAAAATATCTCCAAATGTTAACCTTCCTTATATACATTATGCCTTATCCTTTTGAATCTTGATGCGTGTGTTGGTTAAACTTTTGTTACATTCAACAAAATAAGAGAGGACACATTTACTTGAAAGGTAGTTTAAAATACTTCAGTTCATCTCTTTGGGACCCATTCTCTATGGTAAAGCACATCCCAGTTGCACTAGACTGTCAGGCAGAAGCTAAAACAAAGCACAATGAGAGCAGAGGTGAACTCTGTCTCTATACTTTTTCTTCTCTTATTCTGCCTGTGCTCTTAGCCCATGAGATGATGTTACTCACATGCAGGATAGATTTTCTTCCCTCAGTTTGTTCTGTGTGTAAAATCTATCACATAAATACTAGAGGTGCCTCAGCAATGTTGTAGGTATTTTAAAACCAAGTTAAGTTGCCAACTAAGTTCAAAGCATTGCTGGAAATATTAAAAATCATTGTTTTGATGTACATCTTTCTTGTGTTTGTTTTACGGAACACATATATAATTATAATATAATTTACTTTTAATATATTATATGTAATATGTTCAATATAATTTAATAAATTACATTTTATATACTATGCTACAAAACATATATGCATTGTGTATGCATGTATATATTAGTTTGAAATATGCTATTTTATTAATTTTATCAAAAATGAATGTGAGTATGATATCCATGTTCATTTACATATTACACTTAATGTTTCCTAGGAATCATGACATCTTATCACAGACATGTTCTACAGTCTGCTAATACTCACACTGTGGTTTCCCATTGTTTATTTTATTTTAGTATTCTCCTGTGTCTGGGAAGTTAGATAGTTTCAGATATAGTGAGAATAGATGTAAAAATGTGTAGCAGTGAACTTCCTTTTACATGTATGATTTCAAGTTTTAGAGACATTTCTAGAGAACAAATTATTCACACTGTGATATTTGAGTTTAAAAACATCATTTATGAGCTATATTTTCATCCTCTGAAACTTTCATCTTGAAGGAAATTGCAAATATAAATAGAATGTGAGCATTTTCAGAGGTCAAGTTTTAAAGGGTAATTCAGTTCAAATGGGACATCTGATTTATACATATAAGGAATGGAAATTTGGATGAACAGGTACAGGAAAGGCTGTACATCAAGGAAAGGAGATATGAAAATACAGTGAGAAGCCACTTACTAGCCAAAAAGAGCCCTCAAAGACTTTGATGTCTTCAACTTGAATTTCTAGAATACAAAACAAGATGAAGATAGTAACTTGGAAATTTAAATTACTTAGCCTGTGGTAATTTAGCCATGAAATATACAACTTATGCAGGAATTTAATTGCACACTATCCAGACATAATGAAATACTTTATTTAATTTGCATTTCAACAATAATTGGGTGAACTTTACTTTTACTAAAGATACATTGAGTATTGTATAGTCATTTTTAAAATTTTGCAAATTTAAACATTTCAAACAATATGCATTGTTGTATCTCTTATCAGTTGATTGTCTTCCACTTGTTGAATTGCTTATTTCTATCTTCTCTTAGTATTTATACACATTTTTCTCATTTTATCCTTCATGCAAAACTTCTTTGTATGTCTTACACCTGCTAAATATTAAAAACATATTTTTCCAGCTTTGTCTTTTGTCCTATACTTCACATATATTGCTTTGGTTTTGTATATCATCACATATACTGCTATTATCATAATTTATATCTGAGTTTATAACAGCTGAAGAACTTTTAACTGTCTCCAAATTTTAAAGTAAGTTGACAGATTTTAAATTTTATTCTATGTGTTTATAGTTCATCTATATTTATATAATTGGGTTCCACCCACTAAGGAATTCTATTTACTGTCTTTCTCGATAAATATATGTACTTACTTTCCTTAAATTTTAAGATTCATCTGTCTAAATACATTGAATTTACATATTAAAAATAATCAGCAATTTATATTGCTTAAATATGAATGGTCTTCCTCAGGTCATGTGTTATATGGTTGGTCATCATTTAGCAGATCTAATATGGAGTTAGGTGGAAACTTTAGGAAGCAGGTGCCAATTGAAGGGAGTGGGACAATCCTTGGAAGATTAGTCAAGACCTCAAGTTCCTTCTATAATCTTTTTGTAAAAAATAATTCTCATTTTTTATTTTATCACTCTTCTTACATTTATCTAGTTTATTCACATAATTATGCTTATTTTCTAAGTGGACTTTTAAACAAGTGGAGCTTGATGATTGTATCTCTTTTTCTTTTTCTCAGGTTTTGAGCATTTATATTAAAGTTCATTGCAGAATTTTTACTTTTATGGTTTTCCATGGAGTTTTTTTTATACAAATTAAATGAATTTATATGTGAATACTCATATCTAGCATGAGAATGGTACGTTTTGCTAACTTAATTCTTGCATTATATTTGTTAATTTTATTGCTGTCTCTTTTTACTATTATGTTATCTTAAAGTATAATTATAGTCATGCATCAGTGAACCATGGTGATACTTTTTGAGAAATATTGTGTTAAGTTATTTTATGTTTGTTTAAGTACCATAAATTGGATTTATCAAACCATAGATTATTTAGCCTACCACACAGCCATGCTCTATTATATATCAACATGGAAACATCCCCTACCATCATTATGACATGTTGATTAAAAGCCCATAGTGCAGAAGACATTATAGAATTAAATCAAACTAGTGGTAAATGTTTCAATTGACAGAGTCAATAAAAAGTTGCTTAAACTATTGTTGATTAAAGTAAAACAAATGATCTTATCTTGTCCAGGATTAATTTATATATTTCAGTGGTTTAAATGTAAAAACATATTTATAGAACAAAAATTAATTGAAAACTAATTTCTGTTTAAATTAGGATAAATGTAACCACTAATACCTCATATTTTCCAACTTACAATTTATGTAACTAAATTATTTCTTATATAAATTATTACTTATTCTAAATATTAATAAATAATTTATTGTTACTTTTGATAGGTAAATAGTACTGGTCTTGATGAAAATTACACATGAGAATGGTATACGCAATATTTTGGCAGATTTTATTGTATTTAACATCTTATATTGTAACCTGGGACACATCACATATAGTGTATAACTTATTAAAATGTATATATAGTTTATGACATATCATATACATAATAGATGATGTAATATCCAGTAATTTCAACTTCAGTTGAAATATAATTTTATAAGTTAATTTCATGGGCATGGCAAATATAAATTATTTAAGCAGATTATGAGTTTCAATATCAGCTCATAAGTTTAATTGGAAGTAATATAAGTATGAATTTCTAAAATATTGCTTTAAATTTTTTCTAATAGTAATCTGAGGGTACAGTTTCCATAATTGTTATTTTAACATACATTCTACAGCATACTTGCTTTATACTTTACACCTACAGCCATTAACTTTAATTAAGTACAACTAAAATTCAGAATATACTGCCAGGTTATAAGTGTCTAACAGCTGAGTGTTGTCTGTTACAACTATCAATTTCATTTCCAACTCTTTCTTAATGATTGAAGAAAGCCAAGTAGATGGAGAAGAGCTAAATGATGCCATGACTCTATATTTCATAATTGTTAAATGATAGGAATAATTTTTATGGAAATGTGTTAAACTATATTTGATATTCTGAGATACAAATGGTCATTGGTAATGGAAGTGTTAACAAATATAAATGGTTAATGGAGTTAAGAAAAAGTGGAAGAATAAAGGGGGAGCTGGATAAAATCAAAGTGTTTTAGGAAAATGAACTAATATAATAAGCAATTGTTATTGCCCCAACTTTTTGTAGTAGACTTAGATATCTAGTGTTTTGGAAGGCAGGTGTCTGTTGTGGATTAATCTACTGCCAAGGAAATTTTGAATTCTTGGAGTCAGATGAATAAAAACATTCATGATTTGGTTCTGGGGCAAGATTGCCAAATTTAAATTTTATTTTTCTTCTACCTATAATAAGGTATAGAGTGGGTATGAAAGGGATCTTGGGAAATTACAAAGAACAGAAGTTAAAATATTACAGGGAGGATTATGCCTTAGAAACAAAGTTTCCATGAATGACATATTTCCTTTCTGAAACTCAGTAGACCATTGCTAGCCTACACTATTTTAAACTCTTTTAAAATAGAGACAGTCTGGATGCTTTTCAGCTGAGCTCTCCCCTGTATGTAATACAATCACATATATCTCAAATGTTATGAGTAAAATAATGGCAATATTAACATCATGGGTTATGCTAAAAACCGAGTGAAATAGTATTTGCATCACTCATCAATGCAGGTAGACTCCATGGTCAGCTTCTTCTTTCTCTGAGACAAACTCATAATGAGATTCCACACACATTATCAACAGGGTTTTCATCATAAGGTCATTCTTTAGAAATAGTAAACATATAAGAACAAACACATACTGGCTGGGTTACATTTAGTTCTCTATTCCTTTAATGTTATTCTTCACATTTATTGCCTCTCATTACCTTATAACTGCTACACCAAGGGAAAATACATTTCATTTGCCCTAATTCCTTTTTAGTGTATAACCTTTTAATAATATAAATAGGAACTTGAAAACTCAAAGGCAGACACATAATTGACTTTCTCATTTGGTCACATATGACCATCTTTATTTTCCTCATTATAGTTCACATTGCCTTTCACCTTATTAACAATAATTTTGCTATTAGGTTATGTCCAGAAACTCTGCACATACACACATGCACACACACACACACACACACACACACACACACACACACACACACACACACGAACTAACAAAATATCAAACTGTAAGTTAACAATTGTTGCATGAGTAAATTGATCAAAAAAAGACAAAGATTTGCTAGAAAGGAGTCAGCAATTATTTTTCAAGGAAAAAGATTCACCATTGATAATTCTTTATTTTTTTATTTACAAACATGAAAATCAACTGAAAATTCAGGAGCAAAAGTACTCAATCAGAATACATTATTTGCACATTCCAAAGAAGTTTACAATCTGTTATCTATCTACAAAATATTATTTATTCTTCCTTTCTCTGTTCAGATTTCTTAAAAGAATTTCCATTAAGTTTTTCTCAACTGTCTTTGCTTGTTGTGATGCCTTCTTTGCTTTGAATTATCATTAAATAAGTAAATCTTGCCATTACCTGGAAAGATATGTGCAAGAAATTTTTTATTGAAATTAGAAACAACCTTGTTTTACATGTCAATCCCAGTTCCCACTACACCACCCCCACCAGTCCCTTATCCCATTCCCTTTCTACTCCCTGGCCATGGTGAGGCCTTCCATAGGGGATCTTCAAAGACTGTCATCATTTGGAGCATTCCCTAGGCTCTCTCCTGTTTGTCTAGACTGAGAGAGTTTCCTTCTATGTGGAGTGGTCTCCTAAAGTCCTTTCATATAATAGAGATAAATACTGATCTACCACTACCAGAGGCCCCATAGATTGCCCAGGCCTCTTATCTGACACCCAATTTCATGGGGGCTGGATCGGTCCTATGTATACAAGAATCTTAAATCTTGATTCTACAACTGGTCCATAGTAAGAATGATGCCATATACTCCTTGGTTTTTGGACCCTATTTCCATTGCCATTCCCATTATGGAATAAGGAAAAAATGGGAGTGCTATTCCCTGATGATAGCTCTTCTTTCAGCAAGGGTTAGAAAATAACTAGAAACCTATGTATCCATATATTTTGAATGCTAGGTAACTGTTATGCAGTTACCCAGGTTGGTGTAACCATTTGGGAAGAATTGAGGAATGTGGCCTTTTTGGAAGAGGTGTATCAATGAGGGCCGACTTTGATGTTTCAAACGCCAACACCATTCATAGTTAGCTCTACCTGCCCAATGGTTTAAGATCAGCTATGAGCTCCAGATATGAGCTCTAAGATACTGATCTAGTGACACAACCTCCTGCTTGCCATCATGTTCCCTGCTATGATAGTCATGGACTCTAACCCTTTGAACTGTAAGTCTCTAATAAAGTCTTTCTTCTATAAGTTTTCTTGGTCACTTGTGTTTTATCACAGCAATAGAAAAACAATTAAGATAACACCCAATCTCAATATATGTGTCTTGTAGTGTGTTATTGTACTATGCTATAATGGGCTAAAAATCATACTAAGTTTTCCTAATTATAGAGCTGGAAAGATGGTTCAGTGGGTAAGAGTGCATACTGTTCTTCCCCAGGAACTGAGTATGCTTCTCAGCATTCATCTCAGAAGGCTCACAATCATATGTAACTGCTATTATAGTGATCAGGATTAAAGGATTAAGTGGTAGCAGAGGATAAGGTATATGTAATTTTGACAGTTCTTTTGAATTTTGCTTCACATTCTGGAAAACAGGTGATGTCTTTGGGAATTTTTCAGTGGAAAGGACCCATTTTCATTATACTTCTTTGAAGACCCATTTAATGACTTATTTTGAAACTGAAGAGATCCCCAAGGCACTGTAAGCTGAGGCCCAGGCTCATTTTGCTCTTCCTTCAGTGGATTCCATTCTTTTGAATAGATTTCCTGTTTTTTGTACAGGATTTCCTTCATTCTAGTCACTAGGTAGTCTAAGGGGATCTCACTTCATTCTCTTCAGCATCTCTTAACAGCTGTGGAATGGGTAACTTCAAATCAAAATCAACTTTTACTAAGATGCTAGCTGCCAGCCGGAGTTAGGCCCAAATAAATACACAGAAACTTGTATTAGGTTTAAAGCTGCTTCGCCAATGACTAGGATTCTCATCTGTTAGCTCAGTCTTAATTATCATAAATCTATATATTTTATAAGACTTATCAGACGCCTTATTGGCATCCCTCCTTGCCAGTAGCTCACATCCTGCCACTGGAGGAGGCGAACGGGAAAAAAGGGGACACTTCCTGTTTCTCCTTTGCTTAAATATAAGTCTCCTTGCTACGTCACTTCCTGCCTGGATCAGTACTTTTCTACTACATTTCCCAGAATACTCTTTGACTCCTAGTTCCGTCTAACTTGCTGCCATTGGCCAAACAGTGCTTTATTAAAGAATCAATAAGATAAATATACACAAAAGTACATTCCCCATCAGACATGTAAGAGCCAAAAAGTGTGGAGGATGGTCAAGAATTAGTAGAAGTTGAAGAAGATAGCTAAATTCCTTGATGATACATAATAAAATTAGGCATGTGCTATGCTTGGATATCAAGTTATCCAGCACACCCATTTAACAAAAATGCTAATTCATAACAGATATTACTCGAGGAATAACAGAAACATTTTTTGAGGATTTTGAAGTAACTCAACTTTTTGTGTAACACTATATAATCTAAAATACTTATAAAACAGTTCATTGGATCCCCTATTTGCCATAGACTTTTGATTTTGTTTTGAGTCTTCAAAATAGGACCCTTTTGATGGTCAATCCTAGGTGAGTTCTATGACTCCATTTTTTTCCCTCCTGGATCCAGTTTCCCCTTCCTCCTCTCCTTCAAGCAACCCCTCTTCCTATCCTCCAAACCACTTTCTTCCATTTCTGTTCAAGAAAGGGTGTGCCTCCCATGAATATCAATAAAACATAACAGTAATTTGCAGTAAGACTAAGCACCTCCCTGTATATTAAGGTTGGGCAATGCAACCCAGTATGAGGTGTAGGGTCTGAAAAGCCAGCAAATACTCAGAGAGAGTATTTGTTAGGATCCCATTGTTAGGAGTCCCATAAGGGGACTAAGCTACACAACTGTCACATATATGCAGAGTCCTTAGGTCAGTTCCATGCAGGCTCCCAGCTTGTCCGTTTAGTCTCTGTGAGCCCTTATGTACCAGGATATTATACTTTGTGAGTTTTCTTAACCCCTCTATCTCTTACAATCCTTTCTCGATTCCCTCTTCTACAGGATTCCCCAAGCTTCACCCAATGTTTGTCTGTGGGCCTACATCTGTTTATATCAGTTTCTGGGTGAAGCCTCCCCAATGATAATTGGGCTAGACACCAATCCTGTGACCCATGTATACTGCTAGGACAAGATTGTTTTTTCAAACAAGCCTGAATCTGCTTCCCATTTTGTTGAAATGTGACACCATTAATATACTATAAAATTAACATTGCCAGATGAAATTTATACAGAAATATTTCAATTTTATTTTCAGTACTTAGTGGTGAAAGCTAATACTGCATCAATGGTCATACATTTCTGGTTTAATATAACTTAAGGATGTTTTTTAGTTGTGTATGGATGCTAGCAAGCAGATCACACCAGACAATTGTTTACATATATAATATTAAACTTAAGTTTTAAAAAAAAGCCAATAGTTTGTCTTTCTCATTTGATTAAAGATAATGTGATTGGGTTTCATATATTCTTTCATGAAAAATAATATAAAATAAACATAATTTCAAATAATTTGATTAAAATATTTTTATAAGGACTCTTTTGTCTTCTTGTCTTTCAACAAGTTACGCCCAATCTTTGCTATAATGTGGCAAGAAACGCATCTACTTATTGTGAACATAATTATGTCAATACACTTTAGAAGTTAAATAAATATGCTGATAATCTACAAATGGATATGTGTTACTATAAATCTTTCTGCCAAAAGCTGCCTGAGCCCCACTGCCACGTGTGAGCTTTATGCCAGCCGCCTGAGTTAGGGCCCAAATGAATACACAGAAACTTGTATTAGGTACGATGCTGCTTGGCCAATGGATTCCTCATCTGTTAGCTCAGTCTTAATTATCATAAATCTATATATTTTATAAGACTTATCTTATCAGACACCTTATTGTCATTCTTTCTTGCTGGTGGATCACATTGTGCCTTTGGAGCAGGAGCGGAGGGGGAAAAGAGGGACCCTTCCAATTTCTCCTTCGCTTAAATATGAGTCTCCTTGCTATGTCACTTCCTGTCTGGATCACCACTTCTCTACTACATTTCCAGAATCCTCTTTGACTCCTAGTTCTGTCTAACTTGCTATCTCCTTGGCCAAACAATATTTTATTTAACAATCAATAAGATAAACAAATACAGTACATTCCACATCAGATATGTGTCTTAAAACCTTTATTTTCTAAATTTACTGGGATGTGAAGATTTTCATCAGCACTGCTGTCAACTGAATCCTCAGCTATTGGCCTCTCACCTCTTACAAGAACTGAACCACTCTAGAGAAGTGAATAAAAGCAAAAAATCCAGCCTAGCCATATCCTGAAACTCTATTGCTTAACCTCCATTGGTTATTCTAGACATCTCTTTTACTACTCTCCTCCTCATTGTCTATTTATGAAACCAAAACAAAAAATTTATACAGGGAAATTAGATTTAAATATTTGTTTATATGCACCAAGTGTATTTTTTCATAGTGCTACTCTTACTGCTTATCTAGATTAAAATAGTGTTGGTGGCATGCGCCTTTAATCCCAGCACTCTGGAGGCAGGGACAGGCAGATTTTTTCTGAATTTGAGGCCAGCCTGGTCTACAGAACAAGTGCCAGGATAGGCTCCAAACCTCACAGAGAAACCTGTCTCAAAAAAAAAAGAAAGAAAGAAAAAAAAAGGGAAAGAGAAAAATAGTATTCAGTTCTTAAAATCCATTGTTTCTGCTATCAATTTAAAGTAAATGCTATGACATTAAGAATCCATTTACACCCATGTTCAGGCTGTCTGTGTTTGTCCTTTGCTGGTGTCTCAGCTATCAGTCTGGAATCCATGAGTTCAGCTTGTTCAGGTCAGCTGTTTATGTGGGTTTCTCCAGCCTAGTCTTTACTCCTTTGCTCATCACTCCTCCCTCTCTGCAAATGGATTCCAGGAGTGCAGCTCAGAGTTCAGCTGGGGGTGTCTGCTTCTGCTCCCATCAGCTACTGGATGAAGGCTCTAGGATGGCATATAAGGTAGTCATCAATCTCATTATAGAGGGATGACATTTAAGGTAGCCTCTCTACCATTGCTGATTCTAAGTTGGGAGGCCTGGGCAGTCTATGGGGCCCCTGGTAGTCGATCAGTATTTATCAATAGTGTAGGAATAGACTTCGGGAGCCAATTCTACATAGCGCGATACTCTCTCAGCCTAGCATACAGGTGAGGGCCTAGGCCCTGCTCCAAATAATGTGACAGACTTTGAAGATCCCCATGGCAGGCCTCACTGTCCCTGGGTAGCAGAAAGTGGATGGGATGGGGATCAGTGGGGGTAGGGAAGAAAGGGAGGGAGGGGAAACTGGGATTGACATGTAAAACAATATTTTTTTCTAATTTATAGCACAGAAGCCATTTACTCTAAATTAAGATAAATGGAATATGTTTTTACTGAGTACATATGACCAACTAATTATTTATTATATGGTAATTATTAATTAATATTTACAAAGAAAGTTACTTAAACATAGAAATATCAAGACTAGTTATTCTTTAGTAAAGTTTAACATGGTATCTAGATGCTCTTGTAATTTTACAAAAATATGAGGCAGAACAGGCATCATTTATCAAGAATATAAGTAAAATGATATACAATCATTTTAAATTAAAATCCCCAAAGATCCTTAATGATTTATGTACTAAGCCATTTCTTTGCCATTTTTGCCACCTGTACTTCTGCTCACTGAACAAAGCAGTTTTGGAAAATATGTGAATCTAAAGATAATTTTATACAATGGATCATTTCCATTCTGCATGATTACTTCAGAATCGAAAAATTGTATATTGCATCTCTGAGTAAATAAATATCAAGTGCTTAGATTGTTTTGCTCATTGGCATTTTGAAAGCTTAGTTTTCAAGAAGAAATATAATTGAAATGAAACTTTAATTATAATTTAATGACCTTTACTTTGTAATCCATGTGATTTTTATCCAGATCAGTTGTAAAAGTGTTTTATTTGAATTAGAAACTATAATTTCAGATATATAAAATAAAGTGAGAACTGTCTAAAAAAGGTAATTGTTTTATTAAACTGTATTCATGTAGAGGAATAAATGTATAAATTAAAGTTTAATCTATCAGTCTATACAAAGTCTGATTAAGATATTTTCAACCACATATGACAAAGATTATTTCTAGAACAAGTAAATGCCAGCTCCAAAATAAAACTTTTTTTGTTTGTTTCAATTTTAACATCCTTGAATCATAGTTTGAAATGCTTGGTTATATTATGTAATATATCTTTGAGATGATGTAGTTTGATATGAGATAATAAAATAAAACACAACAAATGTGGTAGTTTAAGATGTGAGACAAGATATTTTTCTTTGAGATATATTTATTTTAAATATACATTAACTAAGTTTACTAAGTATGGTATATGTGATAAAATTGAATTAATGACCTCCAAAATATGTAAATAAAATCTTTCAATTTGTTCTTTGGTACTTACTAAGAAAATTCACCAAAAATGCAAACACAAAGAAATAAAAATACAAGTCGTACACATATTCTTCTAATTTATGTATTAGTAAAAACTAGTAAAAATGCACAACTCAACATTTTAATGAAAGTTAATTTTTTTCTCCCCTCAAGTATTCTGATCTTTCAATGGTATTTGTGACTTCTTGATCTCCTTCTAACTTAATTGTCCATGAAGTAGATTGTCTAAAATTATCATATTTACCTATCAATGCATTCACAATGTCTTTTCATTCATTCAACTGAACTCTGTTCTGATTTTTAATAATTTCATTTTTGTGCTCAGAAAACTTGAGGCTTAACGTGGGAAAATATATTAATTCTATGAACGCAAAGCCCAAAATTAATAAAAACAATGCAAATTCTGCCCATCTGACTCTAGCATCCCTGTATGAGACAATGTTGCTGTTCACAAGAGTTAGTTGGCTGTTTCATTTTAATATGGATGTAGATGAGTAACAGTGTAAAAAATAAAACTTGATTTTGACTATAGATGTACAACATTTTGTAAAATAAGTGTATAAATTACTCAAATGGAAGACAGTGTAATTTAGACTGTAGTGTTTTTAAAATATTACCTTACACAGTGAACAAAATAAAATATTGTTTTATGATGAAAATAGTTTTCCATAGTAATTTTTAGTTTGTTTTTAATTATTTGAATAAAGAAGTTTATTTCTTAAGACTCAGTTAATTGAAAACTCAGTATTAATGGAACTTGCACATTATTTTGAAAAGCAAGGTTCTTGTTTCCTCTAAACATATTTCACATCAATGTGCTGTCTCGGTGGTTGAAAAGCCTGTCCTGTTTCAGGGACATTGTCTATCTCAGAATCTGCTCTGCAACCCAGGATATGAATCCTCCCATCCATCCTCTCATTATAAAACTTCAGAACTTTTAATATATTTTTGAAAAGCTTTGGAGGCAACTATTTTGTTTACAGCCTACTGAGCTGAACACTTTGGTTTTCATGTATATTCTCCATTCCCTGTGCCTTTAAAACCCAATATTATCTTCATGTAAATTTCTGAGTCAATCATTATCTTACCTTAAACTGTGTTTAGTTCAGGTTAATTCCTTCAGGTTCATCACTTATTTCTAAGAGAGCTTGCTCTTTTTTTCAGCGAAACAGTATCCTATGGATGAGATTATTTAAAATGATAATAGATCAAAGTACAACTCCTTATGCATTCACTCGTGCACATAAATATCACTGTTGCTTCACATCATCTAATGGGTATTTTGTTTTCAATTGAAGATCAAAAGAGAAAAGCCTTATGTTACTTGCCTTTAAATACAGTTTCAAGAAAATTTATGATGTGATTACAGTGTTGGTTTTAAAATCTGCCAAAGTTTGCTTCATAAATATTGACTTTTAGGAACTAGAAAATATTTAAAACAACAAGTTAATAAAAATTTTGAAAATTTGCAACTAACACACAATTTCTAGGTAATAATCAGGGTTGGTTTTAATAGCAATATATAATTTAAACATTCAGTTAAGTGTTGCTAGTAAGATAAACCTGTACTTGCAAAATTTGAGAAATAGAGTGCCTTCAAAGTAAATGAAAATCTTTTTAAGGGTGTAATAAACACATCAGATCATATACCAGAAACAAAATGAGAATTAGAAAACAAATGTCATGGCAAAGCACACTATTAATAGAAAGTTAGGAAATGATATTACCATTCAATCAAATATAATATGTATACTAATTTATTTATACAATATAGCAGTATAGTCATTTTATTGAAAATAATATTTTTGTACTACCTTAAAATGTCTTAATATGGTCCAGACTTCTTGCCACACATATGTAATTCTATTAGCTCTAGAATCTGAGGAAGAAGACACACAATTTCATGACCCATATTATCTAAAGGGTGAGTTAGTCTAGCATACACAACTTACTGAGCCCAATATTTTTATTGAAAAAGGAAAGGAATTTGGGAATATATCTTAGTGGAATAGTGCAACCCTTGCATATAGGAGGCCCTGTATTCAATCCCCAATACAAATAGATAAATAAATAAATAACATAATTTTAATATTGTGTTGCTACCAATTCAATGGGAAAATGTATGTCAGCGGTCATATTAAGCATGTTCATAGGTGTCCACCTGATGCCCAAACTCTTCATGTAGTTAGCCTAGAATATCTAAGTTGATGTCCTAAAAATGAAATCAAGCATTATTTCTCAAGACAGGATTTTACAATAAGGTTAAAGCCACAATAACAAATTATAGCTCATTTTCCAAATCTAAGAGTATATTTTTGAAAGCTTTACTTTGCATATAAAAAGAAACAACTATATTCAAAGACATCAGAAAGCATCACATGTGATTTCTTTAAAAATTACATTTAATACAATCATATAAAATTGAATTTAAAAACTGTAGCAAGAAAACATTATGTTTTGCTTTATTTTATATAATGCAAGTTTGCTCAATCATGGAACTTCAAAGACAAGATTATGAGACACACAAAACTTTAAAAATTTCCACAACTTTTGTTTACAAAGCATTTGAACCATCTACTAAAACTAGAATCATATTTGAAACTTTGATAGAACTCAGTAATATTTTCCATTTTATAGAAAAATAGCAAATTGTGAGAAACAGAATACCAAAATGCAAAAGAAAAGTAAATCTAAGCTTAGTTTCACTTCCATAATATTTGCTATTATTTGATAACATATTTAAACTTGAAACATTTAATTTATAAATTCTTCCCTTAATATTGTCACTAATTTGCATTTATTTAGAAGCATTACATGATTTGCATCAAGGAAAAGAAATTAATATTTCTAAATGAAGCACCTGGTTCATTTTCAATTGCATTTTCTCACCTATCAAACTCACCTGAAAAAAATTTAACTAGTGTTAATTGCTATATATAGCTCAGTAATAAACAACAGATATATTTTCCCATAGAAATATTCTTACAAAGTATGCCGAATTTAGATAATCATCTGTAAATTGACTCAGCCATCCTCCCTCAATATCCCATTTCTCCCACAATCCCTTTCCCTACATTCTTTCCTTCTTCCTCCTCTGTCATTTTTTGTTTTATTTTTTTCAAATTGCCAAACGAAATAAACTAACATTACCTGTACTAAAGAAAATATTTACAAAGCAGTAGAAAATTGTTTATTGGACTCAGTAGTTGAGAAAAAGAACAATATAGTAATTTCCATATATTTCTTGATAGTTCATTAAGGACTCAGATTTTCTATTCTTAATGAGTGTTTTAAAACTGTTTTAATTTAAGCTATTCAAATGAACAGCTTAAGTAAAGTTTCTAATTAAAAAACAGTTATGCAATCTTGAAAAATCTATCTTTAGTCAAAATGTAACATACTCCTAAAATCATTGAAACTGGATTATTCAGATTTCCTGATTTCAAATCTTAAAGCTTCATTTTCCTTGAAAAGTGAATTCGACAAAACCTACAGTCTTCACCTCAGTTTCCTCCTTCTCTCTGATAATTTTTCTATTTATCACTTCATGCATACAATTTAGAGATGAATATGTAGAAAATTTGCAAATTCTTAATTCAGAAAATTATAGAAATAGAAGGTAATTCCCCATGTTGCGGTAGACCATTGGCAAAGAAATAATAGGTAATATTGTCTTTAATGGAGAAACACTAAAAGCTATTTTTTAAAAGAATATATCCAGAAAGAAAAGAATATGTACCTTATTGCTACTGTTACTGAACCATGGTAGGATGTTTTGGCAGGGCAATTAGATATGAAATAAGACAAATAAAAAGTATCTAGATGTCTAAGTAAACATATTGCTTTTTATTAAAGACATTTTCTTCTATATAGGAAATTCCCCCCCAAAAAAATCCCCAAGTATGCCAACATATATAACAGTTAACAAGTGATAGTTGAGATGGTATACTAGGAAACCTATATAAAAACAAACAAATGAACAAACAAACATGAAATACAGGAGCAGAAGATTCAGAGATGGCTCATCAGTGAAGAGTTCCTCTTGCTCTTACATATTCTCAGAGTTTGGATTCCAACAATGAATTGAGACACCTTATTTCTACCTGTAACTCCATCTTTAGGAGACCTGACATATCTTTGCCTTCATGAGCACCCACACATATGTATATATAAACAAGTATACACAAAAACATGCACTAACACATAATACATACACAAAGTACCTTTAAGAAACAAATTTCCGGGGGCTGGAGAGATGGATCAGAGGTTAAGAGCACTGGCTGCTCTTCCAGAGGTCCCGAGTTGAATTCCAGCAACCACATGGTGTCTCACAACCATACGTTATGAGATCTGGTGCCCTCTTCTGGTGTGTGGATATACATGGAAGCAGAATGTTGTATACATAATAAATAAATAGAATCTTAAAAAAAATTTTCCAATACTATGCAAAACAATGAAACGGGTAACAGTTATTTCAAGAAAGCAATTCTTGTTCTCAAAGAATCAGATGGAACTAAAGATAAGAACATGTTTAAAATACTGTAATTTGAGAAATGATTGATGATGTACTTCAATAGAAAAGTTGTTAAATTTTAATGTTAGTATTATTACGATGTTGAAAATCCTTAAGTTTATGGACAAATTTAGTGAATCTTTTCTGAACTTTTGTGGCCTGTTTGCAAAATTGAACAATTGATTATAAAGTCATGGGAATATTGATAGTCTATAATCCCCAAAACTTCAATAAGAATAAAGACAGATTACTCATGTATCTTACTTTTATTTAGAATACTATAATATTGTCTGCAATATAATAATCCATCAACATAATGTCAACTACTATAGAACTCCAACTAGTCCTGCTATTTCTGATCACAGTGTTCAATGTTCCACAATTGAATCTCATCATTCACCTTTGGGAACATTTGATTCCAGATTTGGATCTTGAATTCAATGTCCTTCAAAGTGAGTGGAACAAGCTGTATATGAGTTCTAACCAATTTTCTCAGTGTTACATGCTTGTGTGAGGTGATAAAAGGGGAACAGGTAAAGTAAGATTCGTTTATTGGCTGTGGACTTGGGACAGCTCACTAATCATACAAATATGGGATTATAGTCAGTGTCTGAAGAATTTTGTAGTGGTGACTCATGTCTTTTTATTTTGTTTTTTGTTTTTTTTGTACTCAGAATACTTTTACAGTGTGATATGTTTTCAAGTTATTTCTTTGAATAAGACAGTATCTACTTATTCCCAATATTATTATTCTCTAACACTTTGACCTACAATGTTGAAAGTTGGAAAAGTACATGTACTTTGTGAATTTGTACACTAAAGAAGCTGCTAAAGAAGGCTGCATCTGATTTGTGAACTGAGATTTGGAAGACACATTCAGACAGCTAACTGCAAATCCCTGACTGTTGTTTGTAATCTTGTCTTCTTCAATTGTCAGCTTCTTTGTTCCAATTACATGTGGCTTTCTTAGCAGATCATAAAGCTGGTGTGTTACGACTCTTGGACTTATTTGTCAGAGTAATAAAAGCTCATGAAGACACCTTTCTTCAGTGGCTGACGGACTCTCATATGTTCCAAAGTAAGCTCCACTGTCCTCTTGTATAAAGCTAACTAAATATAAAGTATGTTGGGGTTGGTGAGAGTCATGTGAAGTTTGTTCTTTCCAAAATGCATATGTTAAACCCACAAGAGACTTGAATCGTGACAAAAGGTTTGTATGCTGTAGGTATGTTTCACATTTTATTTTTAACAAGGGAGGAAAGAACACTTTTGTAACTCCACCAACATCATCGGCATCTTCCTTCATTGAAGATTATTTTGAGAGGCATTTTTCAAATGAATACTGACCATAGAATGATACTGCAATACCACAGTAGTATCTTTTCCCATATGTATTTATCTATGTTTCTTCCTTCCTTTCAAATTTTAATTTCATTTAAAGTTGAATACCTGATGCTATTTTCAGCTCAATAAAGTTTCTCTCCATTTTGAGTTATAATTTAGTTTTTATTTTAATTACTCCTTTGAAGCACCTATAATTCTCATGTCTCTCTCAGTTACGTTGCCATTGGTTCCTGTTTCTTGGGTTTTGCAACTTAGTCTTGAGTATTCTTGAAGAGTCTCTCAATTGTCCTCTCGTCATTAGATATTACATTTAAATAGTTCCATTCTATGTCACTTTTCATCTCCAGTTCACACTTTTACCATGAATTTCAATATTTCAAACTTTTCCAGATTTATTTACATGAAGATGCTTTATTTTCAGTTGATGTGTTCCCTTTGTCATTTACAAGCAAACCAAAACAATATTATTAGAAGACTTAATGCTTTCTTTATTATTTATTTATTTATTTATTTATTTATTTATTTATTTATTTATTTTGGTTTTTTGAGACAGGATTTCTCCGTGTAGCTTTGGAGCCTATCCTGGCACTTGCTCAAATTCAGAGGACTTGGTTCAGTTCAATGCTGGTTGCCCAGCCTTATGACTAGGATCTCCATGCTCTTGCTTGGTCAGGTTAACTGTTTCTGAAGGTTTCTCCAGCAAAGTCTTGGCTCCTTTGGTGTCAGGGAGTGGGATGACACCATACCCCAAGGTTCCCAGAGAAAGAGGGAAACCTGCCACCACAGCCTGCCCTTTCGGGCAGCTAAGAGGCATTAGAACTGCTTCCATATACTTGCACCATCCCAGTGCTCTTGGGGTTTGGACTTGGCACTCCTGAGATGATAAAGCCAGGTCCAGATAAAGAAAAACCTCTAAAGGTTTGCACTGCATTTAAAAATACATATAGGCTTGTGAGAGAAAAAATAACAGGAAGAAATAAAGTAGCCGGTTGTAGTGGCACACGCCGGTAGGATTTGCTGAAGGAAGCAGAGGCAGGCAGATTTCCACAGAGAAACCCTGTCTCAGAAAAAAGAAACAAAAGAAAGTGAAATTAAAGTAATAAAAAGGCACATAAAGATGCAAAATACACAGAGAATCTGGCTATTTTATGCCATATTGTTGTCTTTAAATTTTTTGATTGTGGAGGAAAAACTAACTGCTGCTAAAATACATTTCATTATAAATGCTGCTAAATTAATCCAACTTTATAAATTTTAAAAATGCTTTCACTTCAAACTTTAAGTTTAAGGACAGGCTACTTGGAAACAGAATTTCTGTTTGTGTTTTCACAGAAAATAAAAAGCTATGGATTCCTTCCAGACTGATATGGTTTGATCAAGCAAGACCCCAGAAGCTGAGATGATACAGCCATACAGACTACAAAACCAAGGACTTGGTCAAATTTCTATGTTTTATCATGATCCCCTTGATATATGAACATCGCTCCCAATCAACAGGAAGCAGTTAAAAGGAATGATGCCTAAATCCCCAAATATTGTTTATAAATGTTTTCATTTAAATGGGGTTAGTTATAAACGATAAAGAGCATAGTCAATCTCTTTTTAAAGAAAGAAAAGGGGCAATAGGATGTAGGAATGAATACTTTGCATTGGTATGGATTTTCATTTATTAATACAATTTCAAGGTCAATTTTGTGATATGTATATGTCTCCTCTTGTTTAGGTATTGTGTTTATACAGATCTTTTACCTATAATAGTCAAAATTTATAATTAGGTTAGTTAGGTTTTCTAGACATAGAGATGTATTTGAGATGGTTAGGTATTCTTCAAATCATTCAAAGAACTACAGAAATATGGCATTTAAATGGTTTAGGGTTTTTCTTGGCAGTGAGACACAACTGCTCCTGGCACACCAATTACATCAGAAAGGAGGATCGGTATTGAAGAAACTCGTTATGGAGTTTGCTTTCAACATGGCAAGATTAGCCATTTGAGCAAGAAACTTTTCTTGCCTGGAGTGTTTGTTGCTGTATAAACTGGACATGCAGGACCCACAAGAAAATGACTGCTGAACTTACAAAACAAGGCAGTACTGAAAGGTTCCTGTTAAAATGGAGAAGTGTGCTAGACAAACTGTGGCCTATAGGCTGAAGATGAATGCTTCAACTTTACAAAGGAACTTTGGGTGACTGTCCAGGTAGTGAGATGTCTCTGTCAATTCTAGAGTTTATATATTATCCTTCTGTGCTCTTTGATAGAGTTGAAGACAGATAGTTATGGTTATAGTTTTCTTCAGTTATTATAAAAGATAAGTTATCTTTCTTTTTATTTAGACAGAAAAGAGGAGATGATGGGGAATATACTTCTTTGTATGTTTATCTTGATGATTATTGAAGAAAATACTGTTTGGCCAAGGAGACAGCAAGTTAGACAGGACAGACAGGAGTCAAAGAGGATTCTGGGAAATGTATTAGAGAAGTCGTGATCTAGGCAGGAAGTGGCATAGCAAGGAGACTCATATGTAACCAAAGGAAACAGGAAGTGTCCCCTTTTCCCCTTCCTCATCCAGCGGAGCCATGTGAACCACTGGCAAGGGAGGGTTCCAGCGAAAGGCATCTTTTATAAAGATACCTCTTACAACATATATAGATTTATGATAATTAAGACTGAGCTAGCAGAGGAGAAGTCCTAGTCATTGGCCAAGCAGCTTTGTACCTAATACAAGTTTCTGTGTTTTAATTTGGACCCTAACTCGGGCAGGCAGCTAGCGTAAAGCGAACTTGTGGCTTTGGGGCTCCGGCGGCTTTTGGCGGAAAGATTTATCATAACACTCCTTTGCTCATCTCTCCTCCCTCTCCACAACTGGATTCCAGGAGTATGACTCAGTGTTTAGCTGTCAGTGCCTGCTTCTGCTTTTATTAGCTAAAGGTGAAGGCTCTAGGAATGGCAACCAAGGTAGACATCAATCTTATTATATGGGAAAAGCATCAAAAGCAGCTTCTCTACCACTGCCTAGATTCTTAGTTGTGGTCATCCCTGTGGATCCCCTAACATTTCCCCTCTGCCAGATCTCTCTCTCCAAACCTATACTGGTTCCCTCTATCAACACATCTCCTTTCTTGCCCTCCTCTATTCCTCCCTTCTCTCAGTCCTCCTGTTGTCCTCCTTCCCAACCTTTTCCTCCTCTCCCCTTCCCATTTACCTCCTCTTTCTACTCATGCTCCCAATTTACTCAGGGGTTCCTGTCCTCCACCTCCTCTTTGTGAACAATGCATTGTTCTCTTGGGGTCCTCCTTAGTTCCTAGTTTCTCTGGTGGTGTGGATTGTAGAATGGAAATCCTTTGCTCTGTGTCTAATATCCATATATGAGTGAGTATATATGATGTTTGTCTTTCTGTGAGTGGGTTACCACACTCAGGATGTTTTCTTCCAGTTTGTGAATATCAAGATTCCGTAACTTTTTTTCCTCCATTGAGTAACACTACATTGTGTCAATGTCCCACATTTTCTCCATCCATTCTTCAGTTGAGGGGCATCTAAGTTGCTTCCATGTTCTGGCTATTGCAAACAGCGCTGCTATGAACATAGTTGAACATATGTCCTTGTTGTATGAATGAGCATTATTTGGGTATATACCCAAGAGAGGAATTGCTGGATCTTAAGGTAGACTGATTCCCATTTTCCTGAGAAACTTCCATCCTGATTTCCAAGTGGAGAATAAGTAAAATTTAAATATATTTAATTGCAATTAACTTTAACTATCTCTTAACAATTATTAATCCTTGTTTGAAGATCCCCATGTCAAAGAGGAGCTAACATGTTCTCAGCTCTTAAGTCTTCCTCCTGACAGAATATACATCTCTGTGAATATGCCAATATGATGTTCATATAAGTCTTTAGCTTTGGAAAATCATGGTAGTGTTTTGGGTTTATCAGACTTCTTGCAGAAAAGAAATACTACTTATTTTAGAATTCAGCTCGTTCTTTCTAACTTTTGTATAGATAGAAGATTGAAACAAATAATCACAGAAACAAAACAAATGCAAGGTTCATTTTTAGAATTCAGATCTCTCTGACTGATGGAAGCATTTATCTCATTGGCATCTCAGAAATAATCCAAGGGAAAATCAAAATTCAATCAGAAAAGTTTAAGATAAAATTTTCCAATAAAAAAAAACGTTGAAGAAATCTGCTGAGACATTGTCTCTTTTACACACTACAGAAAATACATGCTTACTAAATCACAACAATATAGCTTCCTAAATAAGTTCTGAACAATGGCAACACGAGTTTACATGCCAAAGTGGATGGGTGAACTCTTCTGCGGCCTCTTCTCCAGATGAAAAGATATAGGCAAGCAGATACTAGAGAGTGGGACAATTAGCCCTCCTCAGCATAACCCCCCCCAAATTAGTTTGTTATACAATAGCTAATGGTCATCCCTAAAAATATACAAAGAAGCAACACTAAAAAGACTCAGCCAATTATTACTTCATTTTGAGAATAGTGGATGAGCCTATACCATGATGGATTGTGAATGACAAGACCTGTCTGTTACCACTGATAAGTGACTTATTCCCAGTAGTATAAAGAGGACAAGTCTAAATATAAATCAGAATAAATTGAGACAAGAGGACACATGAACATATTCAAATTGGATCAATAAAGCTAGTTCAAAGAGCTTATCTGACAAACAGACATAAGAATGGGCAGAGTTCACTCACTTGGATCCCCTAAAGAAGTAGGTATCTAAAACTTAGTGATTTCACTAACCTGTCATATGACAGTGTGCATGCCAAACAGACAGAGACTGTTCCCATCTGTCTCAGGAGTTTCTGATTGGCTGGGTCTCAGCTGTTGATGCAGCCTACTAAAATTCCCTAATGTTGGCCCATCTGTCTGGAAGCAGTCCTGCCCTTGGCTTCTCTGTCTTTCATGACACTACACCCATGCAGCTTGACTATGATCCTGTAGAGACAGCAGCAAAGCCTCTTATTGGAAGGCCACTCTGTTAGTTATCTTATTCCCATAGAGAGTTTATTCATCTCTCTTAGCTTCTCTGATTTGCAATTAAACACACATATGATACATATGCTGTGTCATGTATGATCTTGGAATTAATATTTGCAATTAAAGTTTGGAACTAAAATATATCCTGTGTGGCCTCAGCCAGAACTATTGAGGAAAATGGGAGTATTTGAAAAACTGCCTTTAAGGAAGCTGATATACTAAGTGAAGTAACAGCTCTCCAATAAATTCCAAAATTTTGGAAAGACACCAATATATACACCTATGTTTCAAACAATGCACTCATGACAAAGCTAGTATAATTTCTTTTTGTGTGTGCTTCTTTTTTATTTGAAAAATTATTTTTCATTTTACATATCAACCCCAGTTCCTCTTCCCTTACCTTCTGCTGAGGCCTCCTTACATTGACACCTTTCCACCCCCATGCACTTCTCATTGTGGGTAAGGCCTTCCTTGGGGAGTTAGCAAAGTGTGGTGTAACAACTTGAAACAGGATGAGGCCCCTACCCCATGTATTAAGGCTGAGCAAGGTATCCACCACAGGTAGTGGACACCAAAACACCAATTCTTTCCCCTGGGATAGATCTTGGTGCCAATGCCAACACCACTTCTCCAACACATCAAATCACATAACTGTCACCTAGATTCAGAAGGCCTAGTTCATGCCCATTCAGGTTCCCAGCGATTTGATCATAGTCCACAAGCCCCCATTAGCTCAGATCAGCTATCTCTGTGGCTGTCCACATCAGGCTCTTGACCCCCATAGTTCATATGATCCCTTCTCCCTCTCTTCAAATGAATTACAGCATCATAATTATTACAGAGCATATTGGGTTCCATTCAGGCCACTGTAGTACCACATCAGTTCATTTTGGTAGCTCATATTCTTCTCTACTTTTTCTTTATTTTCTAGTTTTCAATGTGTATGTTTTCAAAATATCCCCTAGTGGTACTTTGTATTCTACTGGAATCTATAGTATCCATTTTTAATTCCTATATTATTCCTTACATCTTTTGTCTCTAAATTTGGTTACTTTTGCTGTGGGGCTGTTAGTTTTGTTCACTTGTTAAACAATCAGCATTTTATTTGATTGGTTCGATATAGTTTTTTTGTCTCTTTTTCATTGGTTCCCTCACCAGTACCTCCTTTTCTAGGAACTTGAAGTGCATCATTTGATTATTTGAAAAATATTTTAGTCATTTTTCAAAGGTCCTAAAAGGTTATGTTATCATATTCACTCTAGACAACTTTCAATTTTTTTCTATCGTTTCTTCAAAAATTATATTGTTGAGTGCCAGAACATCTGAAAATGGTGCTAGCATAATTTTTGTAGGCACTGTTGTTATGATTTAAGTACATATTATTTCCCAAATAAACAGATACTGGCTGGTTTGTCCCCAGTATGACAGCATAGAGGTAGTACAGAGAGTGATAGAGTAGCTGTCCTCAGAAGAGATTAAAGATACTATTGTGGGATATTGAGGTAGTTCTCATTGGACTAGTTTATTATAAAAGTCTGTTTCTGTTACTGGGATCACTGTTTGCCATTCTATCTGGTGATCTGGTGTATCCCACCCAAATATTCTGATGCTGATTTGTAACTTACTGCCATACAGCCAACCAGAGGACAATGCAAGGTGACAGACTGATTAAGGACTTTCATCTCCCCAAATCATGATCTGCATAAAACTATTTTCATACAATCTTTCCCACCATCATCTGTTTTGTTTCATTGACAAAATAAACTAAATATCTCTTTTTAATTATCCAAGTTCATATTTGGGACCCATTTCCTATTTCTTCAGGCAGCCATTCAGTCACTTAAATGTATAATGTTAACCTCAATTATATACAATAGTAAGAGAGTACAATATACATTTTATGTGGAAAATTAAATTTAATGTTGTTAATGACTAGTTTCAATAACCATCCATGTGCAGAGATAAATTAGCATTATACAGTCCTATGGTTGCTTCTATCTGTCAAAATCTTGTCATGTCTCAAGATCATGATACTTTCTCAGGCATCCTGGCAGGAAAAGACCCAATAAGTCTTATAGTGGTAAGCATAGCCTGTATGATTCTTTTCTTTGCCTCATTAAACTAGTTTATAATGAATGATTTAGTTTGTAAACTCTAAATTTAGATTTCTTAATTATCAGATTTTAAAATAATGGTGTATATATAACAAACATTAAAATGATTATATTATCAGAATTTCAGTTTCTTGGTTTTAAAGAAGAAATAAATTCTTAAATTTCAAGAAGTACTGTTAATAAAATAACAGATGTTTGTATAGAACTTAGAACACTGTGATTTGACAGATTAGTCACTGGTACTGGTGATCACTTTATCTTCTACACCCTTGCCAAACACTGACTATGTGCCAGCAATGTCAAGCAGTACAAAAGAAACAATAACCAGATGCAAAGTCTCTATAACAATGAAAGTTAAATCTAGTGTGAATACAATAATAAATAAATAAGCAGTATTATTTCAGATATCACTATTATTTTAAAATAAATATGGGAAACACTAATCTTTTTTCAGTTAACTGGAAAATTTACTTTCTTTAAAAAAAATAACCATTTAATAAATTGCCTTTTTTGACAGATGATTAAATGTTTCTAGAATTTGAAGGCAAATAAACAATAAAGTCTGGAGGAGAATGTTCATTTTCAGCAGAAATACAGTCTATGATTGGTCTCCCCAAACTATCTATTCCTTCTAATATATATATTAGAAGGAATATATATATATATATTCCTTCTAATATATATATATATATATCATCAATCTCACTATCAGGGGAGGGCATTTAAGGTAGCCTCTCCTCTGTTGCTTAGATAGTTAGCTGGTGTCATCTTTGTAGATCGACAGACATTTTCCTAGTTCCTGATTTCTCTGTAAACCTAAAATGTTTCCCTCTATTATGGTATCTCCATTCTTGTTATTTTCTATTCTTTGTCTGACTCAAACTTTATTCTTCCTCAAGTCCTTTGCACCCCTCCTCTTCTCCCCTTCTCATTCTCCTAGCTCCCTCCCCCATCTTCCCATTTTCCCAATTTGCTCAGGGGATCTTGACCCTCCCGCCTTCTCCAGGGCACCATCTATGTCTCTCTTGGGGTACTCCTTGTTTACTAGCTTCTCTGGCAGTGTGGATTGTATGCTGGCAATTATTACTCTATATCTAAAATCCACATATGAGTGAGTACATACCATGTTTGTCTTTTTGTGATTGGTTACCTCCCTCAGAATTGTTTCTTCTAGTTCCATTCATTTTCCTGCAAATTTCAAGAGTCCATTGTTTTTTTTTTTTTTCTGCTGAGTAATACTCCATTGTGTAAATGTATCACATTTTCTCTATCCCTTCTTTGGTTGAGGGGCATCTAGGCTTCTTCCAGTTTCTGGCTATTACAAACAGTGCTGCTATGAACATCGTTGAACAGAAGTCCTTGTTGTATGAATGTGCTTCTTTTGAGTATAAGCCTAAGAGTGGAATTGCTGGATCTTGTGGTAGACTGATTCCCATTTTCTTGAAGAATCACCATACTGATTTTCAAAGTGGCTGTACAAGTTGGCACTCCCACCAGCAGTGGAGGAGTGTTCCCCTTTCTCCACATCCTCTCCAGCATGAACTCTCATTGGTGTTTTTGATTTTGGCCATTCTGACAGGAGTAAGATGGTATCTCAGAGTTGTTTTGATTTGCATTTCCCTGATGGCTAAGGATGCTGAGCATTTTGTCAACTGTCTTTCAGCCATTTTAGATTCCTTTGTTGAGAATTGTCTACTTAGTTCTGTACCCCACTCTTTAATTGGATTGTTTGGTGTCTTGGAGACTAGCTTTTTGAGTTCTTTGTATATGCTGAGATCAGCCCTTCTGTCAAATGTGGGGTTGGTGAATATCTTTTCCCAGTCTGTGGGTTTGCCATTTTGTCTTGCTGACTGGGGAAACACTAATCTTCATCTTAATCTTAAGGTCACTTGATACGTAATTATGCAAAAGCAAAAGTAACTTTAAAATAAAAATCTGTATAAAATGTTTCCTAAATGAAAGAATGTAGACAGGACTACATTCTGGGGCAACAATTACCTTAGTTTGTCATGGGCCCCATACAGATGGCATAGAGGGCAAGGGCAGGTTGATCGATTGATGATCAGGACACAAATACTGTTATTCCCAGCAAAGCTCTTGAGAATGATGACAGAAAGCTAAGCGGTCACAATTCATATATTCTGACTTTAGTTCTTGAGCTACTTTAGATGTTGTGAATATTTCTGAAAATCTTGACAGGAACACACTTTGGCATATAATCTCATAGAAGTGTTTATATAGTGGGTCACTGTTCTTTTCACAAAGAAATAAAATTGTAGATGTCTATTAGACCTAGGAAGTCATATTGGAATATTCACATAGGGTATAAAATTAATGAAAAAATTGTATGCCAAAATACATGTTATTTATTCTGAGGAATTTTTCAGAATAGTAATGAATTTCTTCACTGTTAAATTTGTAAGTTTAGTAATCTGGAAGCCAAGAGGTAATGAAATCAGACTATGTTTTACCAGGTTGTTATGAGGAGAAATAAAAAAAAATAACTTAAGTGTAAAGGCAATTGAATGATGATGCTTTGTTTGGGGAGAAGAAAAGAGTTCCTGTGAGAATGAGACACTAACTATGTTGAGTCAGCTGATTAAAGGGTGCTACTGATAGAAAGTATCTTTTGGGGAAGCTGCAGATCTTTACACTTGTGCATAACCTGAGCATTCCTGAGGCTGAAGCACATCAGGCAAGAATTTGAGACCAGATTGGGATATAGAGTGAGATCTTGTCTCAAATAAAAAACAAAAATAACATTAAAAAACTTCACTAAATTATTCCTGCTATAAAGGGTTTTTTTTTTTTTTTTGATGTTTTGAGACAGTGTTTCTCTGTGGCTTTGGAGGTTGGCCTGGAACTCGCTCTGTAGACCAGGCTGGCCTCGAACTCACAGAGATCCGAGTGCCTCTGCCTCCCTAGTGCTGGGATTAAAGGCGTGTGCCTCCAACGCCCGGCTCTGCTATAAAGTTTTAAAGTATTACCCAACAGATGGAGTCTTGAAATTGAGATGTTTTCATGTATAAGAAGATTGTTGTAAGTAATTAAAATTATGAAAATAAATAATATTACCAGCAACATTTAAATAAGGTTTGCCTGACCAAGTGAAAAACAGCAGTTAATCAAGTGGCTCCAAATGGCATACCCTAAAATGACATCTCATTTCTTTCTGTCCTGGCCACTCAGAGATGAATGGAAAACCTGAAGACAAAAACTCATGAGATTAACTTTGAGAGCCAAATGAGACTTTGGGCTTTTTCTTAGTTCAATATTTATACTTTGAAAAAATCTGATTTTAGAAGTTGTAGACAAGAAAGCTTCCCAATAAATTTCTTCTACATTTCCTTTGACAGAACCATACTTGGGTATGAGGTAGTTATATTCATATGCTGTCATGCTCAGATATCTAGCTGCCCAACCAAGAACACCACCAATGCAAGGCATTTCACACCTAAGGGCTCTAAGCAGAAATAACATAGGAAAATTTGTTAACGGCCATACACGCAACTATCTTGCTTCCTTTCAACTTTTCCTATGAGGAAGAATAAACTCATATTCTAAGGAGATCAGAGCATGAAGATAAAAGGCTTTTTTGTCAGAAAATCCATCTCATCTTAAAATGTCATAAAAAATTTACAGGATGTAACCAATATGACACATTCCAAATGTTTTCTTCCATATAATCACCATGTATGACTCACCGCACAGAAAGTGATAATGTAACCAAAAGAAATCATGGAGGTATGGGAGCTACAGACATGTGTTTTATACTCACATGTGATGAATAATAACATAATTGGGAGAAATTCTGCCGCAAATTTATATAATAATTATGATTCTTGAATTATAAAAAATATGGTCTTGCTCTGGATGAATAAGATGGAGATCCATGTAAAGTACACATGGCAGGAACATAGCAGTGTGCCACAGAACATAGTGTTGTCACTTGAATCACACAACAGCTCAGCCTCCATTTTATTAGTCAAAAGAAACTCAATAACTTTGCTTGTATTCAAGGACACCACTCTTTACTGCAGCCCACTCAATTTGTGCTATATTTGCAACAACAAATATACTCTTACATAAAGCATTGCAAAATACTGGATTTCAAAATTACTGGAGGAAAATGTGGGTGAAACTATACATTTTGAATTCATAGTTTGTATTTGCTAAGAATTTAAATCCTAATTGAGTTAGAATTTTGTTGAATGTGCTCAGTATAATGCTTAAGCATATTTTAAAGATTTACTTTTGAATTAATGTCTGCTCTTAAAATATCTTCATTCTAAAGTTTCAAATACATCATGTTTTCAATACGAGAAACAGGAGGTTATTAGAATTTGATGATAAAAAAGCAGAACCCTTAGAATATGTATTATTTTTCAATGTATTGATTATTCAAAGGGCAAGAAAAAGTTTGCAGGAAATATTATGATGACGAACAAATAACAAAAGAATTGCTTGAACTTAACAAAGTAAATTTATTCATATGTAAAGAGAGAACAGAGACTATAAAATTGTCATGGTAGACATCTGTATGAAAATCTCAGCATTGCTGTGGTTTGTGTTTTTCCAGTTACAATTTTGTTTCTAGAGAAGTCCAAAGAAACTGCCAGATATTGAGTGCAGTATTCCTTACCACAGAGAAGAAAGGGCAAATTTAACCTTTCATCAACATGCTCAAGTACAGTAAGAATTGAAAGGTGCTTTCCCATTGTACTTTTTGCTCAATACAGATCCTAGTTGCTTTCAGGTGCTTAATCAGTAAACCTAGAGGACCTTGGAGGAAATTTTAAAGTCAGTGCTAGAGTAACATAGAGCCAGAAGAAAAAATGAGTCTATAATAAGGAACAGAGAAAAGAAAATAACAAAACAAAGACCAATGCTAAAGGAAGGCTTTAGTGTGTGCATAAAAAAAAGAGTAAAATATGCAGGAAACAACACTTCCAGGAAGAAGCTTGCACTGAGATTTTGTTACTGCTCTTCTTTAGTTCCAAATTAGTCATAAACTGATTTTGCAGAGTTTTGAGTATGTGCACACATTTGTGTCCTCTATATTATAGATGTGAGCATGTGGAAATGTTTCATCACTTAATCAATTATTAAAGTATTTGAAACTCTCAATAGTATAAAAAATACACCTGCAAAAGTCAGAAGAACAGTGACTCATAACTGTCAGTAGAACTGTCCTCCAAAAAGCAAGTGCTTAGAAAAGACTAGCAATTGTTTTTAGATGTTATAAAAATATCACAGACATCTTGTATGTTGTAAAAATAGAGAAAGAGTAGGGTATAGGGATTAAAATAAAAATCATGAAACATAGAAAAAGCAAGAAAGCATATACACTTTCTTATAATACAGCACAAAGATGCCCTGACAGGTGGCTCAGAGGGTTGAAGTACTGACACACAGGCCTGAGGAGCCCAGTTCAGTACCCAAATGCCACAAGGTGGCAGGAGAGAACTGACACCAGAAATTTGTGAGCTGTTCTATGACTTACAAACACACACACACACACACACACACACACACACACACACACACACACACACACTGACACACGAACACAGAAATGAATGAATGAATGAATGAACAAAGACATAAATGAATGGTTATTTTTGTTTTGTTTGTTAAATGGGTTCAGAGCAATATCTTAGCAGTTAAGACTACTCACAGCTCTTCTAACGAATTCTAATACGATTCCAAGGATTCATATTGTATCTCATTACCATCTGTAACTCTAATTCCATGGCCTCCAGTTACCCTCATCTGCCCTCCACAGGCAATGAGCATACATGTGCTCCAAAGGCATGGATGCAAGCAAAAATAAAATGAAAATAAAAATTTTACATTAAATAATAGTAGGGTAAGTAGTTATTTATTTTGAAAAATAATCCTAAAAATAATTTTTAATATGCATTTGTACAGGGGTAACGCACTGTATTAAATATGTAAGGTCTTATCTATGTGGGTTTGATTACAAAAACTAATAATGTATTCTCTAAATAAAAAAAAAGAAACCTAGAGAGTTAGTTATTTGCTAAGTAACACAGTGATTAAAAATCCAGCTTTCCTGGGGTAAAATTTATATTTGAAGTTTTTGAAATGGATTTACTGGAACAAACATATATCTTACATTTTCAAGTGTACTTATTTTTTAATGAACTTGACAAAGTGAATAATCATTTTCCTAGATATCTTCCAGAACATATACTTGATCCTAAGAAGACACTTCACTCTCATTCCCATCTCCCATCACAGGCAGTTTCTATTTTCTGTCTCCATAATTTACACTTTCTAGATTTTTTATACAAATTAAATCTTACAATACATCTATTAGTCTTTTGCTACCCGATATAACAAATGTACATGAGATGCATCCATGTTCTCCAATGAAATAATTTTTGATTTTGTGTTGATTTGACAATTATGGCTATGCAAATAAATCACATTTAGTTTACCTTCTCAACCATTGGTTATCAATTAGATTGTTTTTCACTCTAGTTCTTATCTCTTGGGGGACTACTGGGCAGTTAATGGTTGTTATGAGAGTAGATGCCATTTTCCTCAGGCTGGCAGCCATGGTTAAGCTTTCTTTGCTCTAATAAATTACTTCATACCGTACAAAAAATAAGTAAAAGCAAGGATCCAATGATTCAGCAACCAAAGAAATGAAATACCCACACATGTTTTTAATATATGTTGCAAAGAACATTTATATGAAAAACTTTTTGTATAAAGTGTATAATGCTTGGGCACCATCATCTCTTCTCTCCTTTCCTCTTCTCTTCTCTGCTCTCTTCTCTTTTCTCATGTCCTCTCCTCTCATTTACTGTACCCTCCCCTCCTCCTCCCTTTCTCTGCCAGAGGACAACCTCAGGTGTCCCCCTGAAGTGCTTATGCAATGTTTATACAAAACAAAGTAAAACACACAGTGTAAGTTTCTGGTTTTTGGTGTTTATGGGGAGAGTGCATTGCCACACCTTTTTAGCGTGATAACATTTCATTTACATGTATGAATGTGTGCACTATACACACACACACACACACACACACACACACACACACACACACACACACACACACACAGAAACAGAGACAGAGACAGAGACAGAGACAGAGAGAGCAGGTTTCTTACTGTGTTGCAACTCTCCCAGGACACTTGCATTGGCCACTTAGCCAGTCCATCCAATCCACCTGTTTCTGCCTGCTCTGAACTTTGACTGAAATCATGTTACCAAATCCATCTTATTTGCACATTGGTCTTGGGCATTAATCTAGTCAATAATCTTATTTGTTTATTATGTACCCGATTCCTTCTAAAATTTCTGGGTTGGTCCAAATATTTTTCAATACTGTAAGGGAGCAACAGCAGAAATATGAGTATTATTCAAAGCCTAGCTGTATAAAACCATTATATGTGAAACATGGGATGGAACTATAGAATTTTCTTGGAAGTACCAACCATAGCAGACAGAATGTAAGACAATGTGGTATAAAATCACTTGAATTATCCTAGTTTATCAAATAATAGAGTGGTGTTTTATGTTAAAGTATAGAAAAATGAGAAAATAGGAATCACTAAAAATACCATTTTCTCCATGAATTCTGAAAAAATCCTATGGAAAAAAGTTTTATAGCAAGAAAGTTCCCATGTATTTTGACATTTCTCATATTTTATATGTAAGAATCATTAAAAGGTAGTTTACTTATATTAAATGGAAGAAAATTATGTATGATACCATATTTATCTTCTGTAGAAACCACTGTCTGTTTTAGATACAAAACATAGTGATAGATAAGCTGAATTTCAATACAAGCTAACAAATAGTTGTTTTGGTGTTGTTTGTTTTGAGTGAGAGCAAAGATTTTTCAGTATTTTCTTTTAGTGAAAAATAGAATTGCATCTCATACAATATATCCCAATTATACTTTCTCTGCCTTCTGTTTCTCCCCCACTTCTCCTCCTCTCTGTATCTACCCCCTTTCTGCTTGTAATTATAAAAGAACAGGATTGTTAGAGATAACAAGCAAACAAAACAAAAAATAAGATATAATGTTATAAAGCAAAAACTATCACATCAGTCTGGACAAGACAAATCAATGAAGGAAAAGAGCACCAAGGTCAGACACAAGAATCAGATATTTATTTTTTTATAACTCTAGAGTCCCACAAATATATAAAGCTCAAAGCTGTGGTATATATGAAGAGTACCTTGGGCAAACCCATATAGTTACTATGCTTGCTGCTTCATTCTCCATGAATTCATATGAGACTTAGTTCATTCTGATAGCCTTGATTTAAGTCCTCCATTCACTCTGGTTCTTACACTCTTTCCATCTCCTTTGCCACAGATTTTTCTGATATCTGAGGGGAATGGATTGATGGAGACACCCTATTTTGAGATGTAAGTTTCTGTATCTGTTTCTGTCTGCTGCTGGAGGAAGTTTCTCTTATGACTGAATAAGGAAAAGATCTATGAGTATAGCAGAATAACAGTCAGAGTCATTTATTGACTATGCTTACACCAGTAGTGTTTAGTTTTGCCCTAGGTCTCTTTGCTATCTGGTCTCCAGTTCTTGATCACCTAAGCAGAATTATGTCTTGGGCAGTGGGCCTAAAGTCAAAACAGACTTTGGTAGGCTACTCCCACAAGTTCTGTGTCACTATTGCCCTAGCATGCCTTATAGTCAGGAAAGATTCTAGATCAAAAGTTTTGTGTCTGGGTCCATTCATGTTTTATTCTTCTTAGCCTACAGAGTACCTTCCCTCTAAGGCACTGAAATGGAGGGGTGAAAGCTTCGTGTAGGTAACTGCTCAATTCTCCATGTGTATGTTGTCCTTGGCAATAGGGTCCAGCTGTTAATTTGCAGAGAAAAAAACATTGCCATTGCAGCAGCCTGGGTTGCTTGGTATTTTCCATGGGACCTCCTTGGAGAATAACTTGATTGAATGCAGCCCAGTCCTGCTATTAGAAGCCTCATTTGATGACAAGAAATGGCCAGTTGAGACTCTATATACCCCATTATTAGGATACCTCATTTGGATCACATTCAGAAAATTTAGGAATTTTCCATTGAGTAGGTTTCCATATCATTTCTCAAGTTCTCCTAAGTTCTATTTGTCTTTCTTTGCATTCTCTCACTCAACCTTATTTCTCTTTGCCATCTCCACCTAGTCCTCCAATTCCTGACCCCACCCGCTTCCATTTCTCTAGTCAAATCTATTTTATTTGTCTTTCCCAATGAGTGGGATGAGACGGGGAGATTGGATTTGGAGAATACGGAATCATGAAACAACTGCCTCGCATGTTTCCCTGGCCACCTCACATGATTTGATCATAGGGAATGTCTGCCAGTGTTGGAGGTTGGGATGATGGGAGGCATTTGGGGAAGAAAAGCTGGAGAAGATTTTTTATGATCTTTTGTGGGTGGGGACAGAGAGGAAAGGGAGACAGAGCATGTTTTAAACTACAGAGCTGGGGATGAGACAGCAGAGATTGGATCTGCAGGAGCAGAAGCAGAAGTGTGTTTCCACATTCAGTCTACTTGCTACCAACAGCAAATAGCAGTTTCAAGAAACACAGAAGAGGAAAAGTTTAGAGGGGATAGCTGGAAATTCAAATTTGAAGCTTAGTTTTGAAAAAACGATATTGACATCTATACTTTTAATTATCTCACTAATGAGAGCATTTTTTCTGTACAAACCTGATGAGAGGAAAAAACAAACATGCACTTTTGTTTATTTTCTATGAAAATCACAGCTATTATTAATACTTATTTAAAGTTTTACTTAGGTTTATGTCATATTTCACATGCCTTCTTCACATTAATGTATACCATTATGCAAAATATGTTCAAATTTTGTTCTTTTCTTTTCTGGTATCCTCTAAAGACATCTACTATGATTAAGAATGTGCTGACATTCATTATAATTATTTTTATATTTTGTTTTTGGTTTTACTAATCACTACTAATTCTAGATAGGCAGACTTTTAACATTTCTCTCAATTCTTAAAAAGTTACTATTTACAAATACAAAAGGGAAGAAATATTAGTAGTTTAATAAAAGTAGATATATATCCCCACATATACACAAAAAATGCAATAAATAGCTATCAATTACATGTTTTAAAAGTAGAAATGCAGAAAGAATTTGGTATTACTTTGTATCTCATTACCATTATCTTTGCATTCATATCTATGTATATTTGTTACTGAAGAGCATATAGTAAACTAAGTAATAGCATAATATAAAAAATAAAATATATGCTTATAAGAGAAAATAAACAATACTCATGCTCTGGATTAATTTATATTTTACTATTCAGCTTTTAATATTGTAAGCAAGGAACTTATTTAATTTCCAATGACACATTATTTCTTTGATGGCATTTTATGTTTTGCAGTTTCAAGAAAAGTATCAACAATATTAATACACTCAATAATTTTTTTAATTATTTTATTTGAATTAGAAATAATATTGTTTAACATGTCAATCCAAGTTCCCTTCCCCTACCCTCCTCCCCTACACACACATCCCCAACTAAAACCCTACCTACCACATATCCTTTGTGGTCCCCATGGATAGTGATAGTGAGGCCTTCCATAGGGTGTCATCAGAGTCTATCAGCTCCTTTGGGATAGAGCTAAGCCCACTCCAGTGTGTCTTGGCTCAGGGAGTACCCCTCCATTTGAGATGGGCTACCAAAGCCCATTCCTATGCTAAGGATAATTACTGATCCACTAGAAGAGGTCCCACAGATTTCTGAGGTCTACTCACTGAAACCCATTTTCCTGGGGTCTGGATCAGTACCATGCTGTTATCACAGCTATCAGTCTGGGGAGCAAGAGCTCCCCGTTGTTCAGGTCAGCTGTTTCTGATTACACTCAGTAATTATCAATGAACTAACATTTCATTAATATTCCAAAGTTTGGCCTTCAATATTTCATTAAAATTTATTATTTAAATTGAAATCTATACCTTCAATATCAGGCTCGTGGAATCATTGTCTTTGAGAAAAGATAAGCCTGCAAAATATATTTTCATAATTATATAAATGAAGCTATTTCCCTACTAACTCAATCCTAAAATCAAGTCCTTTACAAATTATGACTCCAAATAAGGGGTAATTTTTCATAGCTGGAGGCAATTCAGAGAAAACTATACTATCTAGCCAAAATATAAATTGAATATGAGACCTTATAATTTTTCCATATGTCTGTGAAATTTCTTCTCATATACACCATTTAAAATGCAAATAAGGAAACCCTGTGTATTCAATACTCTAGAACAAATCACAATGGAATTTTTTCTTTGATGTTTGGCAATTATTAATTTTGCATCTTTGCATGTCTTCCTCTAAAACTGCTATTATTTTGAAACTGCCAAATTAAATTAAAATGCCCAATTAAATTCTATCATATTCAGAAATCACTATGAATAATTGGGTAGTGGATTTTTTTAGAGTCTGAATAAGAATGTGTTATGCATATATTGTTCAGTAAAGACAATCAAGATAAAGTGAAGTGCAATATTTTTTTCTTCTTTTCACCCTTTGTCCTTTTTGAGGGATCCAATACCCAGCTCACAAATAAATTTCACGTAGTATCTTAATAAGACTTATGAATGCCTGACCTTAGCTTGACTTGTTGCTAGCCAGATTTCCTTAAATTAACCCATCTACCTTTTCTCTCTGGGCTTTTTTATCTTTCTTACTTCTGCATTATCTTACTTTCCTTCTTACTCAATGACTGATTGGATAGCAGGGTAAATTGCCCCTGACATCCCCCTCTCCTCTCCTCTCCTCTCCTCTCCTCTCCTCTCCTCTCCTCTCCTCTCCTCTCCTCTCCTTCCTCTCCTCTCCTCTCCTCTCCCTCCTCCCTCCCCTCCCCTCCCCTGGCTCTCTTGTTGCACGTTCTTTTCCTCAGTTCTCCTTCTATTTATCCTTTCTGCCTGCCAGCCCCACCTATTCTTGCTCCTGCCTCACTATTGGCTGTTCAGCTCTTTATTAAGACCACAATATGTTGTAGACAGGCACAGTAACACAGCTTCACAAGAGTTAAACAAACAAACAAACAAAAAAACCAGACACCTTAAAAAAATATTCCCCAGCAATAAAGACCTCAACTTGTGTTCTTTCTTTGGACACTTTTTTTTTCAGTCAAATAGTAAGCCAGATGAAAATGCATAATGTCTCCTTGTTGATGTACTTTTTCTGTACCATGTATTAGTTTGGTCCTAAAACAAGACCATTTCCAGTTAATTTGAACAAAGCCACAGTTTCAGAGTTACTATCTATTGTCCACTAGCTCCACTCTTGTGGGACTGTGGTGAGGCAGATTATGGGGGAAGCAGGAAGTCATGTGAAAGTAACGATCTTCACCTCAGGACAAATAGAGAGGGGAAAGAGAGGGAGAGAGTGATGGAGAAGAAAAAGGATGGAGATAAAGAGGGGGTAGGAGAGAGAGAAGGAAAAGGAGAGGGAAGGGAGAGGGAGAGTTAGATGGAGGGGCATGCTGAGTCTAGACATGATTGCTTTCTGAGATCTACTCCAACCATACTTATTCATCTATCCACTCAGACGTTACAGACTAAATTAACATCTCAGGAAACATTCACCTCTCAATAATATCAGCAGCTGAGGAGAATTGAGCCTTCAGCACCTGAGCCTTTGTGAGTAATGTTTTCTATTCAAACTATGACTTCCTGGAACCAGGAAAGGAAAGCAAAAATCTGCAGTGTGTTTTAAGATTGACTAAGTGAAGACGGTGGAAATACCTCTTCAACACAGTTATATCACTGAAAAAAACTTGACTATACTTAAGAAACTTAAAAGGAAAAAAATCTATTTAAACAAACTGAATAGTCACCTGATGGGAGTGCTGTATCTATTCACATTAGTGAAAGACACAAATTCATGGTTGCAGTAATAACAGCCAAAGATAGGGTAATTCATGAAACTATAAATGACCCCCTTTATAATTCTTTTTTTCCTATGAGACAAAACTTTGTTTTATAAACAGCAAACATAATTGATAAAGACTTTGGTCTGGAATTATGTCTCAGTTAAAATATTTGAAAAGTGTTGGTATTTTCTTAAGAAAATATGACCCTTAATATCTTCATTCTTAATTTTTAAGTGATAGCATATAACTCATTGAGAGTATTATCACATCAGTAACCTCTCAGTTAGGGTTTGAAAGTTGTGTGCACTTATCACTTTAGGTGCTGATACCCAATCTGAAGGCCTAGTATAATGATGGGCTGAAGCTGGGCTCAGTGGGTGTTTTAGAAAATAAGTTGGAGAACAATAGAAGACAGCCAAATTTGACCTCTGGCCTCTACCTGAAAGTTCACACACATGCATACACATTTTGCACACACATTTACACACATACAAACAAGTATATTACACACACACACACACACACACACACACACACACACACAGACACACACAGACACACAGACACACACACACACACACACACACACACACACACACACACACACACCTGAGAACCTAAGAGAATAAGTTAACATATTGAACAAGCCATAGAAAGGCTAGAGGGATGGTTCACTGCTTAAGAGCACTTTATCTTTTTTTCCAGAAGACCACAGTCTGATTCCCAGCACCACCTGGAGTTTTGGAACTCCAATTCCAAGGAATCCATCATATTCTTCTGGCCTCCACAGGCATCAGTCATTCACATGGTGCATAGAGATGTATCTAGGCAAAATATTCATACACAATAAATAAATAATTAAACAAACAAATATAAAAGGATAAAACCTACACACAGTTAATGAAAGATATATAAAACTTTTCCCCGAACATAATTTGGAGATTTAAGTAGTAAAATGAGCAACAAATGGTCACTAACAGATGGAAACAGGTTGATACTGAGACCAGATAAATTCAGTAACTTTTGATAAGAAATATAACAATAATATGACAGAGGGGAGGGTAGTCACACCCAAGCTTTGGCAAACTAAAACATACACAGCAGTGAGGCATGTAGGGAATGGAGGTCAGAGGAGAAAAGAGAGACAATAAGACCAAGTATATACAAATATCAAAAGATATTGAAAAGACACTGATATTGCTAGTCATTTATCTACCCGTCTGTGGTTATGAGCATTAGACTCTCACACATTCCAGGCAAACACTCTACTACTTAGCTGTATCCCAAGCACCGAATATTGTTTTATTTTTAGAATATATACATATACATTTATTCCCATATGCACATATGCTAGTTCTTCGAGAATTTCACACAGTGAGTTTCAAACATATTTACCAACCTTCCCTCCCCCAATTAGGTGGAGAAAGAAAACGTGGTTTAAGAACTGAACCTGCATAAGATCAAACTAGGCCCCCAAAATATGGGTGTCAGTTGTGAGGCTTGGGCAGTATATGTTGCTGCTGGGAGTGTAATCAGTATTTATCCCTAGTGCATGAACTGACTTTTTGGAGCTAATTCCCTATGGAGGGATGCTCTCTAAGCCTAGATACAAGGCCTGAGTTCTGTCCCAAATGATTTGACAGACTTTGATGATTCCTCATGGGAGGCCTCACCGTCTCTTAGGAGTGGATGGGGGGAGTTGGTTGGGGGAGTAGCAAGATAGGAAAGAGAGAGAACAGGGAATAGTATGTAAAATAAGATTGTTTTAATTTATATTAAAAATAAAACAAATGAACCGAATACAGGCATGACAAAAATCTGTTAGCATTATATCTTGAATAAGGATTATAATCTACAAACTAGAGACAAATCTACAAACTATCAGACACCCACAGCTGAACCTTGAACTGAACTGAAATCCAGTTACAGAGAAGGAGGACTGATGGGCAAAGGGGTTCATACCAGGCTGGTGAAACCCACAGAAACAGCTGACCTGAACAAGGGAGAGCTCTTCATCCCTAGACCATGCTGGGAAACCAACATGGGACTGATCCAGAACCCCTGAATATGAGTGCTAGTGAGGAGACCTTGGAAATCTATGGGGCCTCTTGTAGTGGATCAGTACTTATCCTTAGTATAGGAGTGGACCTTGGGAGCCCATCCCACATGGAGGGATACTCCCTGAGCCTAGACATAAAGGGGTTGGCCTAGGCCCTAACCCAAAAATATGACAGACATTGAAGACCCCCTATGGAAGGCCTCACCCTCCCTGGGAAGCAGAAAGGGTATGGGATAGGTAAGGTGTTAGTTGGGGCGGGGGCAGGGGAGGAGGGAGCTGGGATTGACGTGTAGATGTGTAAAATAATTTTTTTTCTAATAATAAAAAAAGAAAAAGAAATTAGAAGACTCATGAAATCATAGGGGAGTAATGTTCTGAGGCGTTTTGTTTGTTTGTTTGTTTGTTTGTTTGTTTGTTTGTTTTTTGGCATCACAAGGATCTCAGTAAAAACTCTTTTAAGAAGACAAAAGTGTAACAAAGTTTTACCTGAAAGGAGAGACTTCTAAAGAAAGAATTATGGGCAAAAGCCCTGGAGAAACTGCCTGTCTTTCGTTTAGCCTCCAGGAGGAATGTTTGGAAATGTGATTAGGAAAAAAGCAGGGACTGAGGGTAACAGCCCAAGGCAGGAGAGGAGACAGAAATAAAAGAGAGAAGAGTGGGGCTTCTATGGGTTCAGAGAGACTGAAAAGAAAACCAGGAAGCCTGTGTGGGACTGATCTAGGCACACTGCATGTATGTTACAGTTGTGTGGCACTTCTAACAGTGGGAGCAGGTGCTGTCTCTGACTCTTGCTTGCTTTTGGGACCCTATTCCTCATATTGGGTTGCCTTCCCTAGCCTTAATACCAGGGATGTGTTCAGTCTTACTGTAACTTAATGTGCCATGTTTTGTTGATATCCATGGGAGGTCTGTCCTTTTTTAAATAGGAATGGAAGAGGAGAGGATAGCAGGGGTCAGGGGTGGGGTAGGTGGGGTTGTGAGGTGGGAGGGGAGGTGGGGTGAAGGAACTTGGAGGAGAGGATGGAGGGGAAACTGTGGCCAGGATGTAAAATAAATACATTATAAAAAGTTTAGATAATCACAGTTGAATCACCACAGTTTTATGAACAATTTTATTCATAAAAATATTTAATATACATAATTTCTAATGGATAGTTATGATTCCTCACTGCTTTCTATTCCAAATATCCATGAAAAAACATGATGTGATCTCTAACAATCTACATAAAACTAGGAAGAATAGGTATCTCTGGGTTGAATGGCCATATTCTGTAATTCCTTTATTCCATAAGCCAAAATTGAAGGATATTAAGTTTCTTACAATAATGATGGTGGTGATGAAATTCAAGCTTTTTGTGTACCTGAGATAAAACAGAAATTTCTTCACTGTCCTTTATCTTCTCAAGTTAATGTCAAAGCTGATTTTATCAGCCTGCAAATGTTTTATATTTTTGCATTATTCTAAAATATGACAAAGGTATTATTGAAGACAAAGTATGTTAAACATGCAGAGATACAACTCTATGTTCTAGAAAGTAGACATATATATATATATATATATATATATATATATATATATATATATATTGAAAGGTAAATATGAGGGGAAAGGATTTACAGTCTTTCCTCAATATTTCTACCAAGTGAAATGATTTGTTATCTGTTTTCATACACATATTTTTTGTGCACAATATAGTACCTATAAAGTACCTCATAATCTCTTCAAAGACTGAGGAAATCATATTTCTCCCACAGTAGATCCCATATCACTTCTGCAGTAAAATTAAAAAGACATTGTTATTTCTGCAAACTATACAAAACAGGATCAGTTGAAGCTCCATTATCTGGAGACTTTTAAGATGTAATTTAGAGTCTGATTTTTTTTTGAAAAAATAAAGATATATTTACTCATTTCTTATAGTTCTGTCTATCTGTGAACATGTACTCATGAGCACCAGTGCCCACAGACATCAGAAACAACAGATGTTCCTGCTGCTGAAGTTACAGAAAGCTGGGAGCCTCCTGGACTAATTGTTGAAAACCAAACTTGGGTCTTTTAGAACAGCAAAAGGGGCTGCTAGCTGCTAAGATACCTCTCCAGCACTAGCATACTCTTAATTTTAATCATTTAAAGAAATTTTCTCAAAAGCACAAGCATCAGTGGGAATCTAGTTCACCATCTCATTTAAACTCACTAATCACTTGAAGTGTGTCATCATTGTCATTATTCATTTGTATATAGTACTTTGGTCAATGCACAGTTTATAAAAACATATTGTAGTATTTTCGCAAATACTGGTTGTTTTAGTTTTTTTTCTTTCTGTTTTTTCTCACCAGGATTTAACAAGAAATATTCATGAGATATTCGTTGTATTTAATATATTTCAAGTAATTTAAATTTACCTTTCAATATCTAGCATCAACTTCTCTGTCATCTGCATATCTATGCATCTATCAGTCTGTCCATCTATCAAACCATTTTTCTAAATTTCTAATGCCATACATGGGTCAAATATTTGTGATTTTATAATTGATGGTTATTAATTAATAAGAAGTATAGGACTGTAATTTCAATAGTCTTTATAGAGAAAAAGTTCAAAATTATCATTCTGGCATTTTTTTCTTATTTAATGATGATGCAGTTTTAGGGATCCTTTCTTGGCAATTTGTCCCTTTGATTTAATGATAGCATTCCTTAAGTCATCTTCTTCACTCTCCAAGGTAACAGAACAAAACATGACTATTAAATCACAGCATATGGTCTACAGACTATTAGTGTGGGAAGTGTTGGAAATTCTTTTGATAGGAGATGGATCACTTTCTGTTTTCTGGAAAACACATTTAATTGAAGTACTATTTATTTTCAAATAGGGATTTAAGAAATTGTGCGAAACATCATGTCTACAACTGTTTAGTGGTGAAAATAAATACATTTCCATTGTAAGCAGTTCATTGTATGTCTTCAGGTGCACTGACTTCTCTGCATCTGATCTCCCTGAAAACTCTTCAATGATCCTATGATTTAGGAACTTTTATTAACTTCATTTTATAAATGAGAAATTTGGGGTGCAATGATATTATTACCTTTCCAAAAAATCATAAGGCAAACAAATGTGTGATCCATGACATCCATTTAACCACTATGATTCAGGAACCCTCATTTTAACTGCTACCTGCTACTGCCTTCCAATGCTTCTTTTATAATGTCCCCTTGGAAACATATACAACAGTAACTTACAGCATGATATTTTGCTGATAAGTTTTATGGCAAGTTTTCTGCCATGTTTTAGTACAGTGACACCCTCAGGAGCTGTTATGTCTTCTAGGACCATTTTTCCCTGTATTAAATGGTTCCTGTACTCTGTAGTATATGCTACTAATCTTAGACTATTTTTTAAAAATTAAAAATTTTTCCAAGGTAAGTTCTTTGCTTGGGATTTCCCAAAATATGAAATATAATAATAACTAAAACCACAAAATGCCTCATAAACTAACAAATAAACATCTGCCACACTATTAGAAGAAAGGTGATGTCTAATTGTAACATGTTTTAATTGTATGTAAATGTAATTTTGGTTTTATATTTAAGTAGTGTATTTTGTTTCCAAAGGAAATCTAAAGTGGATCTTATGCATATTACAGAGCAACACTTGAAAATATTTTTGAAAACGTCTTCATCCATTTGTTTTGTACTTCTAGCTCCTTATTTGCATTCTGTTTAGTTATTCACTTCACATGCATTTTATTATATAAAATATATTCAGTTAAGCAATTCAACTGTTTTCTCTCAAGCTTATTTAATCATTCTGTAACCGTTGTGAGATCTGTAAGATTTAAATATATCTTGTTGCTTCATATGCTTTGAAAATTTAGTATTATTCATTTATGTACATATGTCAATTGTATTTATGTATATCTAAGTCATTTAATTTAATATTAAATCAATATTTTACTTAACATCTTTCTGTGGTTTATTTTTACAAATGCAAATCCTTTCCATTTTATATTGCTGAATCCTATAGAACATTAGTTGTTTTATTAATAATTGATAAAAATATTATATATTTGTAATAGCTTTGGCCAAATTCATTTACTTTCATGGGTCACAGTTAATATACATTGTGTGTGTTTAAAGGTGTATGTTTTGTGCATATGTGTTTGATATATTAAGGGTTGCTCATGCAGAAGCTAGAATAGGCCGTCTGGTATCCTGCTTTCACTGTCTCATGAATTCTTCAGACAGCATCCATTACTGAAGCCAGACGCAGATTTGTGTCCAGCAAGCCTCAAGAATCTTCTGCCCTCTTCACTTCCCATGGCACAGGGTCTACAGTTCTGTGTGTGTAGCCATGCTGAGTTTTTTACCTTGTTGCTGGGATTTGAATTCAGGTCCTGATGTACAAGACGCTCCCCCTCTTCCACAGCACTTTGTACTCATGTTTTATAAATACTTATTTGGTGTTCCAAGAGTGCCTTCCCTAGTCTGGTCTATCTATGACATCTGATTGCATCCACATTAACAATATTCCACTGTTGTTTTATAAAATCCATCAGATGTAATCTGCACAAATCACTTAAATATTAGATGCTTATCATGTTAAAGATGATACTTTGTTTACCATTTAAAAGTTCTTTAATGCGAACATTTAATTATTATAGATTAGGAATTGGAATCTATTTCTATAGTATTCTCAAACTTCAGGAACTACAACAACTAAAGTTTATGATTTCTATTTGATTTACATTATTACAAATCTCTTTTATGGCGGGAGTTTTTAACATCTGCTTATTTATAGGGAATGTGGGTTATTTGCTCATGAACATAATTCTCAACTACAAAGTAATGGATATTTAAGAACTTCTAGTGTTTTACTATGCATTCACGCTTCCTGTGCCCTTTTCCTTTATCTACATTTTGCACAGTTCTGTAAGCTATTTCAATTTTTTTTTATTTTTTTACTTCAAATATTAAATGTTTGCTTATTTTCTTGTCATATACTTTTAGTGTTTTTTATCATTTCATTGTGTCATTTGCTGAAAATTTAAACGAAAACAAATTATTTACTATAATTTGTAAATGAAAACAAATTATTTACTATAATTTTAGTGTGTGCTTATGCATATTCTTCAATAAATATTTTCTTGCATTAATATCATAAATATGTCCTCGTCTATGGCTAGCTAGAAGAGATGATTTGGTAGGTTAATGCTCTTGCCTGATGTCAGTCCCCACAATAGAGAGTTGATAGAGAGAACTGACTTCCAAATGTTTTTTGACCACAAAATGTTCACCATGGCATGCATGTACCTGCACATATACACTCAAGCTGATGATGATGATGATGATGATGATGATGATGATGGTAAATTTGGTTCTTAATATCTGCAATCTCTATAGTGTCATATCAAAACACTTGTGCCATGAAGATCACTGCCTTGGTCACTTAAGTAGTTGAAGACTTACATTCTCTTGATTAACATACTTAATAAAATGTATTGATAATTCTGTGTAGTTTTATTCCCTCAACAATAACTGTTTTATAGTGTTAGCAACTACGGGATGTTTAGAATCAATATTTAGGTTTTCACACACATTGACAAAGTTTTATTTAAATTTAATAAAAATTATTATTTCATAAAAGTAAAATGTAGGAGTTTTATGTTGGATTCATTGATAAATGTATAATGTATTCAAGTTATTTAATAAAAATTTCACTCACAATATATGTACTTTTATTTTTATTTTTAAGTCTCCATTAATATTTTGTAAAATACAGAATTCTTCCTAAATCTTTTTATAGTATATATGGTAAAGAAATTAAGTTTTTATCATTTTTTTATTTTAAAAAAATCTTTTCTCATTTTTCATCCAAATCCCAGTTCCTACACCCTCCTCTGCTCATGCTTTCCCCACCTTCCCACCCCACCTACATTCACCCCTCAGAGAGGGTAAGGTTTCTCTTGGGTAGTCAGTGAAGTCTGTTGCATCACCATGGCAGGACCAAGGCCCTGCCCCCTTTATCTAGGCTGAGCCATATATTTTTTAAAATCAGCTCTAGGTTACTTAAAAGTATTTATAAATTTTAATCATTTGCCTATAAAGTACTTCATTGTTTTGTTGTATTTTGTTTGAGTCTGGTCTCATTTTGTATTGAAGCTACCCTGTAACTCCATCTGCAACACAGGCTGTTTTTCTAGATTGTTGTGCCTTCTGAAACTATCAACATCATTCATTCATTTTTAAATGCAATATTGACATCTATTTGAGCTATTAGTCAGCTTTGCATTATTAGCACATAATACCTGAGAGAGCATAACTTAAAGTCAAAAGTTTATTTATTTGACTATTTTGGTTGTTAAAATATAAAGTTTAGGTTGTAGCTGGGCATTCTGTTTTGATAGCTGGAGTGGTAACAGATGGTAATACATCCTGGAGAGAGTGCCTAAGTATGAAATAACTTACATCACCAATTGGAAAGTTAAGAAAGAGTCTGGTTCCATAGACACTTCAGAGGACGTAATCCCATAACATAAACACGATTCCCACAATATTACTATCCAAAGTTTTCATAACATTCTAAAATTCCTATCTTGTAGCAACAACTTATTAACAATGGACATTTGAGGAACTCTACAGATATTCCAAAGATAGCATTTGTAGTTTCTGTTCTTACTTATTAATTTTACTGCCTATGTTTTAAAGAACTCTCAAAGATAACAATGAATGTTCTATGAATGGAATTACTTCCTGCATGAAATACAGTACATATATAGTTATTTTAATGTCTTGGTGTGAAGTTTTATGATCTGCATATGTAATAGCTGTAATCTGAATTCACAGAATCATCAAGTTGTAATCATGACTTTTTAATTGAGAAACATTATGTGTTGTAAATATGCATCCTACATTAGTAATGTTTGTTTCCCTCCTTCCTCAATTATTAAACGTGAATATATATGTAAAAAGGAAAAACATATTTCAAAGGCAGTTATGGTTGTTTGCACCATATGTGATTATTCTAAACTGTCATTTCACTTTTAATTACTATAAATTGTATTTGTTTTTGGTTTTGCAAACTTCACAATTGCTTTCCAATGGTGCATTGGATAGTCATCTGGGAAAAAAATCCATAAAAAATCTGATAGGATTACCTTGTTTTAAGGGTTCATACCTGTTCAATTCTATATATAACTTCACAAAAGTCAGAGGACAATAAGAAGTGTGGTGAAAAGCTCTGTTCTGATCATAACACGATTCTTGTACCCATGAACACTTCAGCTGTAATTGCTGATACAAAGAATGAAGAATACCAAAATAGCCAAAATTGCTGCAACAGTTAAGCAGAGTCTCCTGAAATTCTACCTCTAATTAAGAAGTTGCTGCCACTTGATAGCTGCTGGGAAAGGAAGAGTCATTTGGGGTGTAGTCATAGGTCACAATTAGATTACCCACACTCCAATGCTCCTCACACTATTGACCCTAAGGCTAGCAATAATTGATTTTAGTGGTTTTCTTAAATGTATATTTGAGTTCTGACAGGGAATTGGAAGTGAGAGAAAAGGGAATGGATTTGATTCAATTATACTTTACACATGTATGCAAATTTCAAACAATAAATAATAAATATAGTAAAAAGAAATGACTGCTTTTATGCTTAAGTCTTATCAAGAGTGAATTAGCCATGACCAACATCTTGATCAGGGAATATGTAATGGTAATAAACTGATTTGGAAAAACAACTGGAATTAGGTCTTCCCAATTTTTCTTGTTTTTTATAAAAGTTATTCTTATTTAGTAAGGGCAGGGCAGTTGTAAAATGATAGTTTCAAGGAGGAAGAATAGGAATAACCTTTCTGTCTTTAATGGCTTGCTGCAAAATGCTCTAGTTTCTATGATGCCCTAGTAGTATTTGATAGAAGAATTTTGATCTCTAAGTGTCTTCTCAAGAGAGACATGTGAGGAGGTAAATCAGTTACCTTTTTATTGCTGTGACAAAACAGCTAAGAATAGAAACTTAATTGGGGCTCAATGTTTAGAAGGGTGCATAGTGGGGACAAGATGTAGTAATACAATGCAAGGACCATGCAATGATCTATCCTGGAAAAACTGGTTTCATCTAATTCCAGTATTATTTTTAATTAACCTCCCCAAAATAGAGCACCCTTTTGGCATATTACTGATAACAAATAAGACTAAACTTTTCTCTTGTCTTATAATCCACTGAGTTCAATCTGTGTTGCCACTACTCACATTGATTTAGAACCATCCTCTGAAACACATTTAACTTACCCTTAAAGAAAAGTAACTGTCCCTCTCCTAGCAGCTGTCCAATATAAAGAATTCCTCGGCTGCTGGTGGGTGCTCATGAAACCAAAGCCCTCCTACATTGGAATGTGGACTGGGTTGATCTTATAGACCTTGTGAAGGCAACCACAAAGCTGAGGTAAGTTCATAAACATTGTAGTCCTTTCATATTCAGAAAACACTGTTTGCAACAATACTTCCACGTCTCTAGCTCTTACAATATTTCTTCCCCATTTAAAGCATATTCCATGATCCTTGATTGGAGTTAGATAATTGTTCCATTTTAACTGAATACTGACAAGGCACTTACTCACAGCTATGATCATTTGTGTGTTACTTCTTTAATCGCTCTTCTATTCGGCTAAAAGAAGCTCTTTGATTAAAAACCTGAAAAGTGAAGTTTGATATCATGTACATTTAACAAAATAATAGTTCATGAATTCCCCAGCCATGGATTTGGGGATAGATGTACAATTACATGGATACATTTCCTCTTGAAGAGCCAGTTATTAATCCAATCAGCAAGTTTTATTTTATTTTTGGAAACCCCAATAACACTGTTGCTGTGATTGCATCCATGGGAATTTCTGTCAAGTCTGGCCATTGCAATAGCACATAATGTTCACTAGTGAGTAGAATGTCCATGACTTCTCCCCTAGTAGCTTGCAAACACCATCTGGTACTGTAAAAGATAGACAGCAAGTTCCTCAGCAAGCATGTGGAAGACAGCTCAACCTTAGGTGTTTGTCCTTGTCATCTTCCCTGCTCAGTAATGTAATTGCTTCTTGCTGGTACATGAACTTACAGGTAGTCTCTTATCTCTGCATCTCCTTATACTACAGAAACACTTAGATTACAGACTTGTACTACCACACCAGCACTATGATAGATCTGGGGATTTAATATCTGTTCCTCACACTTGCACAACAAACAATTTACCCACAGAGCCATTTCCCCAGCATAATTGATATTTTATTTAAAATTATTAACTAAGTTTATTTTCCACACTATACCCAAGAAACACTATTCCATTGAATAATATATATATATATATATATATATATATATATATATATCCTTAGTAATTTTGAACACTATATCCAATTTTCTTGAAATCAAACTTTTGGGTCTATTATCATAATAATTTAGAATATATTACTGACTACCATTTTCTTCCCATTCTTCTTCCTTCTTTTAAATAATAAACACTTTTATGTTTTTATAATAGCAATTATAAGTATTAAAATAGAGAACAGGAGGAGCAGTTTCAGGTTTTTTTTTTCTCTCCCTATCAAAAACTGTTGTAGGGAAAAGGTGTCAATCATTCAAATTGTTTGATTTCTGCCTTGAGGCTTTAGTACTTTACCAATGATTCATTGTAAACATGAAGTTAAGTTCAATGTCTTACTTTCCTTTCTTTGTTAGTCTTGTAACTCTACAGGGATTGGAAAGCTGCTTATGCTAGAATTAGATACCTCCCACTTTTCCTAGTGAGAAATTAATAAAGAGAAAAAGCACTGTACTGGAAACATGATTACTAATTCAAAGCACAGTTTAAAGTTATTTTAAAGTAGCTTTTTCTTATAAATAGAACAAATGCATTTTTAATTTTGGGGGATGGGCAGTATTGGAACTCAGTTGAAATGATTCACTTTTCTAAGTAGCAGTTTTCTTTTCCAAGAAGAAAATATTTTAATGTTTTCTTCTATACAACTCTCCTTAAGCATGTTTGTGATTTGTACAAATTTTGGTTTTCAGACATGTACAACCACACTAGCCCTATGTCAGATCTGGAGATTTAATCTCTGCCTGTCATACCTGCCTGGCAAGGAGTTTACCCACAGGGCCATCTCCACCACCTTACTCAATATTTCATTTATAAAATGTTAACTAATATTCAAAAAGATTAATTTAAAAGACCATAAAGATTGAGCCATTGTTGTTGTTGAATAAAGTCGAAATCATTTCACTAATGTTTGTAATGAAGCTAAAAGTCATACGAAGAGGCACTGCCTTCTAGGCAGTAACCATAAGACTAATTTTCAATGTAATATTAAAATAAAATACAATTCCTTCTGGGAAGTGAAATCTAATTACATTGTAGCTCCTAATTGACTTGATTCTAGAATTACTTAACTCTTCAGAACAGGGCAATAGTTTTGAGGGACAGAACAAAGCAGGCTGAAAGAAGGGCTGAGGGTATCAGAATAGCAGACTGCATCTGTCTGGTTATCACAAAGTCACCGTCCTCTGAGTATACAAAGCTTAGGAATGTAGTAATGGTTTGATCTAATAAAGTTATTTCATGTTGTGTTTGCTGACTATAGAATCATCAGACACCCTAAATGTGGGCATCAGTTTGGGGCCCTGGGCAGTCTAGGTCCTTTGGCAGTGGAACCAGTATTTATCCCTAGTGCACAAACAGGCTTTGGGAGCTCATTCCCTATGAGGGATACTCTCTCAGCCTAGATACATGGGGGAAGACCTCAGTCCTTCCCCTAAATGATGTGACAGATGTTGATGATGCCCCATTGGAAGCCTCACCCTCTCTGAGGAGTTTATGCGGTTTGGGATGAGGTGATGGTGTCGCAAATGGGAGGGAAGTAGGGAGAGGGAACTGGGATTGGTATATAAAATAAGATTGTTTTTAATTTAAATAAAATTTAATTTATAAAAGAAACTTACAGTGCAATCTTGTTTATGTTACTAAATGTTCACTACTCTGTCTTTACTCTGGTATTTTCGGGGCCAAAGAAGGAATTAAATCAATGTCCTTTGGGATTAGTAGTGCTATTTGTCATTAGCAGACATCCAATAAGAATACAAGAAAAAAACACAGAATTTAATTTACCTTTTTAAAAATTGTAGATAATATGCATTTTCCTCATTATATTTTCTTATTTTTATTGATGCATATTAATTATATGAAAGAAAAATGTTACAAGCATGCTTCATAGCTCATTCCTGTCAGAATTTTCTGTTATATTCACTTAAGACACTCATCTTTTGCTTCTAATTCCAACCGATCACATGAGGTATAAAATGAGAAAAACTTAAACACATTTTAGATTTACTTTCATATTCAGACAGGATTTGCTTATACTGCATTCTCCTTCTCTTGTTCTGAGCAATAATGTAAACTGGTAGCATTTTGCTATAGGATTCAAGACTAATAGATTCACAAATGAGTTACTAGAATTCTCTTTTTGATTCAATAAATGTTTGTTTCTAATATGACAAAACAAGGAATATAAAAATGTCAGCCTTATTCATTGTTTTAGTTAGCTTATGTTCTATAACTGAGTACCATAGAGTGGGTTGCTTAAACAGTTATTTCCATAGTACTGGAAGACAGAAAAATCCAAGTGAGCACAGCAGTATGGTGGAGGTCTTTGGGAATACTTACTTCCTGGTTTAGAGATAGAAGACTTGCTCTCTTGTTATATCCTCATACATAGCACTGAACCCATAATGTGTGTTCCACTGTCATGACCAATTACTTCCAAAAGGCCCCATCTTCATTCATGCTGGGGAGCAAACTTTCAACATAGGATTTTTTTTTCTTTTAGGGAGGAGTGGGATGGGGCCCAAACATTCCATTCATAACCTAACTTCTAGGCTGTTCACTATTAACAAAATTATTTGCTCTGGGTAGTGCATATTTTCCCCCAAAGTTCATGTGAGCCTATCTTCTAATTGTCTGTTTTGAGTTATAAACATATTTCCGTTCCTTTAGCTTCCAGATTAAGAAAGGCTAGTTTTGAATATTGCTAAATTTACTCTCTGTGAAATTTCTGTTGAGTGTATATCTATCTTTCAGAAAAATTCAGCTTTCTATACTCCTGCTTCTTGTACCTCAATTCTACAAAGGCTTATGTGTCAATGCTTTTATCAAATGCTCATTTTCTTTCTTTCCTTTTCTTCCTTCCTTTCTTTTGTTTTACTTTTTTGCTAAGTACTTTACATTCATTTGAAATTTCTTAGGACCTCCTTTAATATGGCCTAAGAATGAGTGTTCCTATAGGAAATATCATGTCTTCCGAACTGGTTTTCTGTAGGGGAAGCTGTAGCCAAGCCTACTTAGGGGCTGGCTACAGGTGTGCCAGACCACGCTTGCAAGGGCATGGTCAGGGTGATGTAGAGCAAGACTTGAAGAGGACTGTGTTTTCTCTTTTGGGTACAGACCACTGCCACGCAGGCTGACTAGGTCGCTCTGTAAGTAAGGCTTTTCCCTATTAAATACCCTTATATTTCTACCTGACTCCATATTGGTAATTTCCCACTATAGTTTTCCTTCCAGAAACCATAGATATTAAACAGAAAGCCCTTCAAGTTCTTGGTCTGAGGCATCCAAGATATCCCACCACCATATTACTAAAGCTAAAATGGCCTGCTATGAGAATCCTGGCCCCAGGCTCCAGGAGAAACAATTATTTCCCAGATTAAATAATTGCTTCCACAGTTAAATTACTTACCATATGTGCATTTACTGGATTTCTTACATCTGCTCTTTAAGTTGTGACATTGTATGGCAAGACAAAGGAGAAATCACTCTCCTCTTTGTGAGCCCAAATTTTAAATAAATAATTATCTATATCTCTCTCTCCTCATGCTCTCTTCTCTCCTCATTCTCTCTTCTCTCTCTTGCTCTCTCTCTCACTCACACACTTTCTCTCTCACACACACACTGTGATATTGTTTTCTATTTCACATGATTATTTGGAATCAAGGAGTGGGCAGTGAAAGAAGTTTCATATAAAACTTTTTCCACTTTGTTTTGTCTTGTTTACAATACTATATTTTTTATAAATAACCTGGAAACTTTTGAAAAATTTATTTTCAGTTGGAGGGACTGTCATTCATATTTTGTCATATTGCCTAATATCACATAGCTTTCCAGAAGTCACAACATCTCTTCTCTTAATATAATATCAACATGGGATAGACATGGCTCTGCTAATAACCTTCTGACCAGTCAAAAAAGGCTCTGAATCTGGATCACAATTCCTACCACCTGCATTAACAGCATAACATCACTATGGTTCAATATATCCAAATATCAGAGTAGTTACCTGTTTTTAAGCCAGCCTTGCTGAATTGGTTAGCTCAGTGTTTACTGAGCAGCCATGTCTAAAAAGATTACAAAGACAGATTGCAACAGATTACAGATTACAAACATCAGATTGATGTTCGACCTCAACATACACCCACCCATTCATATAAGAGTACCGTCTTCTGCCCCCAACCCCCAGATATTACCATCACCATCAAGACCGCCACCATTACCATCACCACTATCAAACAAGTCCTTAAAAGATATTTGGTACAGAGGATGGGAAATCATGCTCCTTGCAGAATCCATATTAAATTAAAAAGACAGCCAAAGACTCCTATAAGATACATTCCTTTATTTTTTTTTTTGATGTGAGGAATCAAAGCTATCCAACAATAATCCATGTTGTTCCCATTGCACATGGTTGCCCACTGGAACTCTAGGGGAAGAATTTATGCTGAAGATAACATATGATTTGGTCAATGAACTTAGAGAAATGAATGATCAATCCTGATGGCCATCTTTCAAAGTGCCAAAAAGTACTTAACTAGGCAGGCTTCTTGAAAAGAAAACCTAAAGTGTAAAAATAGAAAAGTAAGTTACTTCTTCTAAACCAATAAAGCAAAATGACACAAGTAGTGTTATAAAAAATTTAAGAGTGAAATTAGAAAATCAGTAAAACAAAAATTGAGCAGAATAGGATATAAGCTTTAAATTTTTGATTTAATTTTAGCTGTGTTAGATTTACATTGTTTTTTACAAAATATCTGAGTCATTCAACTTGAAAGGCAGAATGGCTTTCTTATACAAAAATGCCTTACATTTTAAAGACACAGACTACTACAAATTAATTGATGGGAAAAAAAGACATGTTATCTGAAAACTCCCTAAAAGAGGTTATACTGTGTGTATTATTATTAGGGAATGTGGACATTCCATGGTTGCAAAAACACATTGCCTAGCGATAAACAGAATTTCATGGCAACATACTTCAGACATGAATTCTGCTCCCCTTCAATTGTCTTCACTGATTCTTCCAAAGGAAGGACAATAGTACAGTAATTGGTCTCAATCAGTCATTGTAATTGTCATATTCATGACCTGAATGATATATAACAAGGGTATCTTGATATTTCCTTGACATAAGCTCATTAAATGTTCTTTCTGTCTCTCTGGGAGATAATCCACTCACAGTTTAGCATCCAAAATGAATGCATTCCATATTGTGAAAGGAAGAAGGGGCATCTGTGATTTAGGACTTTCAGAAATTCATATTATAAATAATGATGGTATTTTAACTATAACCAAATATAGGGTATTATACCATGAAATGAATTTTCCCCAAGTAATACAGCAAACAACCCTGTTATTGTCCTTTAGGATGTGTTTCTTTGTTCACAAAATTGATCAGGGAACTTGGACACAAAACAAAGATTTTCTTTATTTGTTTTTGACTCCTTCTTTGCTTATTTCTGTTCGTTTTGTTGTCAATGTCTACCTCCACAACTTCTTTAGCAGCTTGTTTTCCTCTGGACAGAAAATACTATTTTTATAAAAGATCTTGTTGGTAAATACACATATAGAAACATGTGAAAATTTTCAAAGTTACATTACAGTTACTTAAGATATAACTGTGCTGACCACAAACTAGACTGATTGATTTCCTAAAATCTGGCATCTCTTACTAGTTTTGAAAGAATAAATTAATAATAAAAAGTTATTTTTGAGAGACTCTAATTTTATGCAATGTTATTATCAAAATATATTTATTCCTCTTTTATTACATGGATTAAAAGATGGGCCAGAATTTTCTAATGTGGAAGTAATTTCATAGCACTACATTTAACATGATTTCTACTTCTAAGCACAGAGGAAATAAGTGAAAATTTAAGAATACACTAGGCTTGTGATAATAGATCTATCTCAATCTCTGGAACATTAAGTTCTAGTTTCTCAGTTTCCTTTCCTGAGGAAAGGAAACTTTCCTAGAAGAATAATAGAATTGTTTAAAATGTTGGGTATGGAAAGTTAATGAGAAAATAATTATATTTATTTTAGAGCATTTTATAACATACTCTTAGTCTGACAAAATGCTTAATGATGATGAATTGACAGCATAGCAGTCAATTCTTATAGTACAATCATGAGAATATCCAGAAGTCTGCCATCACTCAGGACTCATTTGACTGATGGGTGCAGCACACAATAGGAACAAAGAAACATAACCCTTGGGTCACCCTGTACTATCAAAATTCTATAGCATGAGATAAAGATGAAGTTCTGGATTATCCCATGCAACATTATGCAAAAAATGGCCATCAATAAAAGGTATAAGTTGCAATATGAATTATTTTTAATCTGATTTATGTATTCAAATGACTTTCAAATAAAATCCCAGTACAATTTCATGGGAATTCATTCAAAATATACTAAAACCAAGGTAGAATGATAGATTTTAAACATAAGGCTCAGGAGCCCTCTCATTGCTCAGGTGGGATGCTGCAAGTCCTGATGCTATGGGTATCAGGAATTTTCATTTATCTCTTTTATATTTCTAAGTCCTGGCTGAACTCATTTTGATAAAACAAATCTGCTATCAAAATGAAACATTTGAAATATAGGTTCTGTAAAATTAAACAGCTAAGCATAAGATAAAAGAAAAAACTATAATAATATTACAGCTGGAAACTTTAAAAACCTACAAATTGTCTTAAATAAATGTTGATTTGTGCATTGTATAATGAACAGACCACAGAGAAAAACTGATTGTTTACATGTAAACAGTTAATATAATATCCCTCATGAACAACGATGCTAAAATTATCAATATAATATTGGCAAACCGAATCCAAGAACATATCAGAAAAATCATGCACCATGGTCAAGTAGGCTTCATCCCAGGGATGTAAGGATGGTTCAACATATGAAAATCCATCAATGTAATCCACCATATAAACAAACTGAAAAAGAAAAACTACATGATCATCTCACTAGACACTGAAAAAGCCTTTGACAAAATCCAACATCCCTTCATGATAAAGATCTTGAGGAGAACAGGAATAACAGGAACATATCTAAACATGATCAACGCAATATACACCAAACCAGTAGACAACATCAAACTAAACGGAGAGAAACTCAAAGTGTTTCCTCTAAAATCAGGAACAAGACAAGGCTGTCCACTCTCTCTATATCTCTTCAATATTGTACTTGAAGTTCTGGCTAGAGCAATAAGACAAGAAAAGAGGATCAAAGGGATACAAATTGGAAAGGACGAAGTCAAACTTTCACTATTTGCAGACGACATGATAGTCGACATTAGTGATCCGAAAAACTCTACCAGGGAACACCTATGGCTGATAAACACCTTCAGCAAGGTAGCAGGATACAAAATTAACTCAAAAAATCAGTAGCCCTACTATATACAGATGATAAATCCAATGAGAAAGAAATCAGGGAAACATCACCTTTCACAATATCCACAAGCAACATAAAATATCTTGGGATAACACTAAACAAAAAGAGTGAAAGACCTATACAATAAGAACGTTGAGACTTTAAAGAAAGAAATTAAAGAAGATAACAGAAAATGGAAAGATCTCCCATGCTCTTGGATAGGTAGAATTAACATAGTAAAACTGGCAATCCTGTCAAAAGCAATCTACAGATTCAATGCAATCCCCATCAAAATCCCAATACAGTTTTTCACAGACATTGAAAGAACAATACTCAACTTTATATGGAAAAATAAAAAACCCAGGATAGCCAAAGGATAGTCAAAACAACTCTGTACAATAAAGGATCTTCTGGAGGCATCACCATCCCCAACTTCAAGCTCTACTATCGAGCCATAGTTCTGAAAACAGCTTGGTATTGGCACAAAAAATAGTCAGATAGACCAATGGAATTGAATTGAAAACCCTGATATTGACCCACGAACCTACGAATATCTTATTTTTGACAAAGGTGCTAAATCTAAACAATGGAAAAATGATAGCATCTTCAAAAAATGGTGTTGGTACAATTGGATTTGGACATGCAGAAAATTGCAGATAGATCCATACCTGTCACCATGCACAAAACTTAAGTGCAAATGGATCAAAGATCTCAGCATAAATCCAGCCACACTGAATCTTCTAGAAGAGAAAGTGGGAATTACCCTTGAACAAATTGGCACAGGAGACCGCTTCCTGAACATTATGCCAGTAGCACAGACATTGAGGTCTGCAATTAATAAATGGGACCTCCTGAAACTGAGAAGCTTCTGCAAGGCAAAGGAAACAGTCAGTAGGACAAAACAACCACCCAGAGAATGGGAAAAGATCTTCACCGATCCCACATCTGACAGAGGACTTATTTCCAAAATATATAAGGAGATCAAGAAGCTAGCCACAAAAACACCAAACAATGAAATTAAAAAGTGAGGTGCAGAACTAAACAGAGAATTCTCAACAGAGGAATCTGAAATGGCTGAAAGACACTTAAGGAAGTGCTCAAAATCATTGGCCATGAGAGAAATGCAACTCAAAACAACTCTGAGATACTACCTCACACCTGTCAGAATGGCTAAAATCAAAAATACCAATGACAATCTGTGCTGAAGAGGATGTGGAGAAAAAGGAACACTCCTCCATTTATGGTGGGAGTGTGAACTTGTAAGACCACTCTGGAAATCAGTATGGCGGTTGCTCAGAAAAATGGGAATCAGTCTACCTCAAGATCCAGCCTCTCTTGTGTATACCCCCAAATAGTGCATGTTCATACAACAAGGACATATGTTCAACCATGTTCATAGCAGCATTGTTTGTAATAGCCAGAACCTGGAAGCAACCTAGATGCTCCTCAACTGAAGAATGGATTGAGAAAGTGTGGTACATTTATGCAATGGAGTACTACTCAGCAGAAAAAAACAATGGAATCTTGAAATTCACAGGCAAATGGATGGCAGTAGAAGAAATCATGCTGAGTGACGTAACCCAGTCACAAAAAGACAAACATGGTATGTACTCACTGATATATGAATTTTAGACATAGAACAAAGGATTACCAGACTATAATCCTCTTCACCAAAGAAACTAGGAAACATGAAGGATTCTAAGGGATAAATGATCCCTAGGAATGGAAGTGGCATGAACTCCTGAACTAATTGGGAGCATGAGGGGAGGGGGAAGGAACTGCTACAATAAAAGCAAGAGAAGAGGAGTAGAGGAGAGGAAATGGAGGGGGAGAAATATTGAGTTGGGGAAGAATAGAGGAAAGAGAGCAGATGAGATATACCATATCAGAGGGAGCCACTGTAGGCCCGAGAAGAGATCTGGAACCAGGGAGATCTCCAGAGACGTACAAGGATGATATGAACGACAATCCAGGCAATGGTGGAGAGGACAACCTAAAAGCCCTCCCCCTAAAATGAGATTGATGACTTCTCTTTATGCCATCCTATAGCCCTCATCCAGTGGCTGATGGAAGCAGAGACAGACATCCACAGGTACACACTGAGCTGAAATCGGGAATTTAGTTGAAGAGAGGGAGGAATGAAGAATGAAGGGGTCTGTACCAGGTTGGAGAAACCCACAGGAACAGTTGGCCTGAACAAGGGAGAGCACATGGAACCCAGATGCTGTCGGGGAGGCCAGTACAAGACTGATCCAGACCCCTCAACATGGATGTCAATAAGGATGCCTCTGCACTCCAGGGAGCCACTGGTCATGGAGTAGTATTTTTCCCTGGTACAAGAAGGGAATTTGAGAGCCCATCCCACATGAAGTGTTACACTTTGGCCCTGGACACATGGGGAAGGGACCAGGACCAGCACAGGAAGATTTGGTGGACTTTGCAGAGCCCCCGTTGAGGGCCCTACCCTGCCTGGTGAGTGGTGGGTGGACGGAGTGGGGGTAGGCTGGGGTGGGGGGGGATGAGGGATGGGGTGAGGGGAGGAACTTACATGTGAAACAAGCTTGTTCCCTAACTAGAACTAATAAATAAATTTAAAAAAAGCTTTAAATAGCTAATATAAATACTAATAAATTTTACAATGAAAAACAATATAATTCCAAATAAATTGACATTTCTAATTGTATTAGATAATCCCAAAATAGAAGATTTTATTGTCACTTAAAATACTGGGTATGTTACTGCAATTTATTTCAGTCTAAATCTATCCAAGATGAATATGAAAAATTAAATAATTAAAGAATATATAATTAGATGGAAAATACTTGTCAAATATATGTGTCATATACTCACATTAGCAAATACAGAAAGACTTTTTTAAATGAAACTGACTAAAGAATTTCACAGTTGAGAAATATGTGTAATGTTAATACCAAGTATATTTCCACTGATTAGCTTAATTACCTTAATTGTCTGGAATAAAATGTGAATTTGTAATATCAGGAGAAAAGATGTCTTATGAATAATAAAAAAATATATTGTACCTAATAGCTACTATTGAATTATGGTAGCATCGAGAAGAGAAGAAAGAGAATACGATATGGAGAAATGTGGTATACCAGAGATACATTTCCCAAACTCGGACTAACCTTGGATTACAAAGAAGAGTGCAGGAGAAAGTAAGAATAAAAGAAGAAAACATATGGGGACCAAGGAGAAGGGAAAAGCAAGGAAGGACCTGGTTTGTTTTTGTCAACCTGACCTAAACCTAGATGTATTTGGGAAAAGGAAACTCAACTGAGAAAATTCCTCCATCATCTTGCCTATAGGCAAGCCTAAAAGACATTTTATTAACTCATGGTTGATATGGGGGATCCCAGATCACTGTGCTGAGCACACTTAACAAGCCAAAAGAGGGTAGTTAGCAAACAGCTTTCTCCATGGTGTCTGCTTCAGTTCCTGCCTCCAGGTTCCTGCCTTAAGTTTCTCCACTGACTTCCTTCCATAAGCTTGTAAGATGAAGCCAACCTTTTCCTTCACAAGTTGTTTTTGGTTGTGATGTTTTCTCACAATAATAGAAACCCTAAATAATATATTTGGTAATAGAGGGTCCATTTTTCAGTGCTCTTTGAAATGAACACAGAGTGGAAATTTAAATTTGGTCTAAGAATACATGTTTATTTCATGATGTGAGACATGCCAGAAATATACCTTATCAGAATGTTGGATGATTGCATGGGAAAGACACAGATTTGGAATCCTAATAAAATTTAAGCTGGGCATTGGTGGTGCACTCGTTTAATCCCAGCACTCATGAGGCAGAGGCAGACGGCACTCTTTGAGTTCGAGCCCAGCCTGGTCTCCAGAGCAAGTGTCAGGAAAGTCTCCAAAGTTACAGAGAAACCCTGTCTCGAAAAAAACAAACAAAAAAATTAAGCAAGATGCAATCATTGTGGATCATCACTATTCATTTGAGGTTCACAAATTCCTGAGCAAAACATTTCAAAGTAAAAATTGGTATGCCCCTTCTAGTTTATTGGAGTTAAAGAAATAGAAATAATAATATATGTGAAAGAAAATTTCAAATCACTCCAAATTCTTACTGGAAGAATTATCTGGGTACAATAAAGCCATGTAAAATGGGCCTTGCCTACCTCTACTATTCACTTCCTTCTCTATGTCTTGCCCTCCTTTCTCTTACATTCCCTCCTCTTTTTAATCAAAGATTAGCTTAATGTCAGAAAATTCATCACAATTCTTTTGTAGTTCATAATCTTATTAAATAGAAATTTTTAAGTAGTAGAAATTGCTGATACACAAAGAACAGAGCTATAAATCGCCATAAATATAGGAGCAATTAGATTTTCCAGAAAAATAACAAATGAGTACAGCTATAGTCATAGTGAGCATTTAAGATATTTTCATTGTGCTATGTGAAAGTAGTGCCATGAGACTCTTATCACAGATAGTATTCAAGTATACATACCTTGCTGTACCTAGCCTGCCTTTCTTTTGTCTAAATTTTCATTAATGTATTCTCTGTAGACAGACACAGAATATCTATCCAAACCCTATCATTGCCTAGAATGAAATGTAACACAAAATCCTATTCCTTGTGTGAGGCTTATGTCTCTCATGGTGTTCTTCCAACCTCTGTCTTTAATAAAAGCTTGGACACTTTCTCGATGTTGGCACCCAGCCCCCATGGGGTCTCTAAGAGTTGTTTTCCAGCATAACCACAGGTACCTCCTATTTTCCTGACCTCACACCACTGGGATCAATATCCTGTTGTGAACCCTTTGACATGGAGGTTTTTGTAAGTTTGTATATAAGGCTGTTCCACAATAAAGGTGAGAGACATTCTCTCGGAAAAGGACCTAGAGTCTTGTGATTCATCCAAATCGCCAGGATTTTGCCCAATACTCAGACTTCGTGTCCAAGAGCAGCCACGAATGGAGGTTCCACTGATATCAGGAAAGAAAGGGGACCCTGAGAGATCACCCCCAGAAGGCTGGAAAGCAAGTAAGGAGTTGTGAGGGTGGATTACAAAAGGTACTAGAAAATAGGTACCTTAACTCCTAAGAGAGTTGGACTGCAAAGGCACTGGAAATTATATACCTCAACTCCAAAGAGGGTTGGATTGTAAAAGCACTGGGAAAGCGGTGCCTCAACTCCTGAGAGAGTTGGATTGGAAAGTTACTGGAAGGGGTACCTCAACTCCTAAGAGAGTTGGACTACAAAGGCACTGGAAAAGGGGTGCCTCAACTCCTAAGGGAGTTGGATTGGAATAGAGATCACAGTCAATCACACAGATAAAGTTTAAGAGACAAGGTCCTGGTAAGAATTAATTTTAACTTTGGATTAAGCAATAATACTAAGAAAATTATTAAAGAATTGTGGGAAATCTGCCACTGAGGAATCCCTCCTCAATGAGCTACCCACCAGCAGCCAGCTGACCCAGTAGCCCGTGCTTTTGTCCACTCCAGCCTGCTTCAGGCTCCCATCAGCCAGCAATGATGTGGTGTGCACAAGCTGGTTGGAGAAATTGCCTCCTGAGAAAAATCGGAATTTCTCAATGATTGGAAGAACCCTGACCTTCAATTAACAAGAGCTCCAAAAGAGGTTTATATTTGATATCATTACCAATGAGCACACCTTCTACCTGGTGGCTGAGACAGAGGCTGACATGAATATGTGGGTCCAGAGCATCTGCCAAATCTGTGGCTTCAGTCAGACTAAAGAGAGCACTGATGCCCTGAGAAACCTTTCTTCAGTCAGTCATAGTCTCCGCTCTTCTCCATCTGAATTCAGCAGCTCCAGTCATCACCTGCTCTGAGCAAGAAAATCCTCAGCCTTTTCACACTCTAGCCAGCTACCTGTGTCAAGCCGCATCCAGCCTGTCTTGTCCACCAGTGCACCTCAGGAGTATCAACACTTGCACCAATGCATAAAATGCAAGGAATGTCAGTTTCTCTCAGAGCACCAGACAGGAGAGTGATACAGCTGCACAAAAACTTGCCCAGGGCAATAGACACTGTACAACACTGTCATCAATGAGCTCCCTTTCAAGACACCTGTCACCAAGTCTTTTTCCACTGTCAATCACACCTTTAACTCCAGCTTCTCTCAGTACTGCCTTTCCATCCCCAATACAGACTCCAGAGACAGTGATGTCCCTATGCAGAACCCAATGTCTTCATCCCCTGTATCCAGTGGCACTAACAGGCAAGATCCAAAAAAAGAGCACTGGCAATGTGAGTTACATAGCCCTGGACTTTCAGCTGGTCTCTCAGAGCCCACATCGCAAACCATCCACATTATCTGTCGCATCGGATGAGAAAGGAGAATATGTCCAAATAGATAAAGAAAAAACCCAGGCCCTACAAATACCATACAGGAATGGACAAAGATTCGGCAGTCCTCAAGACCCTCCAAAAATGCCAAGCTATGGTAAGGATGGCCATCCCTGACACCTCCTCTCCTTTGTGACTTTTGTTCAAAAGATGTTCTGTTTGTATGGTGTGGCCACACATGTGTGTATGAAGTGTGATCATAAATGTGTGATTCTTAACAAAAGAATGCTATTCCATTGTCTTTGAATCGTTTAATTGCTGGAGAAGGAGCAACAGTTGTTAAAGTACAGGTTACTTGGGGGGATTTCTGATTCTATTTCCATGGAGGGTGAAGGGATGGTATGGTACTAGACTTCCAGAGGGTATGTTTCATGGGGTAGGACACCCTGAAGCAGTGGCCCAAGTGATCCAAATATTTGTTTTCATTTAAATTTGGTTGGTTAGAAATGGTAGTGGCCAAAGTCAATGGATCCTCATTTGTTGATCTTCATTTGTTGATATTAGTTAAGTTTTCTAGATATATAGATATTCTTCATACCATTCAAAGACCAATGGAATATTATCCTTCTATGGTCTTTGATGGAGTTGAAGATAGACAGTTATAGTAACACACTAAGAATGGTTAAAATCTTATAGTTCTTACTTGATAACTGTATTCTTATATATAAAGAAGGGGGAGATGTTGGCACCCAGCCCCCATGGGGTCTCTAAGAGTTGTTTTCCAGCATAACCACAGGTACCTCCTGTTTTCCTGACCTCACCCCACTGGGATCAATATCCTGTTGTGAACCCTTTGACATGGAGGTTTTTGTAAGTTTGTATATAAGGCTGCTCCACAATAAAGGTGAGAGACATTCTCTCGGAAAAGGACCAGGAGTCTTGTGGTTCATCCAAATCTCCAGGATTTCGCCCAATACTCGGACTTAGTGGCCAAGAGCAGCCACACTTGTGTCAGGCTTATGTCTCTCATGGTGTTCTTCCAACATCTGCCTTTAATAAAAGCCTGGACTCTTTTTCATTCCTGTTCTCCACAAATCTGAAATCTTTATATCACAAGTTCAATTCAACCCACAGTAATAGTAGTTAATAAACCATTGTCGTGTCACTGTTTAATGCTTTGATGGAAGCTGGTAGTTATCAGTAGATGGACAGAAATGTAGATATTTAATATATGAGCTTGGCTAATAACAGCTTTGGACATTGACTCATTCATTGTTGAGTGTAGAGAGATTTAGATGAAAAATCAGTACTGTCTTGAAAGAACACTTACTATATACTAATTATGACTGCAAAATGGAAAGGAATGATGCTGGATGTTAATGTCAGAAAATTTTTCACAATTATCTTGTGGCTCATAATTTTATCAGATTGAAATTTTTAGCTAGTATAAAAGCTCATATACATAGAACAGAGCTATGAATTGGCAACACGGTAGTGATAAAGTGCTTTCTATAAATGCAAATGTACAAGGTCCTGACTTAATATGTGAGGAAACACACACTGAAATTGTAAAGATCTAGCATTAAAAATATTTTGTTTGTGAATTTATGGAAAAAAGTGAAATTCATGTTAATTTTATTGTTGTATCATCATCATAACCAGAGGTACAAATGACAAACCTATAAAAATATATGTTAGTTGCTGGATAATTGAGACAAACCATAATAAACTATGGGGTAGGTTCCCCAACTTATGAGAATTATATTCTGTTTATATTCAATATAGACTTTCTGCCTGATTCACATTTGATTTTAAAGGCAATCTTTTTGTTTGGTTTAATACTTAAATGAACTTTTGTGGACTCCAGTTTTAAAAACAATTAAATTATTTGATTTTTCATACTTTAATTCCTATCTGTATTGGTTTGTGTTTTACAACAAGGCCTCTAATGTTTGATCTGGTGCATTGACTGTGTAAACAGGTTTTCCCCAACAGGTATAATAAAGTAGTTGAGGGTCATAGATTTGGTTACATTTCTGTAAAGCTACTGAGAGTGTTCTTACAATGGCTAACTGAGGCAAATGTGAAAAATTTCATCCCCTTTTTGATGAGAAAGTTCTGTTTTGCTGTTGTTTTGGTTTTGGTTTTCAAGCTCTCTAGTCAACATTGTAAGTGATTAGTTGCCTCTAGCTAGAGAGATAGGCACTCTGGCACTACAGGAAACAGCATGCCCCCTCAGTGCTATTGTCCTCTTAAAGTCTTCACCAGTTCCAGTTGCCCTCTGCTGCAAATAGGACCCCTATTGTTCCAGAGAGGCATGTTCTTATCTTGTCATTCTCTGGAGTTAAAAATTCAGAGAGCCTGCCTTCATCTGTGGGATTAGTGTGAAATATTGCTACCCATGTCATTGACATAGTCCTGGATCCAGATCAATTTCTTTCTACTTTGACAAAATTTTCCTTATTTTCTATTAATGAAGTGGACAAGCTTATATACTTTTCTCCAGAATACCATAGCTATTTTGATATTTTTTCATTTGTATTTTTTTTGCTTTGCATTATGAATTGATTTCATTTATATTTTAACTTAAAATAATTTGTATTAAAATATTTAATTTCAGAAAGGCACTATGTGAATCATATAAAATGTGATGATATCCTTTATGAAGATATTGTCAGTAGAGTACCTCCATATAGTGTCTTCTGGGTAAGGTCAAAGGTCATTCTATGTATTACCAACATTTATTATACATAAGGTATCATTATAGATGGGTTCTTTGTTAACACCAAAAATTCCACTATCGATCCTACCTCATGAAGTAACATTTAAGTAGTAAACAGGCATTGTGATCAGTGTGGGCCATGAGGATGGCTGGAGAGATAGATCACTAATTTCAAAATTAAGATATTTGCTGTAATATAAACAAAAATAGCTATTATGAAATGCCTGCAACAAAAGACTAACCACAATGCTAACAAAATACAAAATGAAATAGACAAAATATGTAAATTTATTAATTTTAGAGTAGTGTTTTACATTAGTTTATATAATGTAGCATGTTTTACATTATTACTACATAAGTCCTCCATCATCATAGACAAGTTTTTGATTCTGAGACAAGGACCAGAGTCTATAATTGGGTAAGGTAAACATAGATTACATATTTTGACCAGTAAAGCCAAAAGAACTTCTCCTAATTTCCTTGTTATTTTTTTCTTTAATTCATGGCTTCAGTGTATAAAAATAAATTTAAGGAGATCCAGTCATATTTAATGAGGAGTTTTGTGTAAGATAATGTACAAAATATTTTCATTTTGAAATGTTCCCCATTAATATTAAAATATGTTTTTCTTGTTTGCCAAGTTGAACATTAAAATTAAATTAAAATTGTGTCTTTCAGAACGCACACAGGCCTTTAATGAGCCATGTGACCATTATGGTGTAAATGAAAATTTTATTAAAATACCATTGCTGTTGAAAATCTATCTGCAGAAGCATGAAAGGATTACTTTTAAATGTGTCTGGAACTTGAGAGCCTGGCAAGGAGAGCTAACTATCTAGTCACTGAGAATGTAAATGAGTTTACTTTACACTAAAACAGTTGAAAGTTTAAAGCTCACCTAAGCCCCTGTAAGGAAAAAAATTATACAACATAAACTAGTTTTAAAACAAACACATGTATTTACTTAAGTTTAAAATTATACATATTTTTTTCTTTTTGTATTCCTTACATATTAAATACAAAGTTTTATAATACTGACTGGATTCTCAATTGCTGAGAATTTTGAATTTGGTGTTATTAAATATTATAACCAGTAATAGTTATACATGCCTATAATACTAGCACTTGGGAGATGCAGACAATAGGATAAGAAATTCAAGATCATATTCAGCTATACTGTAAGACATAGCCCAGCATTGCCTATAAGATATCACACCTCAAAATAACATTAAAATCAATGTGTGGTAACAAATGTGAAATAGATAATACTTTATCTTGTGGGTAGCAAGTACTCATAAATATTCCGCACCTAGATAGTTATATAAGCATTGGATTTTTTCTTTCTGTTTTTTTTATTGGAAATAGATTCTTCTCTCATGAAATACATGCCAAACACATTTTTCTGACCTTCTATTCATCCCAGCTCCTTTCTACTTCCCAACTCCCCCAGATCTTAGAGGAAAACATACTACTGCCACTTTCCTAAACAGTGCAATTCTTAACTGCACTTTAGATGACTATCCTAATACCCACTGGTAAGTTTCTTTTTACAGCAGGCAGAGACCATTACAGAAAGCTAGACAAAATTTAGAGAGCAATCGACTTTTGCATGTCCAGATCCAACTGATAATTCTATAGCACAACTCCTAAACTTAAGACTCAGGGAACAGGGGGTAAGCGAGTATACAAAGATTGAAAGAGCCAGAAGAACATGATGATTGCCAGATATGCTGGGAAATCTACATCCAGGGAATTTCAACAACATAATCACTTCAATAGTGACAATAGCAGTTGACATACTAAGCTGAATGGGATACCATTACTAGATGAAGAGCTACATGAAAGTAACAACTACTGAAAGAGGGAGGTTTAGTCTTCCCCAGAAATGAGCCCTGTAAACATTCCCAATCTCAGGTTTTCAGTCATTAAAAACATGTATTTGCAACACTAAATCAGTAAATGGACTCATCAAGTTGCATTTTATATTGATTCGTGTGTGTGTGTGTGTGTGTGTGTGTGTGTGTGTGTGTGTGTGTGTGTGAGAGAGAGAGAGAGAGAGAGAGAGAGAGAGAGAGAGAGGGATGGAGAAAGAGAGAGATGGGGAGAGAATATAATAAATAAAGAACAAGAGAACATGCATTTGACACAGAATAATAAGGCACATGAGAGTAATTGGAGGAAAGATAAGGAGGGAAATTATGTAATTATATTTTACTTAAAAATTAAAAACAGATAAAAGAAAAATCAAGGTAGTAAGTGATCTAGCAAGCTAAATAATATGAATAATTTTTCGGATGAATGAGAGCGTATTTTAAGCATTTAAAGTGTATACAAAATTTTCTACTTAAACCGATTTCCAAAAGAGAAAGGCAAAGTGATTACAGAGTTAGATTCATGAGCAAACATGTTCAGCATTGCACAAGAACAGGAATGAAAAGAAAAATAGCCACAGAAGTGATCCTTCAATATGCTCAGGTATTCCTGCACCCAGTAATATTCTCCATCAGAATCATTAAACTCAAGACTTTTTACGGTGAATCAAGTAAATAACAGTGTATCAGCTAGCTAGCTAGGAATTATATTGCCTACTCTCCCAAGAATATTAGAAGTAGATAAAATGGATTATCTTATTACTGATGGTTATGAAACCCTATACTTCTATGTTGGTCCTTTAGTCATCAATGAAAAATAATAGTAGCTCTTCAGAATTATTTAGAATTTCCAGGTTCATATTTTCTACTCAATTCTGCCTTGAAAATGGTGAAAAAAACCTTTTAGCAGCTTAACATTTTATTTTGTCAAAAATACGATCCTTTCTAATGATAGATAATGCATGAGAAAAATAGAAGTCTCTGTAAGTAAGGGATTTGCTGATTCTTGAACTGCAGATGCAGGTATATTTTTACTCTGTATGCTGTGCTCTGAAATTGTCTCTCAGAATCCACTCTGTACTCATCTTTTATGACTTATTTTAACTATAGCACAAAAAATGAAACAATTTTGACTTGTGTGCTATGTTGGCTATGGGGTTATTATAATTCACTACATTGACTCAGTTCTTTATCTGCATCTTATACTTTGCAAAAATAACCAACTATTCTTATTTTCTTGGCTTTGCTACGTTTTTCTCTTTCAAATTGAACTAAAATAGTAGTCTGTGTTGCAAAAAGAGGAAAAGGCATACATGAGCTAAATAACACTGAGAAATCATCCCCAAATCTCTCAAATTAGGCACACAGTTGTTGATGCTCTCATTGTTGAAGCAGCAACCGGGATGAAGAATTTCTTGTGTAATGGAGGTATATGCCTTGCTTTTAATGATGAATTTCAAACTTAAAATTTGTTAATGGGAAGATCATATGTCAAAATCAAATAAAGTAAATGAAATTTTGTCAAGTAGATCAACTTCATAAGGAAGAATAATGGACTTATCTCAGTTTTTGGATGCTAAAATCCCAAACAGCATGGTGCAAATTCTGGCAAGCTTCCTATACCTACCCCTTGGCATTGTCATTTCATAACAGATGGCACAAATGGGAGCTCAGATGTAGGAGAAATTTTCACATCCAAGATGAAAGGAAAAGAGGTAAAGGCTGGAGTACCACATCTCTTACCATGTGTTCTATCTCCTCTACACAGTGACACCATGGAGAAAAGTTTAACACATAGACTTTGTGGGTAATACATACAAACCAAAACACTAAAATCTGTGCTTCCATCTCTATCTCTCTTCTCCCCCTTTCTCCCATTCTCTGTTTTATTGCCTGCAATTGGGAAAGAAGCAATGTGACATTTCTGTGGCCACCCATCTCTACAACCTGGTGACATGTGAGTTCACAGTCTTTTGAGGGAGACAGATTGTTGAGTTAGGCAACACTTACTCAGATCTGAGCTTCTTGCTAACATGCATTCATGGTCTGACATCACCGACACCAGGCCCAGGAGATGCAGATTCTACTACAAGTCTAATAGACTCTATTGCATTTCTCTGTTTAGTACAATAGCAGTTCTGTAGACACTGATTTTGTGATGAAGATTGTTAGGACCTGTTTGCTGTCAGGTTTCACTAGCTCCACACTGATTTGCAACAAATGTTCTGTACTTTCTGTACAGTTACAACTCTAGTAAACAATCTTTTTCCATCCTATGCTAACTTAGGTTGAGTAAGTGTTGTTGAAGACAGTCCCTTGAACACAAAACCTAATGCTAAGGTAGGTTTCAGCTGAGGTGCTCAGATTCAAGGACTTTCACAGTCTCAGGAGTGCAGCCATAGTCGTGATAAAGGCTGTAATCAATCATGCCCAAATACAAGTCTCTCTTTTAAAATAATATATATTTTCTATCTAGATAACCCATATGATCTATTTGCTATGTCCTCAAATACAAACCAAGGAACACTTTGCTACCTGACACGGAAGTAATAGCACTAAAGACATTTTTTGGTCACCAAGTCTCAAGCCTTTCTGACTCTCCTTCTATGTCAGGGTAGTGGGTGACTAATGCTCCCTCCAAGGGTGATAATGAGGAGGCATCAAACAATCGTCTATATTACTGGAACTCAAAAGTATCTGACTGTAGATGAACTCCAGATGTTACACCACCAACTGTGATGATTTCTTTGAAGTTTCTGGGTTTCTCGGCATCCAGCATGGTATTCGTCCCCAAAATATAGCCATGCTATACTTAAGTTTTTGTTCATCTCAGCAATAGGTAGAATTTACTCTGGACAGGAGACTGATCTTTCCACTACCAGATTTCACCATGGCAAGCTTGACACCAGACTTCATTCAAATGGCTAGACTTGATTTTTTTATTCTTCATCTGCACTGTGTTATTTTGAATTAGTGAAGGAATTACTTAGGCAATTTCTTCTTTCATATTTGCAATGTAAATATGAGTATACATGTGCAGGCTGAGAAACAAAAGCCCTGCCCATCTTAAGCAATCAATTAGCTACAGCCTGTTTTGTTTTATTTTTCTTTCACTAAGATCTTGCACACTTTTCCCTGGCTTTCTTAGAATTTATGACTGTGGTTTGTCATCTAAATGACTATTAAAATGATGTGTCTGAAGGAGTGACTGATAGAGATTTAACTAAATTATTACTTTGCTCCATTTTCACTCATGAACTCTCTTTTTTTAAATGTTGTTCCTTGAGAATTTTATATATGCAAATAATGTACTTGAATGAAATCCAACCCCTATTTCCTACCCTTTAATTCCTTGCCTATAACCACATTGCTTTTCATCCCAACTCCATTTTTTAAAACACTGAGGTCAGTAGTGCCAACATTTACGAGGTTATAGAGATATCTTCCAGGACACGGGTGGTAGGGCAAGGAAACAATCAATAGTCATACCTAGCTATGAACTCTGTAAACTACAATGGCCTGGGAAGATATTACCCAATGGATCCTCAGGGAAGTGTCTTCTTCCACTGATATTTTGAAGTGTCTCCACTTTTGCCTTTCCTAAATGCCATAAGGTGAGAGTCCAAAATATTCAGATTTTTTCAATTGTTATCTTTCACTTAATAAAATAAATCTGAGCTGGGCATTGGTGGTGCATGCCTTTAATCCCAGCACTCGGGAGGCAGAGGCAGGCAGATCTCTGTGAGTCGAGTCCAGCCTGGTCTACCAGAGCTAGTTCCAGGACAGCCTCCAAAGCCACAGGGAAACCCTGTCTCGGAAAAACCAAAAATAAATAAATAAATAAATAAATAAATAAATAAATAAATAAATAAAATAAAACTGTTTCCCCTTTGTCTCATCACTTCTATCCTAAAATGCTTCAGTATTATTTTTCAAGAAGTATAAACTTGCACCCCTCCATCAAATCCTCCCAAATCCACTAACAAACCCCTTTCATACATACCAAAGTTACAATCATCATATTTAGAAACCGATCTCTTCTAACTTATGCTGTGCCTTTGTCATTGGATGTGTGGCCATCCTCAGGACTATGGCTCTTTCTGACCTTTCTTCAGCAGTTACCTCTGAAGACTGGGAGGAGGGTGTCATGTTTATGACTCACTTAAAGTTACACACTTCATTTTCTTGTTCTCTATACTCTGATTATTTATGGTCTCTGTCTTAATTATCATCTATTGCCAAAGATCATTTGATGAGGTTTGAGAGATAGACTAATCTATAGCCAGTTTAGAACTATATCCACTTAAGAGAGTAATAGTACTAGGGCTTATGACTTTCTAGCCACAGGTTCTGGTCCCAAATATTGTTGCCAGTTATTGACTCTTTCTTATGGAACAGGCTTAAAATGCAATAAGAAATTGGAAGCATATCCCAAAGTCATTCACCTTATTAATAAATATTGTCATGTCTTGCCAGCCCAGTCTTAATTGTAGCTCACAGAATTCATAGGCTGATAGGACTATGATTACTTTTCTCCTACTGTAGTGAAATAATACCTTCCAGCATTACAAAAGATAGGCAGTTGTGATGAAGACTCCATGTCAGTGCTAGCTTGGTTCTGCAATGTACTATGAAAGAATATATATTTTCAGGTGCAGTGTCTTAACTTAATTTTCTGTGGGATAACCAGAAGCCATAATTTTTGACATTTTTAAATCAGTCATTCTGACTTTGATATGTAATCTCAAATTAATCTTTATTTTGTATTCTTCCATGGTGGCTAATTGTGTTCAATATTAAAACTACTTTTTCAAGTACAAATCTCTCTTTAGTTTCATGCTGGTTATTTTGGATGGTTTTTAATGATGATAATATAATTTCATTCATTGCATATTCTAGGAACTAACCATTTGTCAGATGTGTATCTGGTAAAGCTTGTGGTTGATTTGCTTCATTTTCTTAACATTCTATAAGCTGTTGTCTTACTTGCATGGTGTCCTGCGTTGCCCAGAAGCATTTTAGTTTCACAATGCTCCATTTATCATGACTGTTAATGCCTAAGATAACACAGTCCTGTTCAGAAAGCTTTTATCTGTATCTATAAGTTCAAGAATATTCTGTACATTCTTTTCTATCAGATTCAACTTATCAGAGGTTATGTTTTGGTCCTTAATTCACTTGCAGTTGAGTTTTGTGCAAAGATAATAATCCAGTTTCATTATTCTACACACAACTTTCTTTGTTTTACCATCACCACTGAGTCTAAAGATGAGGATGATGGAACTGATTTTAAACTACATGAAAGATTAGTATCCATGAAATATCTCTCTATTAATGTATACAGATAAATATTTATCTACTTACCTTCAAAGTGCTTTTCCAGATATTTGTAGTTTCCTTGTGTAAACTCATTGCCACTTTGCTTTTATTTTTAATTTTTAAAACTATTTATTTGTTTCTTGTAAATACAAAGAAGATTTACCTTGGACATTCATCTTGCATATTGAAGTCTGGGTATAATTGGCTATTATAAGTCCTGAAAGGTTTTTAGAGCTTCCATCAGATTGGTTAGAGAGGTAATCACACAACCTATAAACAAAGAATGCTTTATCTATTCCTGCTCAAAAATAACATGTTTAATTGTCATTTTCTATTCATTGTGCTGTTGAGGACTTTCAGTTCAATGTGGTATAATGAAAAGAAAGGACATACTTGCCTTGTTCTTAGTCTCATCAGTTCATGGACATAAATTGTATTCATTTTGCAACCATATTAAGTAGGATGCAATTCAATATTTCAGACACAGTTCCAAGTTATTTGTTGATTTTTATTGGTTCATAGAATGACTCTAGGGAAACAGAGTTGTAAAAATTTATCTGTTTCCTAAATCAGAATAATCTACAGATTCAAAATTATTCTTGTAGCATGGGAAAACTCAAAATTATAGTAAGAAATAGTAAAAGAATCCTACATTTGTTACTTCAAATTGTCCTCTTTTGAATATCAAGAAAATAAGACTCTACAAAATTCTCAATAATTTTTGTAAAAATAAAGACTCCAACAATGCTGGTTACTTTTATCATCTCTGGACTACATGACAAAGGAAAAGGATGAACTCAGAGACAGGAAATATTCCAGTAGAGCTGGGCATAAACAATTTAATGGCTTATAAGTATATTCTGAAAGAGAATCTTTTCTCAAAAAGGCAAAATAAATAATATATCTCTTAATTTGTTTATTTTGTCACTACAAGAAAAGTTATCATGACTTTAAAAGTTGATATGGAGAATTAGGTATATTGCTTTGATAAACCAGATCATGTGGAACTTAGGCCTTTGAAACAGGTATGTGGAATAGGAGGTATGTGGAAGAGTTTGCAATCATAAACTAGAATTCAATAAACAGGGGTTAATGAACCCTTATGATGGCAGGTCAGAAGGCCTGAAGGCTAAGACATGTGCCGAGTGTAAAAGTCTGGCTCACGAAGTTTCAAAGCACAACAGAGACTTCGTTGGGCACTAGGCTGGAGATCATGAAGGTTATAATTTGACCTAAAATCTGACTAAATTCTATCATAAGTTCATACAGTCAAATAAAAGAGCCATTTTAACCATAGGAAGATTAAGTTTACATGACACAATTGATAATTATAATGTACCTTGCTCAAAATTTTAAAAAAATCATGCAATAGGAAATTCTTGGATAAATCTATCTGTATAATTAATATAGATTTAACAATAATTTGTTGTATATAATTAGTGTGTTATAATGGATAATTGAAAACACATGAATCTTATTGTTAAATTAAATGAATAATAATCTTTCAAAAGCTCAAAATTATGGTCAAAATGAAATTGAGCAAATTAAATTTCAAATAGACACAGCTAAATGAATGATCAAGTTTCACTAATGAAAACTTAATAATGTAATACTAAATAGAATTTGGAGAACAGTCTACAAATCTTTAAAGAAATAAAATTATTTAATACGGTTTAGAAAGTCACCATTATAAGTGTTAAGTAAGGATTTTGGTGACTTCAGGGAAATTATAACCATTACTATATTAATTAGGGTCAACAACTAAGCAATTGCACCTTTAAAATGACAAATTCATACACATTTTCTCTTTTTAAAAAATACACCATGCAAAGGCTGGCAATGGCAGCACAAGCCCTTAGTCCCAGCAATCGGGAGACAGAAGCAGGCAGATCTCTATGAGTTCAAGGCCAGCCTGGTCTCCAGAGCTAGGGCTATTACACAGAGAAATCCTGTCTTGAAAAACCAAAAAAAAAATATGAAAAGAAAGAGAAGTACATCAAGCTAGTTAGTACGAATTTGAATTGTGTAGCTACATGGTATGTTTTATTCTAACAAATTTTATGGGTTGGAAAAAATAAGGGGAAAAAAACCTTAAATATACAACTAAACTAATTCCAAAAGATGAAAATAAAATGGCATAGTACATCATTTTTAAAATTCACCAATTTCAGATGAAAATATAAATATGTGTGACTAGAGAGAATGTTAAATTATTAAGAACACTTGTTGCTCTTTCTGAGAGCCCAGTTTCCTAGCAACCATGGGCTTACACTTGCTTTTAACTCTTGTTCCAAGAAACACAACACTCACATCTCTCCTCTTTAAGCACCAGAATGTACATACATACATATATGCATGTATGTATATGTGTGTATTCAAATAGAGATATTATACATGAATGGATTGTATTTCCATAGCTACAAAAATACCAGTGACCCATTCCACATGAATGGGACAATTTACTATTTAAGATAATCACAGATAGTTATTCTGTTGGAAGTTAAGAATCTTCATGTTGGTGGATTTAAGCATATAAGATAGCTCTAAAAACATACAGGTTTCTTAAATCTATCCCCAGAAATTTAAAAATGAATATGGCTAAAAGGGATATTTAGGAGACCTTCATAACCATCTTAAATATGACTTGATAGTCAAATTGGATATTCACTTCAGTAACATAAACACATTGAATTTCTTGTGTTTCAGTGAGGTCTTTTGAAAATACAGTTTATTGCAGCTTATTTATTGTTTTGATTCTCTCTGTTTTTCAGTGTTGAAAAGGAAAAACAGAATTTAAGTTGAGATGAGAAAAAATGATGTGTTTTGTGTAGAATCAAGTGAAATTTCCTAACAAGTATGTATATTGTTTATTATATGATATGAGAGAAGCATAATCAATGGCCTATTTGTTATAAATCTAATATGTAGTATATTTAAACTCATAGATTACTTAAATTTACAAATGATTAAGGTTTATAACACAGTTGCAAACAAGCCTTACTTAAAAGTGGAAATTTAAAAGCTTAAATACATTTATTGTGTGTAAGATATATATTTTGTTTAGATATTAAAAACATATTCATTGTATTCTTTGAAAAATAGTTATATTGATAAATGTGTACAACAAACATAAAATTATTTCCTTTATAGTCTCTAACATATTTAGAGAGATGAAATTTTATCTATTTGATAAGTAATAGTTTTGTTCGAATTTTGAAAATACTATTGAAATTTTATATCTTTTTATTTTGTCACAATTTTTTTACAAGTAAATAGATGAATAGTAAATGATATGCATATCATTTCTCTGCTCATTTACTTAACATCTTTAAAATTTATTGAGTGTTCAGGAAATAGTAACTGCTACTAGCATTTACAGGAGTATGATATATATATATATATATTATATATATCATGATATACATCATAAACATATTTCACTACTTGTTTTCCTAGAAGGACTGACAAAAGTTAATGGAAATCATCATAACATAATTCTGAACAAAGTTTCAAGCCTATTTAGTTAACTTATTGTGATGAAATATTATTTATGAACTAATAAAGCTTTCATGGAGATCAGAATGAAAAGCTAGCCACATAGAGGACAGGCAAGTGGTGTTATATACCTTTAATCCCAGCAGCCATAACAGTTATCCATAGAAGATGGGCAGAGGTGGTGCATGTCTTTAATCCCAGTAGTAGAGAGGTATATAAGACAGGAGTCAATCATTCAGTCTTGAACAATTATTCTCCAGTCATGGTGAGGACAGCATCTCCCAAGCCTTGGTAGAGGTAAGATCTCTGTGGAGACTTGGCTGCTTTGTTTATCTGATCTTCAGCTTAAACCCCAATATCTGTCTCTGGGCTTCTATTTTTCATGCTACAACCTATAAATTACTAATTCCTGTTGCTTCATACACATTGAAATTAATATTTGGTTCTCAATTAATGCTTTTCAACTTTGGATCCATGAAATTTGGCAACTCATTGTGGTTCTATATAATGTTACCCTTAGAAATATTTTTTTTGATTTGTGCAATTTGATTCTATATCCTGACACATTGCTGAATTTGTTTATCATTTCTAGAAATTTTCTAGTAGAATCCTTGGTACTGTTAATATATGGTATCATGTTACATGTATTAGTTCTCTAGAGGAAGAAAGTTATAGAAAGAATATCTCTCCATGTATATGGAAAGAGGATTTATTAGAATGGCTTATAGGTAATGATCCAGGTAGTACAACAGTGGCTGTCTACCAATGGAAGTTCTAAGAATCCAGTACTTGTTTAGTCTGTGAGGTCTGATGTCTCAGTTGGTCTTCAGTATAAGCCAGAATCCAATAGAAGTATGACCTAATTCCAGGGAAGGAATGGACTTCCTAATGAAAGTAACAGAAAGTAGGCAAAGAGTGACCTAGCTTCCTTCTTCCATGTCCTCTGTATACACCACCAATAGAAGGTGTGACCCACATTAATGGTAGATTTTCCAACCTTGAAAGATATGGATTAAAACTGGGTCTTTCAACCATAAATAATTTAATGAAGAAAAGACTCCTCACAGGTGTGTCAGTCATTTGGAATTTAGTTAATTCCAGATATAATCAAGTTGACAGTCAAGAAAAATGAGGTGTTTTATTCCATGTTTTCCTATTTCTTTTCCTTTAAATTTCCTTCTTTTGCCTTAATGCTCCCATATGGATGGACAATGTTTCCTCCAAAAGAAAATAAATATGCAACAAAACACCTGGGATCAAGTAAGAGATGACTTTCAGTCAAATGGGAATTAGAAATGTGGAAAATTAATACAAAGAGAGGAGGAAGATAAATACAGAAAAAAAGAGAAAGGAGGAAATATAATAGTAAGAATGTCTGAAAAATTCATAAATAATCATACAGTTACTATCTACATAAAGATCTCAAATACACATGAATTTGTGTGCAAATGCAACTATATAGTATAAATAACATTTCCTCTTCTTTGGAGAGCAATGCTTCCACCAAGAGTCAAAGGCCATTCACCAAATCCCAAATATTTGCCATAAAAGATATGAGTTGTTGGTCAGGGGTGTTCAAGAAATTTACTAAATATTACAGGTTATTGCTGTTCTCATTTCTTCCAGCCATAGATGAATTGCAAGTCTCTATTACTGAAGATGACATACACTTAAGATTCAGAACCCAGAAGAACTTGAGCTGGAACTGACATAAATGTCTCCACCCTGAACACTAAATTTCAATCTACATGAAGATGCCATGCAAGTCTCCAAAGAAGGGAAGCAACCAACAGTCTTTCTCAAATATACTGCCTATGAGACATAGCAGATGGCTACATGACATGATAACACTAAGGACTTTATGATACCATTACATTGATGGTAACCAACTGCTCTGTGTGATTGGATTTAGACATTCTCAACAAGAGGGTAATCATGTCTGGTGTGGAAATTCTATCAATTACCCAGAGTGGGAGGTAAATTCACCATTCTTGGAGGAGTCCTTACAATGGCCACATCATTATAGCAACAGAACCACTAATTACAATCTAAATAGTAGTCCTCGCCCCTTTTCAATGAAAATTCTAATTGTAACAAATGAAGACCATTACAGGAATTCAAACCAATGAAAATGCAGTTATGGAGCTCAAGGCCTACAGACACATCTACTAAACAATTGCCATATCTCAGTCTCATACAACATTGCTGAAGAAAGGGAAAAGAGTGTAAGACCCTGGAGATGAAGGAATTTGCTGTGAAATTGTATCTCCTAGGAATGTCAGATGCAACAACAATAAAGACTCACAAAAATGACTGCCTAAACTAAAGCTGAACAAACGTCACAGTGATAGATATCCTAAAGTAATCAGGTGAAAGCCCATGAGACCTCAACAGCACAAAACCTTTAGCCAACAACAAAAGATGCTGAGATCAGGAATACAGTACTTCCTAAGGATGAGTATACCAATTAGTTTTACAATTGCAAATTGTCAGCCCTGAAAAGATGGATACAAGTCACATTATAAGGAACAGAGATTATTTATGTTTCAGGGATATACATGTATAACTTCTAATGGAAAATTACTAATAATCAAGAAATGATTCTGAAAAAACAAGAAGGGTATAGGGGATTCTTGAACGGAGTTAAAGAAAGGAGGATATGATGTTATTAGATCATAATCTCAAAAAATAAAAGAAGTAATTAGGTAAAATAAATGTAAATAACATTGACATGCTAATAATTCTAGAGCATTCTTATTCAAGACAGAGGTTTACAAGGACATTTAAACAGAAATTTAATAGTATAAGAGTTCCTTTGTCATCAAATGGTGGGACTACAAGCTATTTAATGTGTTTTTAATAATTTTATTATTTATTTATTTGTATTTTGGAGGGGACAGAGCTTCCCTCTGAAGCATAAGCAATCATACTTACTTTACAGCACCAGTTGGCATCAGAGATCATGAAATCCTGCCTCACTGTCTTCTGTGTATCCACCATTTATAGTTGTAAAATAGAGCAGAGATATAACAGATAGAAGTAAATTAATCACAGAGGTAAACAAAAATATTTGACTATTTTATAGCTGAAACCATATTTAAAACATTTATCCCTTGTCCCATTTATGAAACACTTATGAAATATACTTTTAAAATATTAGTTTTCCTTTTTCAATATAAATTTATGAACGGTGTTAAGGATATACAAATCTTTAGCAATCTGCCATACTTCTCCACAATACAGAAATAGCACTTATTGTTTCAAAGTATTTATATCCATTGTATTTCAAAATGTATATCCACACATATATTAAACAGATGGATTTGTTGAAATATTTAGAACTAAACTTGGAAATCAAGGACACATTCATATTGTTCTATAAGTTTATGTTGATAGCAATCTGGTGGTTAAAAATAAGAATTAAACATTATCTGTGTTTATAAATATGGTGATATACAGGAAAGTACATGGATTATACATATACTTAGTGCACATCCCCAAAGGAAATAATGTATCCACTACACACAATGGCTGTATCAATAACCCTAAAACCAGACCCTAATTCTCATTCAGTACTTTCAATAGTGGAATGAAACACAAGCAGTGTGAACTTAAACAATATTATGACCTTCTTCTCCACATACCACCTTCTCTGTGTTTCCTCACTTGGAAACAGTATTGGGAAGCTCTTAGTTGGTAATTGTTGGGTCTAGTGATTCTTTAATGTGTTTGTGGTTCTAGTAGACTTCAATATACCCTGGTAGCTCCAACTGTCCTTCAAAAGCACCATCTGATTTCTCTTCATCTATAAGCAGTTTCTTTGCTTTGCTGGGCACTTACCAAGTGTTCACTTCTCTTATGGAGCTGAGTTTATCAGATGTTTCTTCTGTATGATGCCCAAGTTGCTGTATTATTTTACTAGCATATCCATATAACTTCTGATTGGATGGCGTGAGCACTACAATGTTTTCCTACAATCCCAGTTTATTTATGGATGTTCTTTCTCAGTCTTCATTTATCTCTTGTGTGTGTCTTTGTTTTCAAACACTTTTTCCTCCCAACATAATCATTCATTATTGTTATATTAATTTATAACCAATTTCAACAATAAAATTTTAAATTAATTATGTTGTAGACTGAAAATAAATGTCTGATCTGAGATCTTGGTGTTTCTAAATTTAGCTTGTGAATTATGCTGGGCTAGTGACATATGCTTATAACCCCAAGACTAGGGAGGCTGAAGCAGAATGAAGAATTCACAGCCAGGGCTAAATGGAAAGTTCCAGGCCTGCTTCAACAATGTTGTAAGGGTCTGTTACAGGATACAAAACAAAAGATATTTATAAAAAGAAAACAAAAAACAGATTTTTACTTTTAAATGTCAGCCCTTAAATATAGTTACATTTATAAAAGGTATTACTTTTACTTTGCTTGCATTCATGTCTGTTTTGATATTGCTGCTATTATGAGAGAAAGTTATATTTATACTAATTTAAATTATCGATTTAACTAAGAAAATAATTAGTTTTGTAATCATTCTAATTTTGTGGTATTAGTGTCATCAGTTTCCTAGATTGTTGTCCATTACTCTTGATCTTATCCATCTATAGCTTGCATGTTATTTATTTTTTTGCATTTCTGAATCACAAGTATTTTGTATCTCTGGGTGAGGTACTTTCTATTTTGTCATATAGTCTAATTGGTCTAAAAGAAATATTTCTTTAATTCCATCCTGATGTGAGTTTTATTATTCCTTGAGTTCTGTCTAGAAACACTTTATCCATGGCTTAGCATTTTCCTCCAAGGGTCAAGGCTTTCCCCTCAGGACATTATGTCTCTCAGAAATCCTAAAAACTCAAGAAGACTTCCAGATAGATGGTTTAAAATCATTTCATTTTTTCCTGCTTTTTCCTGGAAGGAAGGAAGAATATTACTTGATGCCTATATCTGAAAGTAAAAAAAAATCTCCAAGAAATTTAATTGTCAAGTAAACTTTTTGCTAAATACACACTATTTTCATTCCCTGCTAAATAGAAAACTGACAAAATTTTGAATATCCCAAGGAGTTGAACCTAAATTACCTTTTGTAATTCACTAAAAAAAAATGAATTTTAGGTGGACAAACTATATCCATTGTTTGTGTAAAATATTGTCTACCAATTACTCCTATCTGTCATCTTGCTCTTTACATTAAAAAAACAACACTCATTTTTTAGTGCTTTTAGACATATCATCCTATATGCTCCTGGTTCTCACTTTTCCAAAGTATTAATTTCTGTTTCAGTAAGTTACTACTAATGATGTTTATTTGTGCTCACTATATTTAGCTCATATTTTACATAATGCATCTAATCAGTCTCCCCCTCATAATCCTCTCCCAGTCCTTCTCCCCCATTCATTCCCTACAATTCTGCAATCCCTTCTTATTCCATCTCCACCTAGGAAAAGGAAGGTCTATGAGTATCGATAAAATATGGCATATCAATTTGCATTAAGATTAAGCACCTCCCATGTATTAAAGATGGGAAGGTGGCTGACCCCATGGATGTTCCAAAAGGTAGTAGAAGAGTCAGAGACAGCCCCTCTTCCAACTGTTAGGACTCCAAAAAGAGGACACATACTTATTCTCTAAATCAATATCATTAAATGATTTGTGCTTTAAATAGCTTTATATTTCATAATATTTTTCCACCATTTCACAAAGAAGAAGAATTAAAGTTATATTTTGATTTTGTTTATGTTGTAAAATTTTTTATTTTCATAAAAAAAAATCCCACTGTTTTTCCTCACATGGACACTTTCCTGGATAGAAACTTTCCAGCCTCCACAAATCACATAGCTTCACAATACTGGATCTTATTGAAGCCTTAGGCACATGTTTTATTTTGTTTCCACCATGATAGTTTTTTATTAAACACTTGGGAATGTTCTACTTCCATTGGTATGTATCACCTCACATTTTTGTGAAAACATCAGTTTTGTAGACATGTATTTCCACAATTAATGGAAAAATTTTATAGCATAATAAAATATTTGTTTGTGATGGAAAACACTAGCAAGACCTATAGTAAATTGATACTAGCCACTTAAATCTAACCACTAGAAAACAACAGCCAGTAATTATTTCAAACATGGAAGGTATAATAAAAGAAACTATTATCTATAAAATAGATTTAGAGTAACAAAGAACTGGCTATGTGAAGTTAACAATTAGCTCTGTAAATTGACTTAGCAGGATATATATATATATATATATATATATATATATATATATTTAATATTTTATATTAAATATACAAAAATAAGTCATGAAATTTAGAAAGAGGAAGTGGATGAGTAGGAAGGGTGAAAGGTAGGAAAGGAGTAGGAAGGATGAGGAAATTATGCAATTGTCATAATTTTAAAAACAAAAATCATGAATAAAAATTGAAAATAAACAAAATTAAAAATATGAGCATTGCATACAAGAGCAGCCACTACTTGGTTCAACAGAACAGTACACATGGGGATGTTCTGTGTGAGCCACTATTCAGGTTCCACTGGAAACAGCAAGAATGTGGTGGCAATGAAGTATCAGCATAATTGGTTGGAAACTGACTTTCTATAGTATCAGGAGACACATTACTATAAGGTAGTCTGGAGAACTGTGTTTGAAAGTACATATCTATAAGTTACTTATGTTCAGAAATGATGACTGAAAACCCCAGTCTGTTTTACAAAGTCTTACTCTTAAAGAACAAAACAACAGAAGAGAGAAGAGAAGAGAGGAAGAAGGAGGAGGAGGAGAAGGAGGAGGAGGAGGAGGAGTAGGAGGAGGAGAAGGAGAAGAAGAAGAAGAAGAAGAAGAAGAAGAAGAAGAAGAAGAAGAAGAAGAAGAACAAGAACAAGAACAAGAACAAGAACAACAAGAAGAAGAACAACAAGAAGAAGAAGAAGAGAATGATGATGAGGAAGAGGAAGAGGTGAAGGGAGAAGATGAGAGCCAGAAGTGATGTAAAGGTGTCATGAACTTGTGATGTTGCTCTTGTAAGTAGGATAAGGTTGCATACACCTCTTTCAAATTTATGGCCTCTCTTTCATTGATTCTTCTTACAGAGTTATAAGTGTATATTCCCAAATGCATAAATATACCTTGCTCAGGAAATATAATGTTACTTGTATGCATTTTTTTAGAGTTGACCATTTGATATTGGATAATGAATTGATGTACCCTTCCTTGGGGAAGAGATTCAATTCACCACTCCCCTTCCTTTCTTGGTTGCTGATAGTTTTTGCATATAATTGAGAACTCATGAGCTTATCATCGTCCAGTTTGGTATGTTTGCTGGTGTCAAACATGTTCATCTCACATTTAAACATTTAATGTCTTGTTGAGACATTATATATGTAAGTTCTGCCATTATTTGGAGACACAGTCCCCATAGCAAAATTCATGGTATCCAGAGAAGTAAACTTTCTGCCACTTTTCCCCATAATATTCCCTGAGCCTTTGATGGTAGAGTTCTTTTGTCATTGTATCTCTTGGGACTAGAATCATAAACACATTCACTGGATTTTTTAAGTAATTGTCTAAATCTATTGTAAAAAGGCATTTCCATGATGAAGGGTGAGGAATACAATTATCTGTGGGTAAAAGGAAAGTATTTAGAATGTAGATAGGGATTACTATTGATTTTTATAAACTTGTAGTTGTAGGTTTTCCTCCCAGATCTCTGACTTCACTAGCTCTATGTAGTCATCTATATTTCCTATTAGATCAAAAAGCAGTTTCATGCAAAGAAAACTGAAGCTAAGAAGTAGGTTAAACCTGTTCTTATGTTATAGTAGTTAGGGAAATCTGAATAAAACAACTTTGGAATTTTCTCTTATCCCAATCAGAATGAAAAATTCCAACAAGTGTGTGGGCATTCCAACAAAATCTGGAATGGGATTAGGGAAAAATGAAACCTCATTTACTCTCAGTGGGATTGCAAACTGGCCCATTCATTCAGGAAACCAGTGCAACAAGTTCTCTAAAAGCTAAAACTAAATCTAAAATGTGGTTTAGATAATTGTATCCCCTCTTAGCATATTCCATAAGTAATGGACATTCTATTCCACTGATAATTTCTCAGTCATTTTCATTTTGACATTCTTCAAGATAGCTAGGAAATGAATATGTCCTGAATTTCCTTCAACCAAAAATATTTTAAGAACCCAGATCTAATTTCACTGATATCAAATAATGTATCCCTTTTATTCACAGATACAGAATCCATGAAAGTATTGAAATAAAGTTTCCTAGTCATTGTTCTAATGCCTTGAAGTGACACTATGACCATTGCAACTCTAAAAAGGAAAGCATTTAATTGAGGTTGGCTTACAGTTTCAGAGGTTTAGTCCATTGTCATCCTAGTGGAGAACAAGACTACAGACTTGCAGACATGGTGCTAGAGAAGTAGGTGAGTTCTATATCTTGAGCCACTGACATGCAGGAAGAGAGAGAACCTGGGCTTGGAATGTTCTTTTGAAACTTCAAAAGCATAGCCCCAGTGACTTCTCCATTCAACCAAGCCACAACACCCATTCCTTTAAAAGAGAGCCTATGGGGCTCTTTTTATTCAAAACATCACACAAGATGACTTGGGAGATTGGTCAGTGTCCAATAGCCTGCCTTAAATTTCAGTGTTATGGAGACTGAAACAAAGGCAAACTAATTAGTTAGACTATGTTAATTTGCCAACTCTGAGAATAGCCAGTGTCTCTGCTTCAATAAATAAGGTAATGTGTGACTCAGGATGGCATTCAGCCAAAATGTCTTGTTTCATACTCACATGCTTACACATATGGAAAACTTAACACAAACAATGGAAATTAAATTTTAATTATTTTCTAAGAAGCAATTATTTAATGACTAGGCAACTGTCAGAAAAGTATTGTGGAAAGATTGTGTCCACCAAAAATTATCAAATAATGGATTCATACACATATTACTATAAACTGCAAATATTTAAAATTTAAGTCATATAAAATTTCAAGAATGGAACAAATATATTTATATTATGATGAAAAGTATATAAATGCTAAGGATTTTTCAAACACTGGAAGTCTTAATCCACATGCATAGAACAGATTTATCTGTTTCAGGAGCTGTGTTTTCTAAGCTTCATGGCAAAATAAAGAGGACTAAGTTGAAGAACGTAAAGTAGTATATGAATTTCATTATCTCTCTAGGTTGTATAAATATGATATTTTTCACCAAGTATTCTTTTATTAGAATATTCTCATCTTACACTTTATATATTATAATTCTAATATTTTGGGTCAGACATTTAAGATTCATTATAGACATTTGTACATCTGAAGGCATAACAAACTGCTTTTACTATATCTAATAATGGGACAACATTAAGATGATTTATAATAAATTCTCTATGCTCAACTAAATAATTAACTCATCACTGAGGGGAAAATGGTGAATTACATTAGTAAACTGATACACTGTTAAGGAGGTATATCATTCCAATACACAAATTTCATTGGTGCTGAAATTTTATGTGATGGTATTTTTTTTAAATTCTGACATACATTTATAAAAAAATTAAAATTTATTTGCAATTTCCATTACTGCTAATATTGTGTCAGTGCCAGACAGAGCATAATAATCATTGGGACTGATGAAAATTGTAATTGTATATCATCATATCAGAAATTGATTGCACTATCCAGTTTGGAAGCAAGAACCATTGAGAGTTGCCAGAGCTTATATGGGCTTAATAATTCACAGTTTAACATGTGAATCTGATATCTAATGTTACTAAACAACAGTGACTTTATTTTCACTGTGGCAGTTTTTTTTTTATTTCTTCTATTACAAAACTAGATTACAGACAAATTAGGTCCCAATTTGCATTTATATGCCCTCAAATGATCTATATGTGGACAGATTTTCATCACCAACATTGAAATATTTGATAGATTACACATCAAGATAGTCATTGTAAGAACTGTTTGCAAAATGAAGCCTTAGAAACTTGTTGTGGTTGGTAGTCTCTTTTAGAACTCATCATCTTGTAGTTAGTTAGTATTAATTTTGTTCAGTTTTAGTCAGATACTTATCTGGAGTGTATAAAACTGATTCTGTGTGCTTACAGACCCAAATGTGGAGCACACCCAGGAGCTAAGAGTATAAAAGAGGAAAAAGGGAAAATAGATGCAAAGAACAATCAAGACAGGAACATCTATATGGATGCTTGTTAAAGAAGTCTGGGGCTAGAAAAATCTCATCTGAATTAAATAGTGTAGAAGAATTTTTAATGATCTTTTGAGTTACTAAGGGCATTCAGACATAGTTGAGACTAATTGTTGACTTCCTGGTTCATAAGCAATGAGTTTACAATTATTAGAGGATGGTTAATCTGAAACATGATTTAAAAATTTCATGTAGGAATAGTATGTTGTGTCACTTCAAATCCCCAAAATGACTTTACACTATCTGTATTTGTCCATAGTTGATCTTTAGCCAAAATGTTTGATGCATAAATACACACACACACACACACACACACACACACACACACACACACACACAATCTATATATGCTAATACATTGTTTGGAATCTACTAAAGCTTGCCAGGACAACATAACACAAAGGTAGCTAGTCATAGAAGCTGGGCAGTGGTGGCACACACCTTTAATCCCAGGAGTCAGAGATGGAGAAAGATGCATTTCTTTGAGTTCAAGGCCACAACTGAATACATGAGAGTGAATCAGGCTAAAAGAGAAACATAGGTCACAACTTTAATCACAGCACTAAAGAGAATATAAGGAGCCTTCTGCAGTCTCAGGAAGCAGTCTGAGATTTGATAAGGAGCAGTACAGTCTGGAGAGGCAATCTGAGGTTTCATGGATCAACCCTTTGTTCTTGAGCATTGATAGAGGTGAGGACTTTCAAGTGACTGGCCACTTTGCTTTTCTGATCTTTAGATTTAACCACAATATCTGTCTCTGTGTTGTTATTATTTGTGCTACTTCTATATAACATACATACATAATTATTTGACAAAAAGTTTAAACCCACAAATTCTTTTATAATCATAGTTGCACATGTTCTTCAGGTTTCCAAATCTATGTAAAGGAAATTGAAATAAATATTTTTATATTTACTTTAGATGTATGAGTTAACTAAATTCATAACACAGACCTGGCATTCTATAAAATAATAGAGGGAAGGAAGTTTAAAACAAATCCCATGGATATGGTGAGGGATTTTGTCCCCTGAATTCCTAGTCAATCAATTCATTATTTGATTAACACAGTCATGTTATTGTTGTAACATATGTCTTACAAAGATCCAACCTCACCACTGTTGAAGTGGAAAACAATATATAGCAGGTATATTTTGATAAAATATGGAATCCATAGCACTTTCTTAAATTATTTTTCTGTCTTAATTGTGTTCTAAATAATTAGTATAATATAAAAATTTAACAAGTGCTCTGCGAAATATCCTATACTTGTGAGACTAAATCTTCATTCAAACAGCATTTGTATCTATGACATTTTCAGTTTCCAAGTAGAATTCTAGTCATGATATCTGTCTGTTATTTTTATAACTTTTCATTTTTAGGTCTTCTTAAATTATGCTTAAAATAATAAAGACAGAGTAACTCACTGTGGTAAAATTATACAGGTCATTCAACATAATCAGAAGCAGATAATGATCAAACAATCATAAAAACAGGTCAAACAAACTAACAGCTCAAAAAAATTTCCATCGAGTCATCAAAAAACAGTGTAAAATTCCATGTTAGATATATTATCTTATTATGTCCAACTCTATATGTAAAGATGATTGTTGTTATTTTATCACTATGGGTCATTATACTATTTAATTCATATGATTTCTAGAAACCTCTATTATTACGTTAAGGATAATACAAGTATTATTATGAAAATTTAGGATGTCATGCTTATTCTAGATATCATCAATTGATGATTAAAATACATGGAGTCCATTATTCATTACGTTTTATAAAATTCTATTGATTTTTAGTCTTCAACATGAAGATCTTTTTTAAATTACTCTTGTTAGCTTATTTGTAAAAGAATGAAAACATGCAATTTTTTCACAGAAATCACTTGAGGGTAGGAATGATTCCAGCAAACACAGCTGAAGTGCTTATCTGGTTGTCAGTTTGAATCTATATCATTTTGATTGATTTTATAACTCTTTATAGATTGGTTGTACTTAAAATCACTCTACTAGTTACGAATTCTATCAGTCATTAAAATTTTTTGGCAAATGTTTTCTTCAAGTACCTCTAAATATAACCTATAAACAAAGCCACACAAAGTGTGGTTCAGCTTGAATGATTATTTGCCCTAATGGTTCCACAGAATTTAATGGGTACAATAAGAGTTATGATTAGGGGATTTTTTCTCTCCTTGAAGCTTTGAGAAATATATGAGTAAATATAACTAACTTTCCACAAGAGGGCTTCATGTTTCAAATCAGCATTATCAATCTTATTTGGCAACATGCCCAGAAAAGCCTATTGCTTGTTAGTTTATTGAATCAAAAGTTTCTGTTGGGATATTTTACCTGTTATGGAGAAGGATTTTCAGAAGTATTTGTTTGGGCTTATGCTAACATTTTTTTGAAAACACAGACACACATGTATAAATATTATTTGCATCTACATTTTTGAGTATATATATATATATATATATATATATATATATATATGTGTGTGTGTGTGTGTGTGTGTGTGTGTGTGTGTGTGTGTGTGTGTGTAATCAATTATCTTTAAGAGATTATTTTTCAAAGATAATTTTAATTGCTTTCATAAGTTCTTGTTGTTATTACAAGAAAGAGAAGCAATAGAATATCTATATATTTTTGCACACACACATATCTTATATCATCTCTAATATATACATATATATAATGTTTACATATATTTTTGGTGTATCTTAATGTATTCATATATTTGGGGGATTATATGTATAGAATATATATATATATATATATATGAACTATTCATTTAATTTGTTTACATATAGAATATATATGTTTATATATACATATAATCCATGTATTTAAAAGTGTGTCTACCGATTTAGAAATATCTTTATTTGTGGTGATATCTTGTTTGTACAAATAAAGCCTAACTGAAGGTCAGAGAATGACCAAGGCACAGCACACCTTACCTCCTTAGCATCTTAGCAGATAAGAGATCGAGTTCCTGTTTCTCCCTATTTATATCCTGTTTCTGCCAGCCACTTCACTTCCTGTCTGTCTGTACAGACTTCCAGACTTCTAAGGTAAGCTAGTGGCAAGCTCCATTCTGTGACCTTCAAGACAGGCTTTATATGTACCAACAAGATATCACGACATTTATTATATATAAAAAACTATTGTATAGTAAGAAATTACCAATACGGAGTCAGGTAGAAATATAAGGGTATTTAATAGGGAAAAGCCTTACTTACAGAGCGAACCAGCCAGCCGGTGGTAGTCTGTACAGCAAGAAGCAAAGAGAAACCGAAACCGAAAACGCAGTCCCCCTACTCACTCTGACCACGCCCTCACAAGCCCTCAGGTACTCTTGTAGCCAGCCCCTAAGAAGGCGTGGCTACAGCTTCCCCTACAATTCCCCTTTTAGTCTAAAAGAGGATTAAAACTTAAGAAGATAACTATCTATTTTAACTAAACCCTAAAGTCATAAACAATAGGAAGCTATTCCTAACTAGGTATATACACTATCCTAACTGACAACAATGGGGAAAGGGGGCATAGCATTTTCCAGGTTACTTCCTGCTGAAATGGGACGATGATAGTCATGTGGGGTCCTGTAGAAAGAAAATGTTAGTATCCAGTCCATGTTAGATGGGATTCACTTGATTGAAGATCTCGCTTGAAATCCTCAACTTGATTGAAGTCAGTACCCGAACCTCTGGCCAGAGTGTCAGTTGAAATGGAGCAAGTTGGATCCAGTGCAGTCGAGGAGATGTGGCCCATTTTCTTTCCAGGGTGTCCAGGGATTGCTGTCAGGCAGGTCTTCATTGGCTGTGTGGGACTCAAACATAAACAGTTAGCAGAGAAATGTTTGCTTGTGTATGTACACATGCTAGGGAATGCAACCATGAGAGCATAACAATTATGAAAGGGTGTACACCTTGAGAGAAAGATCCAAGAAAAGACAAAGACAGTCCCCAAATTCTTCTTTTATTCTGTATTACATCAATTGGCTTCTTGATACAACACAGAAACACTAAAGCTTATTTAAATAATGTGCTTGGATTTTAGAGGAGGAAAGCCAAATCCACCTCTAAATCCAGCATTGGTTTAATTGAATAGGGACTAGGATATAGAGAGTTTTTTGAGAGACAGCTGTAAAGTTTGCCGTATGGCACATTCCTTCTATTTGATGGTTATAGCTACCTTGTCTTCTTAAGTATCTACCCATGCAGTGTCCTTTGCCTTCTGAAGATGAGTTTTCCTGTGAAGATAAAAGCAAAACACTTCCCTTTCCTTTGGGAGGTTTCTATTTAGTTTATAAGATATACCTTAGTAGAATACCTGTCATTTGTCCTTGTCGAGAGGTTTTTCCTTTTCCAGTCGAATCTTGATCAACTTTGATGGTATCCAAAGTTTTTCTTCTCCTGTAGAAACCAATGCAAAACCCCTACCCCAACGTAATACATGTCCTGGTTTCCATGCAGAGGTTAGTACATCTTTGAAGTATACTGGCTGATTGAGTTCAGCAGTTTTTTCCGTAGTCCAGTGTCTTTCTGCAGCTGTTTGTCCTTTTTCATTGGCATTAAGAAAGTTTAGTGTTAATAAAGCATTATGCAACCTATGTTTGGGGGGTTTAGTCTTCCAAGCTTGTTTGTTGAGCATCTCCTTAAGTGTTCTATTAGATCTCTCAACCACTGCTTGTCCTGTAGGATTGTGTGGTATACCAGTAACATGCTTTATGTTATAATATTTGAAAAATTGTTCCAATTTCGTAGAGACATATGCTGGAGCATTGTCAGTTTTTATTTGTGCAGGTATACCCATAACTGCCATCACCTCTAGCAGGTGTATAATAACAGAATCAGCTTTTTCAGAGTTAAGAGCAGTAGCCCATTGGAACCCTGAGAATGTGTCTATGGTATGATGCACATATTTCAAATTTCCAAACTCTGCAAAGTGAAAGACATCCATCTGCCAAACCTCATTTCTCCAAATGCCCTTAGGATTACAACCTGCTGGCAATGGAGTTTGATTATAAAAGGAACAAGTAGGACAGTTTTTCACTATCTCCTTGGCTTGTTGCCAAGTGATAGAGAAGTCCTTTTTCAAACCTTTGCTATTTACATGATGTTTCTTATGAAATTCTGAGGCTTCTAGCACACTTCCAATTAATAAACGATCAATCTCATCATTGCCTTGTGCTAGTGGGCCAGGCAGACCCGTATGGGATCTGATATGTGTAATATACATAGGATTACTTCTGTTTCTGATAGTTTCCTGTAATTGTAAAAACAGAGAAGTTAATTCTGTATTATCAGGAACAAATTCTGCAGTCTCAATATGTAACACGACTCTCTCTGCATACTGAGAATCAGTAACTATATTAAGAGGTTCTGTAAAATCCTTAAGTACCATGAGAATTGCATATAATTCTGCCTTCTGTACAGATGTATATGGACTTTGAACTACTTTACTTACCTCACCTGCTTTATAACCTGCCTTACCTGATTTGTTGGCATCAGTGTAGAAGGTAAGAACTCCAGAAATGGGAGTTTGTCTTACAATATGTGGAAGAATCCAGACTGTCTTTTTTATGAATTTAATTCTGTCAGTTTTGGGATAGTTGTTGCTAACTGTTCCCAAAAAGTCAGTAAGAGCTATTTGCCAATATTTATTATCTTTTCATAAGGAAGAAATTTCTTCATTAGTTAAAGGTACTATAATTTCTGCTGGATCTTTTCCAGTCAGCTGGCGAAGTCTTAATTTACCCTTTAAAATCAAATCAGAAATCTTTTCTATATATGTCTTTAACTTTTTATTCTGTTTATGTGGCAGAAATATCCATTCCAATATAGTGTCTTCCCTCTGCATCAGAATTCCAGAAGGGTATTCTCTGGATGGCAAGATAACCAGAATACAGTCTAAATTAAGGTTTATCCGATCTACATGTGCATTCAATATTCTGTTTTCTACCCATTGTAACTCTTTTTCTGCCTCATCAGATAATATTCTAGGACTGTTTAGGTCCTTATCACCTTTAAGGGCCATTTTTAAATGCTTTAAGTCATGTCCTTCTACACCAATAATTGTCTGTAATTGAGAAATTTCCCCTAATAATTTCTGAAGAGAATTAAGAGTTTGATACCAATCTCTCCTAATTTGTACCTTTTGAGGTCTGATTCTCTGTAAGTCTATCTTGTAACCTAAATAGTTAATAGAATTTCCTCTTTGTATCTTTTCTGGTGCAATCTGTAATCCCCAACGAGGCAGAACTTCCTTCACCATTTCAAACATACGTTCCAAAGTTTCCTTATTAGAATCTGATAAAAGAATATCATCCATGTAATGATAAACAAGAGATTGTGGAAATTTCTTACAAATTACTCCCAAAGGTTGCTGTACAAAGTGTTGACACAAAGTAGGGCTATTTAGCATTCCTTGTGGCAAAACCCTCCATTGATATCTCCTAACTGGCTGTGAATTATTAAGAGTTGGTACAGTAAATGCAAATTTTTCTCTATCATTTTCCTGTAACGGTATTGTGAAAAAACAGTCTTTTAGATCAATGACTATGATAGGCCATCCTTTAGGTATTAAGGAAGGTAATGGCATTCCAGGTTGCAGAGAGCCCATTGGTTGAATTACCTTATTTATAGCTCTCAGGTCTGTCAGCATTCTCCACTTACCTGACTTCTTTTTGATGACAAAGACAGGAGAATTCCAAGGACTGGTAGATTCCTCTATGTGTCCAGCATCTAGCTGTTCCTGTACTAACTTTTCTAAAGCCTCTAGCTTCTCAGAGGTCATAGGCCATTGTCCTACCCAAACTGGTTCATCTGTAAGCCACTTCAATGGCAGGGCCTTTGGCTCCTCTGAAGGTCCATCATTTGTACCTAGTTTCTGTACAGCGTGGATGGTTGGTAACCGTTTTCCATAGCGTCTTACCAGATCTTTTTCATAATTTGTATCTGACACTGGAGGAATATTAATCTGAGTATTCCATTGCTGTAAGAGATCACGACCCCAGAGATTTATAGCTATATCTGCCACGTATGGTTTCAGTATCCCTTTCTGTCCTTCCGGTCCAATGCAGACCACTGAGTTAACACTCTGTCGAACTCTAGATAGAGTTCCAATTCCTAAAAATTGTACATTTGCCTCTCTAAGAGGCCATTTCTGAGGCCAAGACTTTTGAGTAATAATAGTTACATCCGCCCCAGTGTCCACTAAGCCAGAAATAACTTTATTATTAATTTTAACTTTTAACTGAGGCCTTTTATCATTAATAGAAGCTTGCCAAAATATGCGTTTCTCATTTTGTCCATTCACACTTGATTCTTCATCACTATTCAAACTACCATCTAGAGCAATATCTTTTTTCACAATATGCAAAGAACTATCTATTGTTCCTGTGAGAGATTGTCTTCCACTGCTATTGGGAATGACCTGACCTTTCTCGATGTGGGGGCCTTCTTGAGGCCCCCCTTGGGGTTTCCCGACCTTAAGGGGTTTCCTTGTATGTCCCTGGTCGATCTACATTCATTGGTCCAGTGTCTGCCCTTACCACATCTTTTACACAATCCAGAAGGCAGTGGCCTTCCATATGAGGCATTGTTAGAATTCATTTGTCTACAATTTCTCTTAGTATGTCCCATTTTACCACAGTTGAAACATCTAGGTTCCTGGAGCCTTCGTGGTCTCCAGGGGAAGGCTCTTCCTACCCAAGGTTCTGGTTCATAGTAGTAGTAACCTCTAGCCTCTTGGTATCTATGTTGACCTCTGTAAGGTGCTTCTCCTTGCCAAGCCCTTACATCCTCACCTCTAGACCTTTTAATTTCCTGTTGCCGTTTTAAACCTTTGGAGATGGCTTCTCCTACCCAAGCTCCAGTATCTTGCACATTATAGTCAATGTTGGCTGCATACAAAACCCATTCTTCTAACGGAGCTGATCTGATCTTTAAAGGCAAAAGTATTCTTTTGCATATAGGGTTTGCATTTTCATAAGCTATTGTATATATAATTGATTGTCTTGTTTCTGGATCTGTTACCTGTAATTCTACTGCCCTAGTTAACCTTTGTAAGAAGTCCTGGAACTGTTCTGTAGGTCCCTGTTCTATTCTGGTATAAGCTTCTAGACGTTCTCCTGGCTCACGAACCTTATCCCAGGCATTTAATGCTGCTTTCCTGCAAAGAGACAGTATATCGTCATCATATTCAGCCTGAACCTGTGGGTCAGCATAAATACCCTGACCAAGAAGCTTATCTAGAGGCGCTTCAAAACCTTCCTTTATGCCCTGACATTCAAGGAGCTTTGCCTCTTCCCTTACCAATGCCTTCCACTGGATTTGGCATGAATTCTCAAGTACAGCTGCTACCAATCGTTCCCAATCTGTGGGTGTCACCCTGTTAAAGGTTGCCCATGAATGTAATAGCTGTTTTACGTATGGGCTATGGAGACCATATGAGACAACTGATTCTTTAATATTCTTAAGATCCTTTGGCTGTATAGGTTGCCATTCATAAGCCATCTGTCCATGAGGGTGTTTCTTAGAAGCTGGCTTTTCTACCATGGTAGCTGGGTACACTAATGGTGTACGAGTAACAACCTTAGAAGAATAGTCACGATACCTGGGTGGAGTAGGTGCCTGGGATTGGAGTGATTCTGCTTCTGAGGCATCCCATTGATCTTTAAGCCTAGCAATGATATCCTTTTGAAAAGTTTCAATCTCCTTAATCATAAAAGATTCTAAGCACGTTAGTGAATCTGTAAATTGCTCTAACTGCTCATCTACACGTTTTTCTAGGTCTTTCATACGATCATCCTTAGACAGCATCTGGATGGCATGGAAACTGCCTTCTAGGTATTGGAGTCTAGATTCCAGGTCATGATTTGCTGATTTTGAGTCCTCAGCAATCGACCGTATGGACCTATGTAATCTGTCAGCCCTGTACTGTAAATTATCTTCCAAACATTCAAATCTAGACTCAAACTTCTGATCTGCTACCTTGGATGCTTCAATGACTGATTGAATGGCATTGTCCAATTCTTCAACCCTATGCTGGGTATTTTGCACCGTTGCATCTAGTTGATGAGTAACATTGCCTATCTGAGTTTCTAGCTGGCTACAGATATTCTTTAGCTGGTCATGGTCTTCTGACAGCCTAGCCTCTAAGGCCTCAGACATGGAGGATCTCTCTGTGTTTATCTTATCATAAATACGCTGTATCTCATCAGACAGCTCTGTCTTTAGTGTATTGGACACAGAGCCAAGCTTATCATCCAATTTCTGTTCCACTTGCTGCACAATTGTGGTCTGACCTAATCGTAAAGCTGTTATTTCCTGCAAGCAGGTGGTGAGGTTATCCTTATCCCTATTCCTGTGTCCTCTGGCTAGTAATACTATTTGTACCAGCAAGCTAACTGCCATTATGGCATATAGGCCAGTAATTGGCACATTAACATCCTCCTCAAACAGTGAATTCACGTAATAAGCAAAAATATTACCAATTTTAGCAAATGATAAATATTCCGCCATAATTTTACCTGATTTCTACTCCAGATGCAGTAAATATATTTGATCAGCAGGTAGCACAGGCGTTCGGTTATTCCGAGGCGTTTGGCAGCAGTCGGTCAGCGGTGGAGTGAGGTCACAAAAGCTGCTGCGCTTATCTTAGAGAGTATACGGCCTTGCGGCTACAACCACTGAAACAGATTCGGGCTTTCCCGCAGGCCAGGGGAAGCCACAGCTGAAAGCAGAGGCCTACCTGGACTCTAGGCAGCTAGAAACTGTCTCTGAGCTGGGTGGATGGTTCTGAGCAGCTCAGCAGCAGTGGGTCGGCTGCTAGCCGGGAACGCCTGTGGAGAGTGGGTGCTTTCCGGGCCTAGGCGGCGGGCCCGATGGAACCCACAGCCTGTCCCAAATGGGGTGTGGGTTTCCAATATCCCGCTTCTGACACCAGATATAGTAAGAAATTACCAATACGGAGTCAGGTAGAAATATAAGGGTATTTAATAGGGAAAAGCCTTACTTACAGAGCGAACCAGCCAGCCGGTGGTAGTCTGTACAGCAAGAAGCAAAGAGAAACTGAAACCGAAAACGCAGTCCCCCTACTCACTCTGACCATGCCCTCACAAGCCCTCAGGTACTCTTGTAGCCAGCCCCTAAGAAGGCGTGGCTACAGCTTCCCCTACACTATTGAGTTCTCAGAGTTTAATTGTCTCTCCTGTAAGAGCTAAGAAGACAATTATTGAGAGAAATTCAAATGCTGGAGATTTGTTTTATGAAATTTCAGAGAGAAGTTTGAAAGTCCTTAAAATGGTCTCATTGTAATATTCATGTGATATATTGAATTAAATATCCTAATCATTGTTTTATGATCTGCTAGAAGTTAATCTTCTGTGGCAAACAAGAGAACTAAATCACAGAATTGAACCCTTTGCTTCATTAGGACAATCAACAATACTTGCCTTTGGAATGAAATATTCTGGGAGGTTTAATATTTTTTTAATAGTCAGTACATAAAATCTATAGTCAAGGCTGAAACTCAAGCTAGAAATCAAATTTGGCAATATCTTCAATATGATAATTGTTTGAAGGCATGAAGAAGTTATGGTGAACAGCTAAAGCTGTCCATTTTAACAGCCCAGTACAATTCACTGGGGAAAGCACAGCCTCAGTGCACCTATCACCATGAGATTGCCACCAAAGATGTAATAGCTGTGACAAGCAGATCCTTTGAACATACCAAATAAGCTGTGTATGTTTCAGATATCAAAGTTAGGAAATTGAAAATTTCAAAGTCCCCTTGTAGCTGAGAAGTTTGTGAGTGATTTCCAGATATTGGACATTGAGTTAGTTACACTGTTGGATTTCTGGTATGTCTTGATATTATTGTAATTATGTAATAGATTTTCCATCTTGGATTAAGAAAGCTACAAATTACAATTTCATAGGAGACCACAGTTAAGAGACTGATATTTTTAAAAAAAGAACCTGGACTACTATAAATCTTTTGAAATTTTAAAAGGCCAAGGGGTTTTTCAAAGTAAGACTGTGTTTCTTGTTGATATGTTAACATATATTCTTGAGGACAAACAAAAAAATATAAAAGTGATTGCTTAAAGTGGTATATTTTTATCTCCAAGTTGATAAAATGTTGAATGTCATAGTTAGCTTCACTTGTTAACTTAATATACCTAGAAAAGACTGAACTACATCTGAAAAATTGTGTCCACAATTTGGCCTGTCTATATATATGTGGGATATATTGTTAATTGTGCTAATTGATATGGATAATTCCTTCAATGTAGTAATGCCATACCTAGGCAGATGGGATTCATACCATGGAAGTAAGCCAGTAAGCAGCATGTCTTAATGATCTTTGCATTGTTTCCTCCTTCAAGATTCCCTCCTTTGATCCCCTCTTTGACTTTCTTCCATGTTGGACTATAGCTTTTATAGGAAAATAAACCCCATTTCCCTCGCAATTGCTTTTGGTAAATGTTTATCACAATATCAAAAAGAAAGCCAGAACATTAACTATGTATGCCAATTATGAGCAATAGTAAACAATTAGCTGTTCAGTGTTTATGGATTAGAATTAATTTGTAAGAGCCAATTTAAGCAATTAAGCTGAACTAACAGCCAACAGCATCATGCAATTATCCTTTTTTATCTAATAGGTCTATGGTTCTTAAATTTGCCTATTAATCTTTCAAGGATCTCCTTTATTTCTTCTTCAAAAACTGTCCTAGGATTTAGGACAAGGTAACAAAATCATCGAGTGGCAATATTGTAAAATTTGCCTAAGAGAAGGAATAATGAGCCTGATTTCATTGATATATCCTTTCCACAATTAACATTTTTCTCTAGTTTGTGGTTATGTTTCTTTCATAGCCTCTGTTTACTGAAATGAGAAACCAGTTTAGTGAGGGTGAGAGCCATAGAATGCACTAGTATAAACACAATAATTTGGAAGGCAGTGTGATAGTTTATCATGTAAGCCAAATAGTAGAAGCAGGGTCTCCTCTCGAGTCTATGACCTCTCAAAGCATAGGGTTTCAGCTAAATTTACAGTAACAAATAATGATTACATTATTAAGTTGGCTTTAAGTCCAATAAACTATTGATTACTCCCAAGATAGCAATGCCATGATTTTGCCCTTGGTCATATCATATCTGCTGGGTTTCTACTTTAGTACACATGATTTAGGTCAGGGCAGGAGTGATGGTGCTTTATCTCCCATGTTGGCATGAATAGGAACTTCTAATTCTCTTCTAGCTAAAGTGTCAGGGATCAGCATTCCATGTCAGCACAGCTTGCTTTCTCTAATTCTGTGACTGAAGTGTATGATGTTTCATGCTGAGGGAACATTAGATTATATGGGAAAGACAGGCAATAATATCCAGGGGATGGATGTGACTATAGTAAAGTTATAGACATGACAATATCATATTTGTAGCATTTATAAACTCTCAAAGTTCATATTTGCCTAGACAAAGACTGTACAAGACCACTTTAGTCAATCTTCTGGCTATGATGAGAAAAGCACTCATGTGTCCCTCCCCTAGTCAGTCAGTGGCTATTGAGGAAGGGTACATCAGTTTTCTTCAACAAGGTTCCTCAAAAGTTGCCAAAGTGATAAGTCCTACCCCCATGTGCATAAAATTAATACTAACTGAACATAATAAATTTCATATATATTTATGTGCATATATATTAAGGGTTATATATAAAAGTTATTCATAAAGCAGAAATGAATCTGGGAAGGGGATGTTTGTGGTAAGAGACATGAAAGGAATTGTTGGATAGATATAATGGTAGATATTTATTGATGTATGCAAGCAAGTTCAAGTAATTTTTCCATTTAAAATATGCACTAGATTTTGAGGCAATTGTTACTACATGAGATTATCAACCTGCACTATAAAAAATCAAAGAGCATGTACATAATAGTGAATTACTTCAAATGCTTGAATAAATTTTTAAATATTTCTCTTATGGATAGAAAATCATATGAGCTCCAGAAAACTCCTATGAGACTGAGAAAAGAACAGTTAATAAGCTAATGTCAGTTTTCAGGAAAATACATGTATAAAGTTCAGAGATAACAACAATAATAATAGTGTCTTTGTGTATTGAATGATCTGAAGAGATAAGGTGAATGGAGAAATATGATATACAGAAAGAATCATAACTGAGGATGGGGAAGATTCAGATGTAATTTGAGTTCCAACAAGAAGATTTAATGATTTTGAGAAAGAAATGTCCAGCTCACAAGGCATAACATTTTAAAAATATCCCAGCTACTTTCCAGAGGATGGATTTGATGGAATGGGTTGCACTGGGGAGTGTGATTCAAGGACAGAGGGCTGATGGGAATGTCAGTCACTGGTGGAGTAAAGCAGCCCTAAGCATTGTTTAAATGAATCCTAAAGATAACATGCTATAATTCTTAAACAGATCATTTAAATACTCAAAATATAAAATAAATATCTCAATAATGATTCCAATTAGAAAAATCTGTTGTTTGCGTGTTAAAATACAATTATGGATATTCCTACCTAAGACATTTGAAATGCAGTAAATAGAAGATAATATTTGTTTTTATGTTTTATTTCATTTCAGTGTTTTAACTGACCTTCACTATCCTATGTAAATACTGCAGTAGCCACTTCATCAGACACCTGGCAATAATGTTCACTAGCAATTTTGCTTTAAAACACATTGAAAGATATATATTTTTAAAGATACATAGGTTGAAATCTTCTTCTAGGCTGGAACACAACATAGTCTCTTGAGATGAAATCATTGTGTAGACTGAATTCTGTTATAAACTCAGTTCTGTACTGGAATTGTGGAATATTTCCTCTCTTTCATTTCATCGTATTATCTTTAGCATGTTTTGCTCCACTATGTCTATGATCCTTCCGTGCTTTCAGCATTGTGATTGTTCATGATCAATTTTCCCCCTTAATAAAACTCTTCTTATTCTCAGAAAGAGGCTTTCAAGCTGACAAGCACTATCTATTTATTATCCTCATCACAAAGCCTCTGGTGGAATGCCATTCTGTTATCATTAGCGACCCAGGTGAGTCTATTGAACCTGTATGGTAGGGACAATCTGAGCCTGATGAAATGCTTCAACTTCCAGTTAGGGAAATTTTGTTCAATCAATATAAAGTGCTGAGGTGACACATCCTGCTTTAAACTCTGCCGGGTGTTTTTAAGTAGTCGACTATGATACTCAATGTCAAGGTACTACAATGATGTATTTAAGTTTGAAATGGCTTACTGACTTTAAGTGCAATAAATTCACCGTTTGTGAGTGATAATTATAAGTTTGACTTTACAGAAGTTTGGCAGAGTCTCACTATTCTTTCAGCAAATGTTAAAAGTGAGATCTATTTTTCTTTATGTTCTGTTTTAGGAAAAGCTTTTCAGTCCTTTCAAGCAAAATAACAGAATGAATCAGCTAGTCTTTTTATGTGTATGTGCATATCATGCTTTGATTTTACAATCAAAAATGTCCATATTTTCTCAAGAAAGAAACACAGCAGAGTATTCAATGTGTCATCCAAATGTGGATATATCATGGGGAAAGATATGAATAGGTAGACATTTCTGTTAAGTGAATATAAAGTCAAAACATTCATATCCAAATGAATAAACCAAAGAGTAAATACTTAAGATTCAAAAAATATAAATATTGTAACTAATTCTATGCTCAAAACAAAAGAAAAAAGTAAAGGAAAATAGAAAGGTTGCATTTTAATTCAACTGAAAAACATATGGAAGTCTTTTCTAAAATAGGTGAAGTTATTGTCACCTAATCTAGAGGCAATGCTCTCTAAGGATTTGTTCCTAAGAAAATATAACCATTGAAAATTCTGTCAGCAACATCTTTAGAATACATGGCTAGTCACTCTTAGGCTCTGTTCATTGGTATTGCTTTCTCATCAACAGTATTGGCTACTTGAGTGACAATCTTTAGTATTGGATTCCCCTAGTAGGAAACTAAATTCACAGAGAAGACATGTGATTGCTCTATAATATGAAAATAATATTTTATAAAATAATTTTTAAAAGTGTCTTACTCTATTTGATAGGGCAGTGTGATAATAATCATAATACCTTGGATTTAATTAAGATACTCAATGAGACAAATTTTTCTTATATAATTGCCTAAATATAAAAAAGTAGATATGCTTATAACCATAGGTGATTGCTTACAATTCTGGCTTCTGGTACATTTCAATTTAACTTGGAGAAAATAAAATTTTCACTTAGTAAAAACATGAATGTAAAGTGTAGTGTATCTATAATACAATTTGTTTTGAAATACCAACTTCAACAATGTTAGCAAATGGAAGTGTCTTTGTTTTTACCAACAGGTGAATAGATTGTGTTTACCAAAGGCAATTATTTTGGTGTTATGATTCTGTGTAAGACTATTTTACAGAAGATGTTAAACAGAGCATTAAAAATCTTGATAAATGTAATCCTACATAATGTTCACTTCAATTATAATTTACTAAACTGTTTAATAGTAGAATTGAATTTCACTGAATGTCATTTTCTATCACCAACATCCTGTAAAACAAGTGCATGATGAAATATATATATATATATATATATATATATATATGTGTGTGTGTGTGTGTGTGTGTGTGTGTGTGTGTTTTCTTAATCTATAGGTTGGAATTGATGTCCTCATCTTTGCATGGCAAGTGTATAACACTATTATCACCTGTAGGGGAAGCTGTAGCGACGCCTTCTTAGGGGCTGGCTACAGGTGTGCCTGACCACGCTACAGCTTCCCTTACAGTCACCTTTGCCCAACTACCTGTTTTAGTTTGTACCTGAACTATTCCCCCAAAGATCATGGTTTAAAACTTGCTTTGCTGTGTGAAATGGGAGGAATGAGTGAAATATTTCATCAGTGAACCCTCAAAAGAGATCCTTAATCCCTTTGAAATATTTCCTAGACTGGATAATGTAACTCTTTCCCCCACTCTTCTGGATTATTTTGGATGTTATTTGAGAGGTTTACTTTGTCACTCACCATCCTAATAAGGAAACTTCAAATATAGTAAAAGTAGGAACTACGTTAGCTTCCCATCTCTATTTTTAGTGCCTCTATTTTTAGTTAACCAATTGATCAAAACATGTTTGTTGGGTTCACAGTTGTTGTATTTCCAGTTTGTAATATATTCTTAATATTTTAATGGGGTAGAGGACTCCTACAGTGAGCTGATATTAAGCTTGTTACCTGAATAACCTGGGGTTCAAAGACAAGTCCCTGCATTAGAGTTCTCCAGAGTAACACAACTTATGGAATGAATATCTCTCTATACATATAAAGGGATCTTTTGGGAATGACTTTCAGAGTGCAGTCCAACTAACACAACAATGGTTATCTGTGAAAGGAAGGTACAAGAATCTAGTAGTAGCTCAGTCCCACAAGGCTGGATTCTGCAGCTGGTGTTCTGTATATAATGGAGTCCCAAAGAATTAAGCTCCAATGTCAGTAAAGGATTGGAGATGATAGCAAGGTGGGGCAGGCAGACAAGACCAAAACCTTTGTACTTCCATGCTCTTATATAAGCTTCCAGCAGAAGGTGTGGCAAGAATAAAGGTGTGTCTTCCCACCTAAGTTCCAGATCAAAAGCCCGTATCTTCATACCTTAATATCTGTATCAGAGATGTGTCTTCTTACCTCAAAGGCCTGGACTAGAATTGGATTGACCCACTTCAAACCAATAACAAAGTCTCTCACAGGTGTGTCCTCCACTTCTGGATTATATTTCATTATAGATAATGTGAAGTTGACAACCAAGAATAGTCATCACAGTCCCTGACTAAAAATAAAATGAAAAGTGGAGACTATAACCACAAGTTGTTCTTTCCACATGCTTTCACAAGTGAACACATGTGATTAAAAGAAACAGTTAAAATAAGATGATATTGAAAATTCATAGTAATAGTTTGTCTCTTTGGCTAAACTATCTATTCATATAATGAGACGTTGCAAGAGAAATCATTTCTAGCCTTTATGTTTTAAATATTTATTTACTGTGTGTGGGTGAAGGGGTTTGAGTGCAGCCATGTAGCATATGTTGAAGGCAGAGGACAATCGATGAGAGTCAGTTCTCTCTTTCATGTGGTTTCCAGGAAGATCAAAGTCAGTTTGTGATGGTTGAGAGTAAGACTGTTTACCTGCACAGGCATCACAGTGGCCTATAATGCCAGAGTAAAACCTAGATGATATAACTTCCACATTAGCAGAAACAAACTCTGAACTTATGTGTGGAAAATGGCAAAAAGGATAGTAATAATAATAATAATAATAATAATAATAATATATGTAATATTTATATTGTCAAAGTTATTTGTAATCATTAATCTTCACTGCCAATCTGACATTTAGAATTACCATAGAAACATGCCCTCAGGATATATATATATATATTATATATATATAATATATATATATATATATGTGTTTTCAAAAAAGCAATTACCTAAATAAGGAATTTGAGCCTTGGATGTGAGAAGAACTATGGCTATGTCTATATTCCCAGGCTTAGTCAAGAGGAGAAAGCCAACATTCATCTCTCTCCACATCCTGACTACTGATGAAATGTGATCAGCTCCATCATTTCTTTCCAGTTGTTTTTGTCAGGAACACACACACACACACACACACACACACACACACACACACACACACACACACACACACAAAAGAAACTAATCATGTTTAAATGAGAAGTTTGTGCATAAACAGATGTTAGCACTTGATGGATCTGGATATTAGATTACCATAAGCAATGCTACTAGATAGAGCAGGACAGATAGCTGTATAATTTTAAAGAAAAACAAAAAATTTAGAATTAATGAAAATTAACACCATAATATAAGGCTACAGGACAAATAAATATCTAATTTTAAGTACAGTCAGTCTTTTACTGAGAAAAGTTAACTGAAAGCTTATCTATTTACATGCAAATTCTGTGAAATATTGGCTTCCATTCCTTATTCAGGGATTGAATGATCAGTGTGTTAGGTATGATAATGAGAGAACTGCTTTGTTATTTCTTTGATCTTCTCTATGGGCTTATTAAATTGGCTATATCATTAATATTTATAGGTTGAGAAAAGGAGGTTTAGAAAGGTTAAGTTAATTGCTCAAGATCAGTCAATTAGAAAAGTAGGAAAAGACAGTTTTACTCCCAAGTCTGTCGTGAAATGGTAACAGTAACTTAGAAAAAAAAATTTTAACCTCCATAATACATATTTTAATAAAAAATACAAAAATCAAAGTAAACATAGTAACAGCAACTTTAATTCCCAGATTAATATGCCATATAATATTCTGACATTTTTGTTTGTAGTTAGAATATTTTGTCTTAAAATATTTTATTTACTTTTATTTTATGTGAATAAATGTTTCTCCTGCACAAAGGCAAGGGAATCACATGCATGCAATGACTGTGAAAACCAAAAAAGTGTGAAAGACTTATAGAACTTGAGTTAAAAATTACTGTCACCCTGTTGGTGCTGGGAACTTAAGCCAGGTGCTTTGTAGCGGCAGTAAAAGATCTAAACTGCAGAGCCATATCGCCAGCCTCCCCATTGTACATTGCATATAAAATACTTCTTAAAAATAAAGAATTATTTTTAAGAAGTCATACTTGAAAAAGATCATCTACTAAAAGATCCATAAAATTTATTTAAATGTTATTTAATAAGTTATCCTTTAAATACTCTGAGAGTACTCATTCTTTTTTATTTACTTTATTTACTTTAAAACACAACCACAAGTTTGTCTCTCCTTTCTCCCATTACCTCCCCCAACCTCCCTCCTGCCCTGCACCTTCATCAATTTCCTCTGTTTCTGTTCAGAAATGGGCAGGTATCCCATAGGTGTAATTAAGCAAGGCATATCAAGTTTCTGTAAGACTCAACACCTTGCCTCATATCAAGACCAGCAAGCAAATCCAAAGCATTATGAGGATTGGCTTTCTAAGAGGTAGTCAAAGCATTAGGAATATCCTCTGCTCCCATTGTTAGGAGTCCCACAAGTTGACCAAGCTACACAGCTATTGCATATCTGTAGAGGGTCTAGGTTGACCCAGGCATGCTCCTTGGTTGTTGGTTCAGACTCTCTGCATTTCTATGAGTCAGCTTAGTTATTTCTGTGGGTTTTCATGTGATGCCCATGAACTGTACAATTCTTCCTCCCTCTCTTCATCAGGATTGTTGGAGATTGAACTAATGTTTGGCTTCAGGTCCCTGCATTTGTTTCTATCAGTTACTAGATGAAGGCTCTCTGATGACAATTGAGTTAGCCATCAATTATCTAACTAGAGATGGCCATTTTAGGTGACACAGTTCCTATTCCTGGGAGTTTTGTCTCGGGTCATCCTTGTAGATTCAAATTATTACCCTTGCATCTGGTTTCTACCTGACCTTGAATAATCCCAATTCCCGTCATCTTTTTAAGTGCTCTCTTCCTCTATCTACCCCAAAACCAGATCCCTTGAGTTCCCATACCCATCTAGTGCAAATCCACTCAGGATATCTGTGGTGATATAATGTTAATGATATAATGAATTTTGCCTGAAGATCAGAATGCAAATCTAGCCACAGGAATAAAGGCCAGGCAGTAGAGGTACACACCTTTAATCCCAGCAGCCATACTAGTTAGCCACCGAGGCTGGATGGTGGTGTGTTTGCCTTTAATCTCAGCACTAGAAAGGTATATGAGACAGGAGCTCAGGGGTTTATTCAGGCTTTTGGTATTAAGTCTGAGGATTCCTAAAGACAGGATTGAGCATCCAGGCTTCAGTCTTGGATATTAAGTCTCTAGGCACTCTTAAAACAGTATCTCCACAGCATTGGAAGAGGTAAGAACTCTCTAGTGGTTGGATGCTTTATTTTTCTGATCTTCAGCTTGAACCCCATTATCTGTCTCTAGGTTTTTATTATTCACACTACATGGATCTTTTCTGCTTCCCAGGGAGATCCACACATCCTGACCCCCCTTGTGCCCTCATTGTTAGCCAGCCTCTTTGGGTCTGTGGATTGTACCATGGTTATCCTATACAACCAATATCCACTTTAAGTGAATATATACCACAATTATCTCTTTGGGTCTCGGTTACCTAATTATGATGATTTTTCCCTAATTCTATTCATTTGCCTTCAAATATTCAGATATCATTATTTTTAACAGCTGAGTAATAATCCATTATGTAAATGTACCACATATTCTTTATCTATTCTTTAGTTGAGGGGTATCTAGGTCATTTCCAGTTTCTGGCTATTATTAATGAAACTTCCCTGAATATAGTTGAGGAAGTGTCCTTGTGGTATGATTGAGCATCCTTTGGGTATTTGTCCAATAGTGATATAGCAAGCTCTTGAAGTACATTGATTCCCAATTTTCTGAGAAACTGACATATTGATTTCCAAAATGGCTGTACAATTTTGCACTCCAACCTGCAATGGAAGTTTGTTCCCCTTGCTCGACGGAATGCATTTGCACAAGAGAAATGTAATGATAACACTTTCTGCCAGCTGCCTGAGTTCCACCACTATGTTAGGGCCCACAAATAACACACAGAGATTTATCTTAGTTACAATGCTGCTGGCCAATGACTAGGATTTCTAATTTGCTATCTCAGTCTTAATTATCAACCATAACTTCTAACCTATATATTTTATAAAGATTTATCTTATGGAGGACACCACCAGCATGTTTCCTCTCTGGGATCACATGATGACTCTCCTCTTTACTACACTTCCTAGAATCCTCCTTCATTCCTAGGCCCATGTATCTTGCTTCCCTGTTGACCAACAGTGCTTTATTTACCAACCAATAAGACAAATATATACACAGAAGGACTTCTCCCATCATCTCCTCTTTTCTATCTAAATAAAAAGAAGGGTTTTAACATTAACATAGTGATGCTGGGCATTGGTGGCACATGACTTTAATCCCAGCACTTGGGAGGCAGAGGCAGGCAGCTCTCCATGAGTTCGAGGTCAGCCTTGTCTACAGAGCAAGTGCCAGGATAGGCTGCAAATCTACACAGAGAACCCTTTTATCGAAAAACAACAACAACAAAAAAAACATTAACATAGTTAAATATGTAACAAAACAGTTATTAAGTAATGAAAGACCCCTGGAGACTCAGGTCCCCAGGACCTCAGCCCAGGACCATGGCCACCCCAATCACCATGAGGAGGTGAAAGCTTGATGCAAACTGCACGAGGCTTTATTGTAGTTGTTTAATGAGCTAACCCCATGCTAGCTTGCGTCTTTCACCCATCCACCATGGTGGGTGACCTTAAAGTTGTATCAATAAATGAAAATCCATACCAATGCAAAGTATTCATTTCTATATCCTATTCCCCCTTTTTCCTGTAAAAAGAGATTGACTGTGATCATTAACATTTATAACCAACCCCATTTAAATGAAAACAAACATTTAGTCATCCCATTTCAGCAGCAAGTAACTTGGAGAATATTATGCCCCTTCTCCCCACTGTTGTCACTAAAGATAATGTACACCTAGTTAGGGCTAGTTTCCTATTTTTTAGGGTTGGGTTTGGAAGGAGGTATTTAGGCTTGGACATCTCTTTCAGGTGACTTTAGGGCTGAGTTGGAATAGATATAGTTAGGATGTGATATAAGTAGATTATTATATCTTCTTGTCATTCACCTTTATGATTGTTAATCATAGATAACTTACATTGTGAAGTTTAAACCCTCTTTAGACTAAAAGGGGAATTGTAGCGAGAAATCCTGTTTAGATGTAATGCTGACCACACCCACCTGGGGCTGGTCAAAGGTGCCCTGACCACACCCACTTGGGCATAATCAGAGTGACATAACAAAGGTTTAAGTAGTAGGGAGGCACACACTCAGGTCCTTTTATTCTCTCTTCTGCCTGGCTGAGAAGACTAGGAGGCATCTTATGGGTCACTGCTGCTCTGGTGCAAACTTCATCACTGGCTCCCTTGCATGAGTATTATTTTTAATAAACTACCTGTTATCAATCTAGTTCTGATTCTACTTTGTAATTGTCTTTAGCAAAAATTCCTGAACAAAGTACCAGCAACACAAACACTAAGGCAAATGGGACTTCATGAAACTAAAAAGGTTCTGTAAGGGAATGGACACTGTCAATAGGACAAAACAGGAGCCTAGAGAATGTGAAAAGATCTTCATCAACCCCACATTTGACAGAGTGCTGATCTCCAAAATATAAAGAACTAAATAAAAGTTTATATTTACATAAGAGACAAATGTGACAGTGAGAAGGTGTGCACAGGTAGGAACTTTACTTATCTGATTTTCACATCTCTATTTGTGGTGTGTGTGTGTGTGTGTGTGTGTGTGTGTGTGTGTGTGTGTGTGTGTGTATGTGTGTGTGTGTGTTTGTGTGTATATGTTTTCATATGTGTTTGCACATATTTGTATTTAGCTGCCCATGAGATTGTGAGCACTTGTTTATGAAAGTCTGAAGCAGACATTTGGATCATTTATCTATCACTGTGCACTTTATTAATCAAAAAAGCATCTCTACTTGAACTAGGGATTGCCAAATGGTGTAGTGTAGCTAGCTAGCTTATTTTTGTGCCTCTGATCTCTCCTTTCTTTCTTTTTTAATTTTTTTTATTAATTCAAATTAGGAACAAGCTTGATTTCACATGTAAATCACTTCTCCTTCTCTGCCCTCAGTCCTCCTGCCATATCCCCGACCTACCCCCCAACCCATTCACCCTCCACTCCTCAGGCAGGGTAGGGCACTCAACAGGGGCTCCACAAAGTCCACCATATCATCCTTAGCTGGGCCTAGGCCCTTCCCCATGTGTCCATGGCAAGAGGGCCTCACTTCACATGGGATGGGCTCTCTAACTCCCTTCTAACAGCAGGGAAAAATAATAATCCACCCCAGGGCCCCCCTAGAGTGCACATTCCATTGCTTTTTTCTGCTGAGTAATACTCCATTGTATAATTGTACAGCATTTTCTCTATCCATTCTTCAGTTGAGGTGCATCTAGGTTGCTTCCAGATTCTGGCTATTACAAGCAATTCTTCTTTGAACATGGTTGCACATATGTCCTTGTTGTGTGGATGTGCATTATTTGGGTATATACCCATAGAGGAATTGCTTGACCTAGAGGTAGACTGATTCCCATTTTTCTGAGCAATCGCCACACTGATTTCCAGAGTGGTCTTAAAGTTCATACTCCCACCAGCAATGGAGGAGTGTTCCTTTTTATCCACATCCTCTCCAGCATAGATTGTCATTGGTATTTTTGATTTTAGCCATTCTGACAGTTGTGAGGTTGTATCTCAGAGTTGTTTTGAGTTGCATTTCTCTTATGGCCAAGGATTTTGAGCACCTTTATAAGTGTCTTTCAACCATTTCAGATTACTCTGTTGAGAATTCTCTATTTAGTTCTGCACCCCACTTTTTAATTTCATTGTTTGGTGTTTTGGTGGCTAGCTTCTTGAGTTCATTGCATATTTTGGAAATCAGTCCTCTTTCAGATGTGTGGTTGGTGAAGATCTTTTTCTATTCTGTGGGCTGTCATTTTGTCTTACTGATTGTGTGCTTTGCCTTACAGAAGCTTCTCAGTTTCAGGTGGTCCCATTTATTAATTGAAGATATAAATGTCTGTGCTACTGGTGTAATGTTCTGTCTTAGTTACTTCTCTATTTTTTGTGATAAGACACCATGACCAAGACAATACAAGAAAGTGTTTATTTGGAGCATACTTTCAGAGTTATGGAATCCAGGACCATCATGGTGCAGAGCATGTCTGTGGATAGGGAAGCACAACACTGAAGCAATAACTGGGAGCTTACATTTTATGATATAGTACCAGACACAGAGGGAAGCCTGAGGATAGGATGGAACTGTGAAACCCCAAAGCCCAGTCCTAAAGACATATCATACCTATTAAACCTTCCCAAACAGTCCCATTAATTTCAGACAAACTATTCAAACATAGAAGACTGTGCATCCATTTATATTCAATCCAATGCACATTACATTATTGCAACCTTGCATATTCATTTGTTAGACTTTGTTTCCAAATAAATCAATTATTGAAATTAAATCACTGATACTATGGAATCAAATTTTTGAAGTTCCTGGACATTTGACTTTAAAGGATATCAAGAAGACTTTTAGGAATCATTTTTCTTGTATTTTGGAAAAAAACACCATAAAGATTTGTACTCATATAAATAGACTATTACTAATATTGTATTTTTCCTTTATAGTCCTTATGCCCTTATATAGAAAAAAGCTGTTTTTTTGCTTTCATGTTTTTGCAATGATTCACATTTACACTGAAAAGTAACACATAGCCTCCTAGGGAAGAATAAACTGAACTCACAAAAAGACATTCACATCTCTCTGCCTGGAGGAAGATCCATTGCTCTCAAATGCGTCTGGAAGAGATCATTATACATAGCATTCTAATGCCCCCAGACAGGATACATGGCAAAGGAAGGGAAACCAAACTGACACAAAGCTCTAAGATCACACAGTGAAGTACACATGATGCTTACAGGTTCACCTCAAAAATCATACTCACCATTTTTTGCAAAAACTTCCTGTGTGTTTTCATCTTAAACAAAAAAAAAAACATACTTGTGGCCTGACCACTAATGAGGTGCATGTACCCTCTGCTCCTGTCCTATTCCTACCCAACTTCCCATTTCCCCCAGATCTCTCTGGGCCTGCACCTGCTTAGAGTGGACCCGGCCAGGCAAGGAGGAGCTCCCTGAGTCTGGAAACACCTCACTCTTCCTTCCCCCTCTGCCATCTGTACCGAGTAAGGAGACTACCAGGGAGGGCAAGACCATCCAGAGCTACAGGCACTGAAGTCTTGGACCACAAAAACCACCATTTGACAAGAGGAGATAGAGAGATCCTACCTTCACCCACTGGAAGATGACATGGGAAGAAGACTGAATAAGAACTCACTCAACAACAGAAAGAGCAATATGACACCACCATAATCTAGGGACTCCACAAGAGCAAGATCTGAAATGTCAAACACAAAGGATGAAGAAGAGATGGACCTCAAAAATTATCTTAGGAAGATGATAGATACCTATAAAGAGAAAACAAGAAAATCCCTTAAAGAAATAGAAGAAAAAAACAAGCAACAAATTACATGAAATAGAAGAAAAGACAAACCAAAAAAATTCAAGACATAAATTACTCTGCTAAATAATCTAGAGAAAGCCAAGGGGAAAAAAAAACCAATCAAACAAGTGAAGGAGGCACTCAAAGCAGTTCAAGGCATGAAAGCTGAAATAGAAACAATAAAGAAAACACAGAATGTGGTGATGCTGGAAATAGAAAGGCTGGATAAATGATCAGGAACTAAAGATGTGAGTATAACCAATAGAATTCAGGAGATGGAAGGGAGAATCTCAGTTGTTGAAGACTTGCTATTGGATATACAGTCATCAACCAAAGAAAATTTCAAGTCCAACAAATCCTTAACACAAAATATTCAGAAAATATAGGATACCGTGAAAAGGCTGAGCCTAAGAATAATAGGTATAGAAGAAGGTGAAGAAATAGAGCTCAAAGGTACAGAAAACATAATCAACAAAATCATAGAAGAAAACTTCCCCAACCTAAAGAAGGATATGCCTATGAAAATACAAGAAGCTTACAGAACACCAAACAGACTGGAACACAAAAAGAAGTCCCCTAGACACATAATAATCAAAACACCAAATCTACAGAATAAAGAGAAAATATTAAGAGCATTAAAGGAAAAAGAGCACTTAACATATAAAGGCAGACTTATCAGAATTACACCTGACTTCTCAATGGAAAATTTGAAAGCCAGAAGGTCTGGATAGATATCCTACAAACACTAAGGGAACATGGATGCCAACCCAGACTACTGTACCCAGCAAAACTTTCAATCACTATACTTGGAGAAAACAAGATTTTCCATGGCAAAACCAGACTTAAACAATACATATCCACAAATCAAGCACTACAGAAAGTTCTGGAAGGAAAACTCAAACCCAACAAAGATAACTGCACTCACACAAACATAGTCAACAGATAATCCACCTTTAACAAACAGGAAAACAAACAGGAAGGAGAAATCTACACAAAATGACACCACCAATGTAAATCAAATATAAACAAGAACCAAAAAGCAATGGACATTAATATCCCTCAATGTTACCAGTCATAACCTGCCTATAAAAAGATACAGGCTAACAGGATGGATATGAAGACTGAATCCATCCTTCTGCTGTATGCAAGAAACACACCTCAAGTTCAAAGACAGGCTTTACTTCAGAGTAAAGGGTTGCAGACAGGTTTTCCAATCAAATGGGCCCAAGAAACAAGCTAGTGTAGCAATCCTAATAACTAACAAATTAGACTTCAAACTAAAATCAATCAAAAGAAATGAAGAAGGGCATTCATACTCATCAGAGGAAAAGTCTATCAAGATGAAGTCTCAGTCCTGAACATCTATGCCCCAAATACAAAGGCACCCACATTTGTAAAAGAAACATGACTAAAACTCAAAACACACATAAAACCACACATACTTATAATAGGAGACTTAAACAACCGGCTTTCACCACTAGACAGGACCACTAGGCACAAACTTAACACAAAAACAAGGATCTAACACAAGTTATGACCCAACTGGGTTTAACAAATAGCTATAGAACATTCCATCCAAACACAAAAGAATGTACCTTCTTCTCAGCGCCACATGGTACCTTCTCTAAAATTGACCACATAGTTGGCAACAAAGCAAACCTCCACAGATATAAAAGAATTGAAATTAACCCCTGTATCTCATCAGATCACCATGCTTTAAAGTTAGAATTCAACAGTAATACAAATTGCAGAAAACCTACAAACTCGTGGAAATTGAATAACACCCAATTGCACCATTCCAGGGATGAGGAAGAAATTAAAAAAAATTAAAAACTTCCTAGAATTTAATGAGAATGTAGACAAAACATACCCAAACTTATGGGACACTCTGAAAGCAGTGCTAAGAGGAATGTTCATAGCATTAAGTGGCCACATGAAGAAACTGGAGAATAGTCACAATAGAGAATTGACAGAAAAACTGAAAGTTTTAGAGCAAAAAGAAACAAACCCACCACGGAGGAGTAGATGCCAGGGAATAATCAAGATGATGGCTGAAATCAATAAAGCAGAAACTAAGGAAACATTACAAAGAATCAATGAAACAAACACTTGGTTTTTTGATAAGACAAACAAGGTAGACAAACCTTTATCCAAACTAAACAAAAGGCAGAGAGAGAGAGCACACTAATTAATAAAATCATAAATGAAAAGGAGGATATATCTACAGACACTGAGGAAATCCAGAGAATCAGCAGGTCATACTTTAAAAACCTGTACTGCACAAAATTAGAAAATCTAAATGAAATGGACAATTTTCTGGATGGACATCACTTACCAAAATTAAACCAAGAACAGATAAGAGTTTAAATCAACCTGTAACCTCTAATGAAATGGAAGCAGTCATCAAAAGCCTCCCAAACAAATAAAGCCTAGGGCCAGATGGCTTGACTGCAGACATCTATTAGAATTTCAAAGAAGAGCTATTACCAGTACTGCTCAAATTGTTTCACACAACAGAAGCAGAAGGGACATTGTCAAACTCTATTTATGAAGCTACAATTACTTTGATACCCATGCCACACAAAGATAAAACTAAAAAAGAGAACTACATTCCAATATCGCTCATGAACATTGATGCAAAAATACTCAACAAAACATTGGGGCATTGAATCAAAGAACATATCTGAAAAATCATCCACCTTGAAGTAGGCTTCATCCCTGGGATGAAAGGATGTTTCAACATAAAAAAACCCATCAATGTAATCCACCATATAAACAAACTTTTGAAAAAGAAAAACCACATGATCCTCTCACTAGATGCTGAAAAGTCCTGTCCCTTCATGATAAAGATCTGGGAGAGAACAGGAAAAACAAGAACATATCTAAACATGATAAAAGCAATATACAGCAAACAAACCGCCAACATCAAACTAAATGGAGAGAAACTCAATGCGATTCCTCTAAAATCAGGAACTAGACAACGCTGTCCACTCACTCCATATCTCTTCAATATTGTACTAGAAGTTCCAGCTAGAGCAATAAGAAAATAAAAGGGGATCAAAGGGATACAAATTGGAAAGTAACAATTCAAACTTTTACTATTTGCAGGTGATACGATAGTCTGCATAAGTGACCTACAAAACTCTACCAGGGAACTCCTTCAGCTGATGAACATCTTCAGCAAATTAGCAGTTTACAAAATTAACTCAAAAATATCAGTAGCCCTACTATATATAGATGATAAATGCAACAAGAAAGAAATATCATCATTCACAATATCCACAAGCAACATAAAATATCTTGGTGTAACACTAACCAAAAAAGTGAAAGACCTGTACAGTAAGAACTTTGAGTCTTTAAAGAAAGAAATTAAAGAAGATACCAGAAAATGGAAAGATCTCCCATGCTCTTGGATAGGCAGAATCAAAATAGTAAAAATGGCAATCTTGCCAAAAGTAATCTACAGATTCAATGAAATCCCCATCAAAATCCCGACACAGTTCTTCACTGACCTTGAAAGAACAATACTCAAGTTTTAGGGAAAAACAAAAACAAAACAAAACACCAACAACAACAACAACAAAAAAAACAGGATAGCCAAAACCACTCTGTACAATAAAGGTTCTTATGGAGGCATCACCAACCCTGACTTCAACCTCTATTATAGAGCCATAGTTCTGAAAACATCTTGGTATTGGCACAAAAGTAGACAGATAGACCAATGGAATCGAATTGAAAACCCTGATATTAACCCACACACCTACAAACACCTTATTTTTGACAAAGATGTTAAATCTATACAATGGAAAAAAGATAGCATCTTCAATAAATAGTGCTTCCACAACTGGATTAAGACATGCAGAATAATGCAGATAAATCCATATCTGTCACCATGAACAAAATATAAGTGCAAATGGATCAAAGATCTCAACATAAATCGAGCCAGACTGGATCTTCTAGAAGAGAAAGTGGGAGATGCCCTTGAAAGAATTGACAGAGGAGACAGCTTCCTGAACATTACATCCATAGCACAGACCTTGAGATCTACAATTAATAAATGGTATCTCCTGAAACTGAGAATCTTCTGCAAGGCAAAGGACACAGTCAGTAAGATAAAATGGCAGCCCACAGAATGGAAAAAGATCTTCACCAAACCCACATCTGACAGAGGGCTGATTTCCAAAATATTAAATGAATCCAAGAAGCTAGAAACCAAAACACCAAGCAATGAAATTAAAAAAGTAGGGTGCAGAAAACTGAAAACAAGCCTGAGATACCATCTTACACTGGCCAGAGTGGCTAAAATAAAAAATACCAATGACAATCTATGCTGGAGAGGATGTGGATAAAAAGGAACACTCCTCCATTGCTGATGGGGGTACAAACTTGTAAGACCACTTTGGAAATCAGTATGGAGGTTGCTCAGAAAAATGTGAATCTGTCTACCTCAAGATCCAGCAATTCCTCTCTCTTGGGCATATACGAAATAATGCACGTCTATACAACAAGGACTTATGTTCAACCATGTTCATAGCAGCATTGTTTGCAATAGCCAGAACCTGGAAGCAACCTAGATGACCCTCAACTGAAAAATCAGAGAAAATGTGGTACATTTATACAATGGTGTACTTCTCAGCAGAAAAAAGCAATGGAATCCTGAAATTCTCAGGCACATGGATAGAACTAGAAGAAACCATCCTGAGTGAAGTAACCCAGTCACAAAAAGACAAACATTGTATGTACTCACTCATATATGAATTTTAGACATAGAGCAAAGGATTACCAGCCTACAATCCTCTTTGCCAAAGAAACTAGGAAATAAGAAAGTTTCTAAGGGAATAATGCATGGACTCCAGAGAATGGAAATGGGATGGATCTCTTGAGCTAATTGGGAGCATGAAGGTAGGGGAGAGGGAGCTGCCAGAATGACAGGAGGAGAAGAAGAGGGGAAATGGAGTAGCAGAAATGTTGAGTTGGGGGAAGAATTGAGGAGAGCAGGATGAGAGATACCATAACAGAGGGAGCCATTATAGGTTCGAGGATAGAACTGGCACTAGGGAGATTTCCAGAGACCTACAAGGATTACAGGAACTAACAATGTAGGCAATGGTGGAGAGGATAATCTAAATGCCCTTCCTCTATGATGAGACTAATGACTACTTTATATGCCATCTTAGGGCCCTCATCCAATGGCTGATGGAAGCAGAGGCAGACACCCACAGATATACACTGAACTGAACTCTGTAACCTAGTAGCAGAGAGGGAGGAATGATAATCAAAGGGGTGGGTACCAGGCTAGTGAATCCCACAGAAACCACTGGCCCGAACAAGGAGGAGCACATTGCCCCCAGACTGCTGTCTGGGAGGCCAGTACTGGACTGGTCTACACCCCTGAACATGGATGTCAATGAGGAGGCCTCTGCATTCTAGGGGGCCCCTGGTAGTGGCAATAAGGTCTCTGGTAAGGAGCGATAAAGTTCCGGGAAGGGACAAAGTAGAAGTAACCAAAAGTGAAAGTATGGGGAATTTGACATGGAAACCCATTTATCTTGCTCTTCAAGAGCTGTTGCACTCTAAAGAGCTGAAGCTAGAAAAGGAGCAGGAGGTGTTAGAACAGCTGAAAGAGGAGCACTCAATGATATCGGAAAAGGACAGTTCTGAAGAGAGTAGTTCAGATTCGGAAGAGGAACTAGAATTGCTAGTGAAGAAAATGGAGGGGTCATCTTTGCGGAAGCGCTCTGAGTCTTGTGAGGTGGAGCCTACTGCTCCAGGACTGCCCCCTCCTCCATATAACATAACTTCCTCTCGAGGCAGCTGGGGGGGGAGAGGGCAGTCCTTTGGCCTGGAGGTATGGAAGGAAGTGAGACATGAGTTGTGTTATCCTGTCTTTCAGAATAAGGAGTGGCAGCGCTATCATGAGCCCCTTGATTTCAAAATGATTAAAGTGCTTGCTGAGTGTGTCCGCAAGCACGGAAGAGAAGTAAAGGAGCTTGCTTCCGCTGTGAAAAGATGGGGCACCTTAAAAGGAAATCCCCTGAAAGTGGAAGCCAGCATGTGCCAGGAACTGGGAACCACCCAAAGCAATCTGGTCTCTGCCCAAAGTGTAAAAAGGGGAACCATTGGGCCAATGAGTGTAGATCAGTAAAAGAGATCCATGGTCAGCCTCTGACACAGGGATACTGAGGAGCCCATCTGAAAAATGGGCAGAGGGGCCCCCAACCTCAGGGCCCTCAAATATATGGGGCCATGGAGGACCCTCAAGAGGAGGGATGGCCAACCCTGAGGCCTTTAATTTAATTTCAGATTCCAATTATGTTGTTAATTTGGTGAAAGATTTGGAAGTTGCCGGGAAGGTGAAGGTAAATAGCCCTATTCAGCCATATATAATACAGCTGCAGGAGTTGATTTGGAGGGGTTCACAGCCCTTTTATATTCAACATATTAGGGCACATTCTGGATTAGCTGCAGCTGTAGGAGGCACCATGGCTTAAATAATTTGTCAGCTAATGTAGCTACTGCTTTGGATGTACAGTCTTCCCTTGATGCTCAGTTAAAAGGCGGTATTATGGTTTTGAACCAACGCATTGACCTAGTTCAGGAACAGGTCGATGCCCTGTGGCAGTTGGCGCAACTAGGATGTGAGTGGAAGATGACTGGATTGTGCGTGGCCTCTGTAATTATTTGTTAGCAGCCAATATGTCTAAACAGCTTTCTCAGTATCTTTTAGGTAATTGGTCTGGTGACTTCGAAAAATTGATGCAGAACCTGAGGCTCTCAATTGTGAATGTGAATTCCACCCGGGTCGATGTCTCTGTTGCTGAAGGACTGTCTCCATGGATCATTCAAGCCATGAATCATCTGAAAGAGTGGGCAGGAATGGGTGCCCTGGGAGGAATGATTATCCTAGTTAGTTTCATAGCCTTATGGTGTATCTGCAGGATGAGCATCACACAGCAGAGAAGTAATGCATGATTGCACAAGCCTTTGTGGCCCTGGAGGCAGGGCAGTCACCTCAGGCTTGGCTAACAGTACTAAAGAGCTAAGCAGTCATCCTGCCCAGGCTGCCAGATGAAGTACTGCACTTGAAGTCAGCATTCCTCAGCTTCATGAAGGGCATGTCTGATTGCATATGGGTTGGTATCGTACTCCCATTTCTGAGAAAAGATACCGGACAGGTGTGTCACCAGCTCGGCTGATAATTGGGCGTGGGGTCATTACAAAGTCCCTTGATTTCAGGGATCAGACCTCTACCCTTGCCTGTTGTGTTATTTTTAAATAAAAAAGGGGGAACTCTGGGGAGCCACAGCCCCAAGATGGCACCTGGCTGGATGCCAGGGAGACCGAGGTTAGTTGTAAACAAGCCTTATTTGGAAGCGCTTAGTGGATCTGGTGTCCCTCCTCCAGCTGTGACCTGGAACTAGGTGAGTGAGTTTCTGCCCACTCCCGACCCTAGGCCAGAACAGCATACACCCCCAGACCACCCCCATCCCCCCACCCCTGCCTGTGCCTGTGGGCTTGGGCCAGACTTGCCCAGGCAGGGAGAAGCTCCCCTCGCCCCGAATCTGCTAGCACCCCATCCTTCCATTGTGCCGAACGACCGAGGAACTAGGAACTAGTGAGGAGACTACCAGGAAAGTCAAGATCATCCAGAGTTGTGGACATTGAATTCCTGGCCCCCACACAACACTGGGTCACAAGAGGAGATAGAGAGAACCCACCTGCACCCACTAAAAGAAAATATGGGGAGAAGACAGAATAAGATTTCACTCAACAACAGAAAGACCAATATGACACCACCAGAATCTAGGGACTCCACTCCAGCAAGATCTGAAAAGCCCAACACAGAGCATGAAGATGAGAAGGACCTCAAAAATTATCTCAGCAAGTTGATAGAGACCTTTAAAGAGGAAACAAGAAAATCCCTTAAAGAAATAGAAGAGAAAGCAAACAAAAAATTAAACGAATTGGAGGAAAAGACAAACCAAAAAATTCAATAAATTAATAAATCTCTTAAAGAATCTAAAGAAAGCCAAGAAAAAACATCCAAGCAAGTGAAGGAAGCTCTTGAAATAGTTCAAAGCATGAAAGCTGAAATAGACACAATAAAGAAAACACAGAATAAGACCATGTTGGAAACGGAAAGGTTGGATAAACGATCAGGAACTAAAGATGTAAGTATATGGAAGAGAGAATCTCAGCTACTGAAGACTCGCTAGAGGATATACATTCATCAGCCAAAGAGAACCTCAAGTCCAACAAAACCCTAACACAAAATATCCAGGAAATATGGGACACCGTAAAAAGGCCAAACCTAAGAATAATAGGTGTAGAAGAAGGTGAAGAAACACTGCTCAAAGGTACAGAAAACATATTCAACAAAATCATAGAAGAAAACTTCCCCAACCTACAGAAGGATATGCCTATGAAAGTACAAGAAGCTTACAGGACACCAAACAGACTGGACCACAGAAAGAAGTCGCCCCGACACATAATAATCAAAACACTAAATCTACAGAATAAAGAGAAAATATTAAGAGCAGGAAAGGAAAAAGGCCAAGGAACATATAAAGGCAAACCAATCAGAATCACACCCGACTTCTCAATGGAAACTCTGAAAGCCAGAAGGTCTTGGATAGATACCCTACAAGCACTAAGGGAGCATGGATGTCAACCCAGACTACTGTACCCAGCAAAACTTTCAATCACTATTGATGGAGAAAACAAGATATTCCACAACAAAAACAGATTTAAACAATACATATCCACAAATCCAGCACTACAGAAGGCTCTGGAAGGAAAACTCCAACCCAATGAACATAACTACACTCACAAAAACACTGGCAGTAGTTAATCTAATTTCACCAAACACAAAAAGAAACAGGAGGGCAAAATCCACACGCAATGATACCACCAACAATAAATCCAAAACAAAGAAGAACCAATGAACAATGGACATTAATATCCCTAAATGTCAATGGTCTTAACTTACCCATAAAAAGATATAGGCTAACAGAATGGATATGAAGACAGAATCCATCCTTCTGCTGTTTGCAAGAAACACACCTCAACTTCGAAGACAGGCGATACCTCAGAGTAAAAGGATGGGAAAAAATTTTCCAATCAAATGGGCTCAAGAAACAAGCTGGGGTAGCAATCCTAATAACTAACAAATTAGACTTTAAACTGAAAGCAATCAAAAGAGATAAAGTAGGGTATTTCATACTCATCACAGGAAAAATCCATCAAGATGAAGTCTCAATCCTGAACATCTATGCCCCTAATAAGAAAGCACCCACATTTGTGAAAGAAACATTACTAAAGCTCAAACCACACATAAAACCACACACACTTATAGTAGGAGACTTCAACACCCCCCTTACACCATTGGACAGAACCACTAGACAGAAACTTAACAAAGAATCAAAGGATCTGAAAGAAGTTATGACACAACTGGGTTTAACAGATATATATAGAACATTCCATCCAAACACAAAAGAATATACCTTCTTCTCAGTGCCACATGGAACCTTCTCAAAAATTGACCACATAGTTGGCAGCAAAGCAAACCTCCACAGTTACAAAAGTATTGAAATAACTCCCTGTATCTTATCAGACCACCATGCATTAAAGCTAGAATTCAACAGCAATACGAATTGCAGAAAACCTACATTTGCGTGGAAAATGAATAACTCCCAATTGCACCATTCCTGGGTTGAGGAAGAAATAAAAAAAGAAATTAAAGACTTCCTAGAATTTAATGAGAATGTAGACACAACATACCCGAACTTATGGGACACCCTGAAAGCAGTGCTAAGAGGGAAGTTCATAGCACTAAGTGCTCACATGAAGAAACTGGAGGAAAGTCACATTAGAGAATTGACAGAACAACTGAAAGCTTTAGAGAAAAAAGAAGCAAACACACCAAGGAGGAATAGACGCCAGGAAATAATCAACTTGAGAGCTGAAATCAATAAAGTAGAAACTAGGAAAACAGTACAAAGAATCAATGAAAAAAAGAGTTGGTTCTTTGAGAAGATCAATAAGATAGACAAACCTCTAGCCAAACTAACTAAAAGGCATAGAGAGAGCATGCTAATTAACAAAATCAGAAATGAAAAGGGAGATATAACAACGGACACTGAAAATCCAAAGAATCTTTAGGTCATACTTTGAAAACCTGTATTCCACAAAATTGGAAAATCTAAAGGAAATGGACAGCTTTCTGGATAAATATCACTTACCAAAATTAAATCAAGATGAGATAAACAGTTTAAATCGCCCTATAACCCCTAATGAGATAGAAGCAGTAATCAAAAGCCTCCCAACCAAAAAAAGCCCAGGGCCAGATGGCTTCACTGCAGAATTCTACCAGAAATTAAAAACAAGAGCTAATTCCAGTACTCCTCAAACTGTTCCGCACAATAGAAGCAGATGGGATATTGCCAAACTCTTTCTACGAGGCTACAATCACTTTGATACCCAAGCCACACAAAGATATGACTAAGAAAGAGAACTACAGACCGATATCCCTCATGAACATCGATGCTAAAATACTCAATAAAATATTGGCCAACCGAATCCAAGAACATATCAGAAAAATCATCCACCATGATCAAGTAGGCTTCATCCCAGGGATGCAAGGATGGTTCAACATACGAAAATCCATCAATGTAATCCACTATATAAACAAACTGAAAAAGAAAAACCACATGATCATCTCACTAGATGCTGAAAAAGCCTTTGACAAAATCCAACATCCCTTCATGATAAAGATCTTGGAGAGAACAGGAATAACAGGAACATATCTAAACATGATCAACGCAATATACACCAAACCAATAGCCAACATCAAAGTAAATGGAGAGAAACTCAAAGCGTTTCCTCTAAAATCAGGAACAAGACAAGGCTGTCCACTCTCTCCATATCTCTTCAATATTATACTTGAAGTTCTGGCTATAGCAATAAGACAAGAAAAGGGGATCAAAGGGATACAAATTGGAAAGGATGAAGTCAAACTTTCACTATTTGCAGACGACATGATAGTTGACATTAGTGACCCGAAAAACTCTTCCAGGGAACTCCTACGGCTTATAAACACCTTCAGCAAGGTAGCAGGATACAAAATTAACTCAAAAATATCAGTAGCCCTACTATATATAGATGATAAATCCAATGAGAAAGAAATCAGGGAAACATCACCTTTCACAATATACACAAGCAACATAAAATATCTTGGGGTAACACTAACCAAAAAAGTGAAAGATCTGTACAATAAGAACTTTGAGACTTTAAAGAACGAAATTAAAGAAGATAACAGAAAATGGAAAGATCTCCCATGCTCTTGGATAGGTAGAATTAACATAGTAAAAATGGCAATCCTGCCAAAAGCAATCTACAGATTCAATGCAATCCCCATCAAAATCCCAATACAGTTTGTCACAGACATTGAAAGAACAATACTCAACTTTATATGGTAAAATAAAAAACCCAGGATAGCCAAAGGATAGCCAAAACAACTCTGTACAATAAAGGATCTTCTGGAGGCATCACCATCCCTGACTTTAAGCTCTACTGTAGAGCCATAGTTCTGAAAACAGCTTGGTATTGGCACAAAAATAGACAGATAGACCAATGGAATTGAATTGAAAACCCTGATATTGACCCATGCACCTACGAATATCTTATTTTTGACAAAGGTGCTAAATCTATACAATGGAAAAAAGATAGCATCTTCAACAAATGGTGCTGGTACAATTGGATTCGGACATGCAGAAAATTGTAGATAGATCCATACCTGTCACCATGCACAAAACTTAAGTGCAAATGGATCAAAGATCTCAGCATAAATCCAGCCACACTGAATCTTCTAGAAGAGAAAGTGGGAACTACCCTTGAACAAATTGGCACAGGAGACCACTTCCTGAACATTATGCCAGTAGCACAGACACTGAGGTCTGCAATTTATAAATGGGACCTCCTGAAACTGAGAAGCTTCTGCAAGGCAAAGGAAACAGTCAGTAGGACAAAACAACCACCCACAGAATGGGAAAAGATCTTCACCGATCCCACATCTGACAGAGGACTGATTTCCAAAATATATAAGGAGCTCAAGAAGCTAGCCACCAAAACACCAAACAATGAAATTAAAAAGTGGGGTGCAGAACTAAATAGGGAATTCTCTACAGAGGAATCTGAAATGGCTGAAAGACACTTAACAAAGTACTCAAAATCATTGGCCATCAGAGAATTGCAACTCAAAACAACTCTGAGATACCATCTCAGGCCTGTCAGAATGGCTAAAATAAAAAATACCAATGACAATCTATGCTGGAGAGGATGTGGAGAAAATGGAACACTTCTCCATTGCTGGTGGGAGTGCGAACTTGTAAGACCACTCTGGAAATCAGTATGGCGTTTGCTTAGAAAAATTGGAATCAGTCTACCTCAAGATCCAGCCATTCCTCTCTTATGTATACACCCAAATAGGGCATGTACTTACAACAAGGACATATGTTCAACCATGTTCATAGCAGCATTGTTTGTAATATCCAGAACCTGGAAGCAACCTAGATGCCCCTCTACTGAAAAATGGATTAAGAAAATGTGGCACATCTATACAATGGAGTACTACTCAGCAGAAAAAAAGCAATGGAATCTTGAAATTTGCAGGCAAATGGATGGAACTAGAGGAAACCATCCTGAGTGAGGTAACCCAGTCACAAAAAGACAAACATGGTATGTACTCACTGATATATGAATTTTAGACATAGAGCAAAGTATTACCAGTATATAATGTTCTTCACCAAAGAAACTAGGAAACATGGAGGACTCTAAGGGATAAATGGTCCCCAGGAATGGAAGTGGTGTGAACTCCTAAACTAATTGGGTGCATGAGGGTGGGGGGGAAAGGAGCTGCTACAATAAGAGCAAGAGAAGAGGAGAAGAGGAGAGGAAATGGAGGGGCAGAAACATTGAGTTGGGGGAAGAATAGAGGAAAGAGAGCAGGATGAGAGATGCCATATCAGAGGGAGCCACTATAGGCCCGAGAAGGGATCTGGAACCAGGGAGATCTCCAGAGACCTACAAGGATGACACGATCTGACAATCCAGGCAACGGTGGAGAGGATAACCTAAAAGCCCTCCCCCTAAAATGAGATTGATGACTTCTCTTTATGCCATCCTATAGCCCTCATCCAGTGGCTGATGGAAACAGAGACAGACATCCACAGATATACAATGAGCCGAAATCGGGAATTTAGTTGAAGAGAGGAAGGAATGAAGAATGAAGGGGTCTGTACCAGGTTGGAGAAACCCACAGGAACAGTTGATCTGAACAAGGGAGAGCACATCTACCCCAGATGCTGTCCAGGAGGCCCGTACAAGACTGATCCAGACCCCTGAACATGGATGTCAATAAGGAGGCCTCTGCACTCCAGGGAGCCTCTGTTGGTGGATTAGTATTTTTCCCTGGTGCAAGAAGGGACTTTGAGAGCCCATCCAACATGAAGGGTTACACTCTGGCCCTGGACACATGGGGAAGGGCCCAGGACCAGCATAGGAAGACTTGGTGGACTTTGCAGAGCCCCAGTTGAGGGCCCTACCCTGCCTGGGGAGTGGTGGGTGGATGGGGTGGGGGGTAGACTGGGGGTGGGGGAGGAGGGTTGGGGGTGAGGGGAGGAAGAGGGAGAAGGGACTTGAAATAAGCTTGTTCCCTAACTAGAACTAATAAAGTAATAATAATAAATAAAATAATAAATAATAAATAAATAATAATGAATAAATAAATAAAAACCCACCAAAACACCAAACAATGCAATTAAAAGATGGAGTGCAAAACTAAATAGAAAATTCTCAACAAAAGAATCCAAAATGACTGAAAGACACTTGAGAAAGTACTCAACATCCTTACCCATCAGGGAAATGCAACTCAAAACCACATTGAGATACCATCTTTCTCCTGTCAGAATGGCTAAAATCAATAACACCAATGATAGTCTATGTTGGAGAGGATGTAGAGGAAGGGGAACACTTCTTCATTGCTGATGGGAGTGCAAACTTTTACAGCCACTTTGGAAATCAGTATTGCAGTTTCTTGGGAGAATCAGAACCAGTCTATTTCAATATCCAGCAATTCTCCTCTTAGGCCTATACCAAAGGAATACACATTCATATGACAAGGACATCTGTTCAGCTATGTTAATAGCAGCATTACTTGTAATAGCCAGAACCCGGACTCAACCTAGATGCCCCTAAAATGAAGAATGGATACAGAAAATGTGGTACATTTATATAATGGAGTCGTACTCAGCAGCAAAATGCAATGTAATCTTAAAATTTGCAGGCGATTGGATGGAACTAAAAGAAACCACACTGAGTGAAGTATCCCAGTCACAAAGAGACAAACATGGTATATACAAACTTATATATGTATATAAGACATAGAGCAAAGGATTGCCATCCTAACATCCACACCTCCAGGGAAACAAGGATACAAGGAGGTCCTTAAGAGAGACATACATGGTCCCTAGTGAAGCAGAAAAGACAGAGCCCATAAAAATTAGGAAAATGGGGTGAATGGGGAGGGAGTTAGGAGAAAGAGGTGAGGGGAAAAAGAGAGGAGAGGAGAAAATGAGGGAGCAGGAAGATTGAGTGGGGAGAGGAATATAGGAAAACAAGAAAAGAAACACATCAATAGAGTGAGCCACTATAGGTTTAATGAGAAATCTGGCAGTAGGGAATTGTAAAGAGATCCACAATGATTATCCCAACTAGGAACCTAAGCAATATTGGAGAGACTACCTTAAATGTCCTTCCCCTATGATGAGAATGATTACTACATTAAATGTCATCCTAGAGCCTTAATCCAATAGCTGAGAGAAGCAGAAGCAGAGATTCACACCTAAGTACTGAGCTAAACTCCAGGAATTCAGTTTCAGAGAGGGAGGACTGACCCACACCATGCTGGGAAAACCCACAGAAGCAGGTGATCTAAGAAAGTGGGAACTCATGGACCCCAGTCTGACAGCGGGGCTATCAACATTGCATGATACTCTCTTAGCCTAGATACACAGTGGAGGGCCTAGGCCCTGCTCCAAATGACTTGACAGATTTTTATGATTCCTCAGGGAAGGCCTCACCCTCCCTGGGGAGTGGATGGGGAATAGGATAGGGTGGGGTCAGTGGGGATCATGGGAGGCAGGGAGGGAGAGGGAACTGGGATTGATATGTAAAATAAGATGGTTTCTAATTTAAATAAAATTTATAAAAATATTAAATAACCCTGCTCTGATAATGAGATTGATGTCTACCTTATATGCCATCCTAGTATCTTCATCCAGTAGCTGATGGAAGTATACACAGACACCCACAGCTAAATACTGAGATGAACTCTGGAATTCAGTTGCAGAGAGGGAGGAATGATAAGCAAAGGGGTCAAGACCAGACTGGAGAAACCCACAGAAACAGCTGACCTGAACAAGGGGTTGTTCATGGAGCCCAGACTGATAGCTGGGAAATGAGCATAGGACATTTCAAGACCTCCTGAAGGAGGAAGTCAGTTTGGAGGTTCGGACATAATGGATCAGTATTTATCCCAAGTACACAAATGAACTTTGGGAGCGCTCTCCAAATAGAGAAATACTGTCTCAGCCTAGACACAATGGGGAAGGTCTAGGCCTTGTTCCAAATGATATGACAGACTTTGAAGATCCCCCATGGAAGGCCTCACACACTCTGGAGAGCAGAAAGGGGTTGGGATAGGGGGGTAGGTGGGAGGTATGGGAGGAGGGGAGGGAGAGGGAACTGATTTTGACCTGTAAAAAAAGCTTGTTTCTAATTTGAATTTAAAACAAAAGGAAAAAGTCATTGAGTGGATATTCTCACAAGTTAGGTGCTCCTGTTACCCTAACATATTATGCAGGCAGGACAGATTGTAGGTCAAAGGGTTTGTGGCTGGGTTGATATCCATGTACGTATTTCTTTCAGTATTAAGGACTAAAGTTTGGGGCCTCCATGCAGGCACTGGCTCAATTTCTGTATGTTCAATGAGTTCTTTGAATGTTGTTCAGGGAAATGGCATCCCTCTTTTAATTTGCAAAGGTCAACCTTTTGTCTTACAAGCATTCAGGGTTGTTTGGGGATTTCCATGAAACTAGCTATAAAAGCAAAAATAACAAATCATGTAATTAAAAGTGGAGAACAGATCTAAACAGCATTCTCAATAGAGGAATCTCAGATGGCTGTGAAACACTTAAAGCAATGCTCAACATCCTTAGCTGTTGGGGAAATACAAACCAAAAGAACTCTGAGATTCTACCTACTCCTGTCAGAATGGCTAAGATCAACAATACAAGTGACAACTAACACTGGTTAGGATGTGAGCAAGGCAAACACTCCTCCATTGCTGGTATCTGTGTGATAATATCTTACTTGTACAAATAAAGCCTGTCTGAAGGTCAGAGAATGGAGCTTGCTATTAGCTAACCATAAATTTCTGGAGGTTGCACAACCAGACAGCAAGGAAATGTCTGGGCAGAGAATGGAATTAAGCATGAAGAAACAGGAACTTGCTCTTTCATCTGCTGAGACACTAGGAAGTAAAGTATAGGTATGGCTTGATCCTTCTTCGATCTGATCTCTTAGCATTTTCCTTTTAAAAATTCAAATAAAAATGAATGACAAAAAAGAAGTATAAAGTTTACTTATGCCACAAAAAAGAAAAAAAACGAATTATATGTAATTTTAAAGGTTTCATTATATTTTTACTAGCATAATTAATATATTTTAGGATATATTACCACCTATGCAAATGCCTTAGGTTATATTTAAGAATAATATACTCTCCAAAGCTGTGGTAGAAGCCTCCCACTGTCCTGAGGTCAGGCCAACATCTTGAACCACAGTATAGCTTCAACTGCCCTTCATTTGCTCATCACCATATCCTGGCCTATATCTTTGGAAAAGCCTGCTACCAAAAGCAGAGGCCAGGCACCTTCCTGAAACCAGAGATCAGGTCAGCATATTGAATCCTAAAGACTGGTTCAACTCCTGGAAAACAATTCAGAACCCTCCTTCCTCACAAGAAGCAAGGTAAGCATGTGAGCTCTAGAGGACTGCTGGACAGATTAGAAGATATATATATATATATATATATATATATATATATATATATATATCGCCAAAACACTTCATCTGCCAAATTGGTTCAGCAGGAGATTGTTGCTCAACCAGGCCATTCAGGCCATCAGAAGTTCTGCCCCAAAATAGGTAGAGACCTTCTACCTAAAAGAAATCATGGGATCCAGAAGACCAGAAAGGAAAAGGAAAATAAGGGGTAAAAATATTCCCATCAAACAGAGACAATTCCAGAAATTAGCAACTAGATCTATAATCTCCCCAAAGGCAGATGCCTAAATGTAGTGTCAGACAACAAAGAGTAATATCTGGGCAATATGTTGCCATCAGAGGCTGGCTATTCCACTAAGCAAGCACTGAATCCTCCAACACAGTTGAACACAAGAAAACAATCTCATGATGATGATAGAGGTCCTTAAAGAAAAGATATAAAACACTCTTAAATCAAGGAAAAGACAGCCAAAAAAATGGAGTAAAAAAAAAAAAAGAAAAAAAAACTTAAAGAATGCCAAGAAAGCCAAAAAACAACCAAATAGGTGAAAGAAACTATCCAAGACATGAAACATCATAATAGAAGCAATAAAGAAAAGAAACTCAGGGAATTCGGGAAATGGAAAATATGGGTAGGCAAACAGGAACTACAGATTCAAGCATTGCCAAAAGAAATCAGAAAAACTCAAAAGAGAGACTCTCAGGCATTGAAGACAAAATAAAAGAAATAGATTCATCAGTCACAGAAAATATTAAATCTAAAAACTACCTAATACCTAATATCCAGAAAATCTAGGATGCAATGAAGAAAGAAATTGGAGAAGACAGCAGAAGGTGGAAAGATCCACCATGCTAATGGACCAGTAGGATTAAAATAGTAAGATGGTCATCTTACCAAAAGCAATCAACAGATTCAACACAATTCCCCTTAAAATCCCAACACAATATTTTATAAATTTTGAAAGAATAAGATTTAATTCCATATAGAAAAACAAAAACCTCAGGATAGCTGAAAACAATCCTGCGTAGCAAAAGAACTTCAGGAAGTACCCCAACCCAGATTTCAAGCTCCACTCTAGGGCTATAGTAATCAAATCAGCTTGGTATGGCACAAAAAACAGACAGGTCGATCAAACAAATCCAACTGAAGACCCATACATAAATCCATACACATATGAACACCTGATTTTTAACACAGAAGCCAAATTTATGTGATGTAAAAAAGAAAGCATCTTTAACAAAAGGTGCTGAAATAACTTGGTGTCTTCATGTAGAAGAATACAAATAGATCCATATATATCGCTCTCCCTGCACAAAACTCAAGTCCAAGTGGATCAAAGACCTCAGCATAAATCTACTTACAATGAACATAACAGAATAGAAAGTGGGAAATACCATTGAACTCATTGTCACAGGAGAAGATTTCCTGAATAGAGCACCAATCACACAGGGATTAATTTCATCGTTTATTAAATAGGACCTCATGAAACTGAAAAGTCTCTGCAAGACAAAGGACCCAGAGGTTGGATGGCCCAGGTACCTAAGATAGAGCCAAATAAGACTGGAGGGAAAAATTTCCATGTAATGATGCTTAAGGAGATTCTGCTCTTCTCCTACATTGGTGCCTAGCCGTCAGAGAGAGCCTTTATCCGACTACTGATGGAAACAAATAGAGAGACCGACAGTCAAGCATTAGGCCTAGCTCAGGGAATCTTCATGTAGAGAAGGAGGAATGATTGATTACAGGAGCCATGGGGTACAAGGAGAATACAAAAAACCAAGATAATCAACTAACCTGGACTCATAGGATCTCCCAGGGAAGCCTGCATGGGACTGACTTGGGCCCTTTTCATATATGTGACAGTTATGTAGCTTGCTCTTATTGTGGGATTCCTAACAGTGGGAGAAGGGCTGCCAGTGATGCTTTTACTGGATTTTGCAACCCTATTCCCCACACTTGGTGGCATTATACAGCCTTAATACAAGGCAAGGTTCTTAGTCTTCCTGCAACATGATATGCCATGTTTTGTTGATATCCACTGGAATACTGCACTTTTCTTAATAGAAATGGAGTTGGAGAGGATTTGGCTGGGCAGAGAGAAACTGGAGGGTATAAAGAGGAGAGAAGGAAGGGAAAACCTAGGTCTGGACATAAATAAATGAATATTTTTTTAAAAGGAAAGGAAAGAAAAGAATAAACTAATTAGATTTTAGTTGAGAATTAAAATCTCATAATTGTCAATACACACACACACACACACACACACACATACACACACACACACACACACACACACACACACATGTGAGCTCAAGGCCAGTCAGATCTAAAAAAGCAGGTGCCAGAATGAACTCCACAGATACATAGAGAAAGTTGATCTTGAAAAAAACTTAATAAATTTCATATCTGTGTGCTTAACTTGTATACTATATGATGAGCTCACAAGTTTTCATTTTTTCTATCAATTAAATACTTTTATTTTCTTTTGGTGTGTTTTTTCCTATAATACGTTAAGTCTAACAATGGTACTCATACAAAATTTGACACATTTTTTCCTGATATTTTTTTATTTTTTATATATTTGAATTAGAAACAAGATTGAATTACATGACAATCCCACTTCCCTTCTCCCTATCTTCCTCACCTACCACCCCCCAACTAAAATCCTACCTATCAAATGTCCTTTATTCTAATCTACACCTGACTCAACCTTTCTGCTCCCTCATGACCTCTTCATCCTTCCTTTTCTTCCCTTCTCATTATGTAGCTCCCTCCCCCCTCTTCCTATGTTCTCAATTTGCTCAGGGGGTGGTGACCCTTTCCCCTTCTCCAGGGGACAAAGTTTGTCTCATTTAGGGTTCTCCTTGTTTAGTAGTTTCTCTGGCAGTGTGGATTGTAGGATGGTAATCCCTTACTCTATGTGTAAAATCCACATATGAGTGAGTACATATCATGTTTGTCTTTTTGTGATTGGGTTGACACATTTCTTAATGTTTGTATTCTCAGCATTCTAGAAGTTCAGTAAAATGTCTTTCTTCAATTGACTTGGGGCTTGAAGATGAGTCAGTTTGTAAGAATTCTTGCTGTGTGGAGGAGATAAGAGCCCCAACCCCATAAGAGGAGCTGGTCTTCATTCCGGTACTATACGATGGAAGGGAAGAGGAAAAGGGAAACTGGAGCTTGTTCTTGTCCAATTTAGCCTTCGATTCATTAAGGGGCCCTTTTATCCCTTGTTCAGGAGACAAGAGAGTGAAAAGAGGTTCTAGGTGTTAGTACTCTTCACTTAAATATGATGAAGACTTTATGGCTACTTTTTTACCACCTAAACAAAGACTTGGTGGGATTTTACTACTGAAAGGAAGTGTTCTGTGGAAATTTTCATATCTCTTTGGGGTGTGGCATGATGGAGAGTAGGGGTGGGATTCCTGTGGTTGGAACCAATCAACTTCACTTTCTTTGTTTGTCATTCTCATCCACAGTAGCCCAAACCAGTCAATTCTGAGATAAAAAGGGCTTCCACCCTACAATCCAAACTCTGACATTAGCAGGTCAACTCAAATTCTGGGTTCAGATTCTCTATATTCCCACTGTGATTGTCTCTTTGGGTGTTTTATTTGTGTTTGCATGTCCTTCTGCTTTTTATGAACCTGGCTGAGTGCTGGAAGCTTGATTTTTCTTTCCTTTTATTCGTCAACTTGGCAGAGAAAAAAATCTGCTTCAGCAACCCTAGAAAACCTCATGATGATGATGGAATTATCATTCCACATGGCTTTGCTTCTGGTGCAAACAGTTACATACAAGAAAATGAATGTTGTGTCTGCTAGCCCACCATCTGTAAATCCTGGCTAATAATCTTCCCACGTTGTGTTTTGGTAATCATTTGTAAGAAAAAAAATTAAAAAAAAATGTAACAATGAGGGAGTAAGTTATTTTTTGTTACAACATTTGTATTAAACACTCTGTTTTTGCTTAATTAGTGATTCCTGTTTCTATCCTTTGGTTCTACTTGTTTTGTCCCTAGTAAGAACTAATGAAGTGATATTACTTACTCCCAACTTTGTAGACATTTCTGAATTTTTGCTAAAATTATAATTTTAAACTCTATCTCCATTTTAGCTGTTTGTATAGCAATAAACTTTATGTCAGTCACACAGGTTAGTATTCACAAATGTGTTCTGTACTCAAATGGAGAAAGCTTAAAAACTGAGGTGATTTGATTTAGATTTTAGACAGAATATCAGAGCTTGTCACATAAATGATAGAGACAATACAAGAGGCACTTAGAGCATCAATGTGACAGAAAATCTAGAGAATGAGAATATTAAGAGAAGCAAAAATAATATTAGACTGACCTGTAGGGACACTGATGAAGAACTGTGACCAAAATTACCAAAGAATCATCTCTTTCAGCATTTGGTAAGCAACTAGGCAAGTAAATATGTATTTTCTGGTCTACAATGCCTGAACCATGAAAACAGCACACCAAGAATATATGGTAATCACCATGCTTCATGCTGGAACAGGTTTAGTGAGAACTGAAATCTATCCATTTATTTTAGTAATATGAATTTCAACAGCCACTTTGATAACATGATTCCATAACAGTTTGGGGAACCAACACTTTGTACAAGAGACAGAAAAGCAAAATTTGAAAAGGGTGGTAGATTGTACAATTCTTTCAAAATTTTTGTCATATTAAGGAGCACAGAAATTCAGTGGCTAGGTGATAAAAACTCAACGTAGGTTATCCATGAGAAGAAATGCATGGTTTATCTTATAACATTATGAATGACTAAACACAAAGATGTCATTTGGGTATAAGGATATCTTAATTTGGTCAAACACAAATATAGTTTATTTTCAATTTTATAGCATATTCAATAGTGTAATTTGTCCCAGCTATGGGTCAAGAAAAGCAGCTGCCATAAGGAAAGGCTGTCTCTATTATTCTTTTGTTATTCAGATCCTCAAACACCCCTAATTCTTTCTTCTACAACTTTTCCAGGTTAAGATTTGTGATGACTGTAGGTGGTGACATTCTTCTCATTAGCTCTAACCTAAACATTTCTTCTCTTGCCTAAAGCAACTGAAAACTTAAAAATAAAGTTTTGCTGTTGAAAAATAAACCCGAGGCAAGGTATGAAGCTAGAGAAAATATTAATTCCTCACATTTCTTTTTATTAAAATGGAGCCAATATAAAAAATATATTGCTATATGAATATTTTTAATTTTTTCTTCTTTGCTTTTAAAAGAAAACACATCAAGCTGGGCATTGGTGGTGCATGCCTTTAATCCCAGCACTCGGGAGGCAGAGGCAGGCAGATCTCTGTGAGTTTGAGGCCAGCCTAGTCTCCAGAGTGAGCACCAGGATAGGCTCCAAAGCTACAAAGAGAAACCCTGTTTCAACACCCCCCAAAAAACAAGAAAGAAAACACATAGGAAAAGAATTACCACTGGATAAGATTGACTGATTGACTTTGTCTAGGTTAGTATTGTTATTGATAAAATTTACATTGTACAAATAAAATATTATTGAATCACAATCAAAGAGAACCACTAGGAAATATAAGATCATTTTTTCATATTCATTAATTTTGCTTAATCAAGGCCCCCAGAATGTTTGTGATACTATTTTATCATTTCATAGTGCATATTTTCTCATTTTAGATGGTTATGATGATGGGGTTTTTAAAGTTACAGTTAAAATTTATCTTATCAGCCAATAAGTTTGGCTATTAGTATAGTGAAAAATTATGTTTCCTTCAGCCTCTGGAGAGGAGGCTTGGTAGTTTAAAGGACTCACTGCTCTTGTAGAGGACATTAGTTCAATTTCTAGCATTCAGGCATTTCAGGAATGTAAGTCTGTATAACTCCACCTTCAAAAGATCCAGTATCTTTTTATGGTTGCCCTGGAAACCTAGGACTATCTCATTCAATCATACAATTCATACACACACACACACACACACACACACACACACACACACACACAGACACACACACACACACACACACACACACACCAACAAATTTAAATAAATAATTGTTTAAATAATCGTTTCTTACACATAGAAGAAATGTTGAAATGTGTGATTGTTTCTTTTTGTAGACAGATATATGTTATTTGTGATTCCGTGGCACTGTTTAGTTAAAATATTAGTAGGAGAGATTAAATTTTATGTCATATTCATTTATCATTTTAAGTGAATTGAGACAAAATAACTAGAAACAGTAATACAAACTATTAAAATAAAAAATCAAGTCTTTGTCCTGCAAATATTTGAAAATAAGGTATGGATACTGGGACATGGGTAATTTTAGTTGTCAGTTCTACTATATCTGGATTCAAATAAACTGGATGAAGCTAAGTACATCTGAGAAAGTGTTTTCTTCATTAGATCACTTAAGGTGGGAAGATGCCCCTATATGTCTGGATCCATTAACCTGTGAGGACCTGCCATAAATCAGGATCATCTGAGGTCAAAGGACTCAGTCTACATCTGGGCCACATCTTCTGTAATCTACACAAAAGTAAGAAGGAAACTTTGGGGTTTTGCCTGTTTGCCTTCACTTTCTCTGCCAAGTCGTCGTTCCTGCTGCTCTGGCATTCCTTTTCTTTTATTAGATCCTACTTCTTTAGGTCTCCAGTCTATACTGAAGACCAGACAAGACATTCAATTCTGTGAATTAGACAGCTATTTGATTTTTGGACTTTATTTCCTTTTATATTTTGTATTGAAAATAGATACTTTAAAAACTATAGTATATTCCAACTATTGTTCCCCCATACACAATTCTTCCCTGGTCCTACTCACTTCCCTCTGATCCAAATCCACACCTTTTCTCTCTCTCATTAGTATATAAACAGGTATCTAGAAAATTAAATTATATAAAAATAAAAAAATAAACCAGAATAGGACAGAACAAACAGAAAAACTGAGCCAAATGAAAAGCCCAATGAACACATGAAAATACAGAGATATACACAGAAATATGGTAAGAACTCAAAACTGGAAACCACAGTATATATGCAAATGATCTATATGGAAAATATGAAAGACAAAGAACTTTCAATAAGGCTGTTGAGTCCATTTTGTGCTGGCCATCTACAATTGCACATGGGGCATGTACTTAAGAGTACTTTGTAAACCCAGCGGGACTCCCTTGATGAAAAATATTTTTATTTGCAAATAGTCATCAGTTGGATATAGTTTCTGGGTTATAGACGGCAGTTGCAGCTCTGTAGCTCCAGTTTTGGATATTCCATTTAGATAACCTCCAAATATGAGTACATTTTAAATAACTTCTATTGTGTATATGATTTATGTATTGATTTGTTTTACTTTTTATTTGTTTTCAGACAGGGTTTCTCTGTATCTTCAGGGGATGTCCTGGAACCTGCTCAGTAGACCAGGATGGCCTTGAACTCACAGAGGGGGCATTGATTCTTATAGTGTCATGGGGAATTCTTTTTTGATACAGTCTATTTGTTGTGTGGTATGCTTATATTTCTGGTACCTGATGGGGAAAGTACTTCTGTGTATGTTTATCTTATGGATTGTTTAATAAAGCTCTGTTTGGCCAATGAAACAGCAAGTTAGACAGGACTAGGAGTCAAAGAGGATTCTCCGAAATGTAGTAGAGAAATGGTGATCCAGGCAGGAAGTGACATAGCAAGGAGACTCATATTTAAGCAAAGGAATCAGGAAGTGTCCCCTTTTTTTCCCTCCTATCTTCCTCCAGTGGAGTAATGTGATCCACAGGCAAGGAAGGATGCCAATAAGGCGTCTGATAAGTCTTATAAAATATATATGTTTATGATAATTAAGATTGAGCTAATAGATAAGGAATCCTAGTCTTTGGCCAAGCAGCATTGTACCTAATACAACTTTTTGTGTATTCATTTGGGCCTAACTCAAGCGGGCTGCTGGCCTAGACTGCCCATGTGGTGGTAGGACTCAAGCAGCTTTGGCGGAAAGATTTATCGTAACAGAATGGTGTCAGTGAGCAGGATGACCCCATGCACCAAGGTTCCCAGAGAAAGAGGGAAATCTTCTGCCACAGCCTCCCCTGTTGGGCTGCTGAGAGGCAACAGAGCAGCTTCCATATGCTCGCACCATCTTGGCGCTCTTGGGCATTGTACTTGGCACTCCAAAGATGATAAAGACAGATCCAGATAAAGAAAAACCTCTAAAGGTTTACACTGCATTTAAAAATATATGTAGGCTTATGAGAGAAAAAATAACAGGAGGAAATAGAGTAGCCGGTTGTGGTGGCATGCTGGTAGGATTTGCTGAAGGAAGCAGAGGCAGGCCGATTTCCACAGAGAAACCCTGTCTCAGAAAAAAAAAAGAAAGAAAAGAAAGTAAAAATAAAGTAATAAAAAAGCCACATAAAGATGGAAAATACACTGAGAATCTGGATACTTTATGCCATATTGTTGTCTTTAAATTCTTTGATTGCAGAGGATAGATTTACTGCTACTAAAATACATTTGATTATAAATGCTTCTAAGTTAATCCAACTTATACATTTTAAAAATGCTTTGACTTCAGAATTTAAATCTAAGGACAGGTTACTTGGAAAAAAATTCTGTTTGTGCTTCCACAGAAAATAAAAAGCTATGGATTCCTTCCAGATTAATATGGTTTAATCAAGCAAGACCCCCTGAAGCTGAGATGATACTGCCTTACAGACTACAAAAACAAGGACTTGGTCAGATTTCTGTGTTTTATCATGATTAAATTGCTATGAACACCACCCCCAATCAGCAGGAAGCAGTTTAGAAAGAACTATGCCCTTATTCCAAAATATTGTTTATAAATGTTTGTTTTCATTTAAATCCAGTTGGTTATAAATGATAATGAGCATAGTCAATTTTTTTAAAGAAAAAAAAAGGGGGGTATAGGATATAGGAATGAATACTCTGCATTGGTATAGATTTTCATTTATTGATACAACTTTAAGGTCAATTTTGTGATATGTATGTGTCTCCTCTTATTTAGGTATTGTGTTTGTACAGATCTATTACCTATAATAGTCAGAACTTAAAATTAGGTTAGTTAGGTTTTCTAGATATATAGCGATTATATTTAAGATTGATAGGTATTCTTCAAACCTTTCAAAGACCTACAGAAATATGGCATTTAAATGGTTTAAGGTTTATCTTGGCAGTGAGACACAACTGTTCCTGGCACGCCAATTAAGTCAGAAAGGAGGATGGGCATCGAAGAAACTCGTTATGGAGTTTGCTTTCAACATGGCAAGATTAGCCATTTGGGCAAGAAACTGCTCTTGCCTGGACTGTTTGTTGCTGTATAAACTGGACATGCAGGACCTACAAGAAAGTGACTGCTGAACTTACCAAACAACACAGTACTGAAAGGTTCCGGTTGAAATGGAGAAGTGTGCCAGACACACTGTGGCCTATGGACTGAAGATGGATGCCCCAATGTTACAGAGGAACTGAGGGTGACTGTCCAGGTAGCCAATTGTCTCTATCAATTCTAGAGATTATATATTTTCCTTCTGTGGTCTTTCATAGAGTTGAAGATAGATAGTTAAAGTCATAGTTTTTTAAGTTACTACAAAAGATAACTTATCCTTCTTTTTATTTAGACAGAAAAGAGGAGATGATGGGAAAAGTACTTCTGTGTATGTTTATCTTATGGATTGTTTAATACAGCTCTGTGTGGCCAATTAAACAGCAAGTTAGACAGGACTAGGAGTCAAAGAGGATTCTGGGAAATGTCGTAGAGAAGTGCTGATCCAGGCAGGAAGTGACATAGCAAGGAGACTCATATTTAAGCAAAGGAATCAGGAAGTGTCCCCTTTTCCCCCTCTGCTCTTCCTCCAGTGGAGCAATGTGATCCATAGGCAAGGAGGGATGCCAATAAGGCATCTGATAAGATGTCTTATAAAATATATAGATTTATGATAATTAAGACTGAGCTAACAGATGAGGAATCCTCGTCTTTGGCCAAGCAGCATTGTACCTAATACAATTCTCTCTGTGCATTAATTTGGGCCCTAACTCGGCTGTGTATTAATTTGGGCTGGCTTAAAGCACACACATGGTGGTGGGGCTTGGCGACTTTTGGTGAAAGATTTATCGTAAAAGGTACCTTAATGGGTAAATCTGTCTTTATGTTAGGTAAATTTCCATATAACATTTATTTTCAGTTATTTTCTGTGAATTTGACTGGGTTTCATCCTTCTCTCATTCCTACTATTAGTAGATTTGGTCTTTTCGTATGTCTCAGACTTCCTGGGTGTTTTCCTTGGATTTAACTGAGGTACCTATTTTATTTTACCTTGTCTTCAGTATCTGAGATTTTTCTTCATTGTCTTCCACTCTGTTAGTGAGGCTTACCCTTGATGTTTTTTTTTTTTTATTTGGTTTCATTTTTTTTTACTTCCTAAAATTTTCATTTATGATTTTATCTCATTTTGAGCTTACTTTATAGATTCTATTTCTACGTTTCTATCTTTAACTAATTTCATCATTTCATTCCTTTCTTAGTGTTTTTCTGATTTCACTAATGGATTTATTCATATCCTCTTTGAGGTCCTTGGATATGCTCATTATAGATATTTGGATCTCTTTTCTAGTACTTTAAATATTTTACATCACAGGACCTATTTATATTACTACAACCTTATTGTAGTAGGTTTACTGTGTTCTGGTGAAGACATATTTTCTTCAATGTTATTGGATGCTAATGGATGTGCTTTTATTCTGTCATCTAGGGAATCTTGGTTTGGCGTGATTGTGTTTCTAGGTGTTGATATATGCTCCTATCTCTGTTGCATGAGTGTTATGCTACTTGCTTTCTGTTTCCTTCTCTGAATCTTAAAACAGTGTGGTGGCTTTGGTTTGCCTGCTAGACAATTCTTCTGAGTCCTTGCCTGGCATGGTCACAGGAGATCTGGGATAGAATATACTTCTAGCTATTGAAGGTTAATTCATATGAAGAGTGATTGACTTGAAGTTGGTGTTGAAAGGGTCCACAAGAATAAAGATCTGGAATGAAGTTTTGTGAAGTAACCAGGGGATGGAGTCAGAGAGGAAGGAGAGGTCTCTACAAATAGTCTGAAATAGGACTAGTGTTGACATAGGGGAATTTGCAATGGACGACAAGAAGGACAGTAAAGATTGCCTACCTCATCCATGGGTCTTACTGGCCACTGGGTTCCCGGGTAGTGAGTGCCCACGAGCATTGTTGATGTATACAAAGCAATAAATTCCCTTTTGCTAAATATAGATTAATACTATCATTCTGTCCTTGTAGCATTAATTCCTGGAACAAAAATTGCAAAACCTGGAATGACACTGTAATAACAACAAATAGATCAGCTTCTACTGTGAATGCAAATTGGGAATATGTCTATTACTAATCTTAGTTTTTAACTATTTTATTTGGAACATGTCTAACATAATTAGGAATCAATGTTCTTATCAAGTTGTAGTATATTGAGTTGAAACACGAAAGCTACATGGACCAAAACCCAATTTATTATAGTTACATTATTATGAGAGGTATTGAAGAGATCATTCTTTGGTGGTATCTCTGAATCCTCAATGTAAATGTTTCCATTGTTCTGTTTAGTGGTGTATGTGAGTTTTCTTCAGAGGAATTATTAACTTCCACTAAAATAAGGATTTTTAAATAATCAACATTATAAATTTGGAACCTTAAATAATATATTTCGATATATAATATCAAATGTTAGAGCTAACAATGAAGAGTGATAGTTAAACAGATTTATTTGGCCTCAATTATCTCCTGAATGTTTGAAGAAATATCTATGGATAGATGATGATTGTGGTAGTGATAGCAATGAAGAAGATGAAGAAAGTATTCATGCAGATATAGAGTTACAGATAGACTGAAATGTTATGATAGGTCTATATATATGAAAGATGTCAGGGAATGAACACGAAACTGAAAATCATATACTCCTATTTACACCTGGATTTAGAGATAGACATTACAAAGCAATGTGCTAGTCTTCTATTGTAGTAGGATTCGGAAAATGAACAGAAAGCTACAGTAAAAAACTTAATACTGTTTATGAGCCCCACCTCTAGGACAGACCACTCCAGTCAGAATGTTCAATCTGCTGTATTTAAGGTCTGTGGCATTTTTAAAGTATATCACATCTCATCTCATGTGAAAACTGTGGGTATTGTAACTGTAGCTGCCTCATGTGTTATTGTATCCTGAATCAAGTCATGCACAAAGCACTTAGAGCAGCCGTCACGTATTAGTAGTTCAATTTTGTACTAGATTTGGGGGAAACCATCATATTACTCAAGTTTATGTAAAAGCAAAGACATAAACAATCTATGTAAGTTCACCAAGAGACCATTTTATTACCTTCCAAAATCACCAGTCCATATGTTGTGTAATATTAAACATATTAAGCATTTTTTTTATTATTCATCCCAGTATATTGTATGGTTCTGTACATGCAATGAGTGATTCTTGTATATTTGTACACTTATGCTTAATGCCCATTAATTTACACAGTGTACTGATGGATTAAATCTGGACAGTAGACCTGGTAGTGACATTATCACTACCAATACTGAACAAAAATGTATGAGAAATTCATGACCACCATGTCATGAATGGGATGTAGGGATGTAGCAGTTTTTCAGTGGTATAAACAAATCTGTGATGTGAAATTCCAAATTCCATAACTCTAAATAAATTAAATGTTTACTGCAATTGTACCTGGGCAATAACATTCTGTGTGCAGCAATGTCATGTCAATGTCATGAATGGGATGTAGGGATGTAGCTGTTTTTCAGTGGTATAAACAAATCTGTGATGTGAAATTCCAAATTCCATAACTCTAAATAAATTAAATGTTTACTGAAATTGTACCTGGGCAATAACATTCTGTGTGCAGCAACACATTTATCCGATGCGTTTCAAGAAAGAAAATTTACCTAGTATGGTTGATGAATATCATTGGATTTGATATATGGCCAGTTAGTTTTATGAATATAGAACAAATGCATTGTTAGAGCAGTACATCCAGAGACTGGATGCTATAATCTTTTATCACTGTTCACCATGTCAATATTTATGAATGTAACAGAGAGCACAAATGATTGCCATGTGAACAAGCATTAAGTGAGGCTACAACCATGCAAGTTATGTAAGTACTCACATCCTTTGAATTGGATTCCACTTTTTGACTTAATATAAATGGGAAAATTCTTTTTCATTACTAGATATTTTCCACATGTATTACAATTAAGTTAGATTCTTCCATCTTGTTCTTTGAAAATCTCAACTGCAAATGGCTCAAAGAATTTTAACATAAAACCTGGCATTCTACATCTAACAGAGTAGAAACTACAGCATGTGTTAAAACTTATTGCTATAGGGAATAACTTTCTGAACAGAACATCAGTAGTGCAGCTATTAAGATAAAAGTCAATAAATGGAACCCCATGAAACCAAAATACACCTGTCCATAAGAGGATACTGTCATTCAACTGAAGAGGCCACATACAGAATAGAAAAAAAAATACTTATCAGTGATATATCTTGGAAAGGATCAGTGTCTCTGATATACAAAAATTCAAAGAATTAAACATCATGAAACTAAACAACTCCATCTAAAAAATAGAGAAGATTTGGGGGGAAGTAGAATCATGACTGAAGTATATTGTATGTGAAACTGTTTCAATAAAAAACAAAAAAAAATGTTTGAGGAATTAAAATGATGTAGAAGCTAAAAAGGAATTCTCAAAAGGAGAAATGAAAGTATAAAACAGACAATGAATTCTGGAATTATGTGGATGGGAAACACATATTCACTGCTGGTCAAAATGCAAGCTGGTGCAGCTACTATAGAAATCCATGTGTTGATTCAACAAAAGCTAGAAATTGGTCTACCACCTGACCCAGCTACACTTTGCTGGAACATCTATATTTAACAACTATTATTAAAAGTAACAAGTGTATTTATTATATAAATAAAATTAGAAGTATAAAATTAATAAATAAACTAACTTTTGGATATATAAAGGTAAAATAAAATGAGATTTTTATCTCAATGTGATCAATTATATTTTAGTAACTCCCATAAAATTGTGATTCAAATATATAAATTATACTAAGTAGAGAAAAAAGCGAACATGTCTAAGAATTGGCCAAGGAAATTATCATTAAAATTGTAAACAAAGAAGTATATTTTAAAAAGGAAGATTCTAAGATTCACTGAAAGTAAATATAGGCATTTTCTTCTCGAAAATTTTCTATTTAGAATTCAAACTACAAGCTTGTTATCCAGTAACCTGTTATTTTTTAAATATTTACTTGTTTTTGAATTAAGTAGTGTCATATATATAGCTTTGTTTTTCAAAGGACAAACACCAAACACAAAATAATTTACATGCTATTTCATTACATATTGAAATTCAAGCCTGGTTTCAGGTGACTTCCAAAATTATTTTCAGCTCTAAAATTTTATTTACTTTGCAGTTACCAAAAAATATTTCAGAAATTACTAAATGATGTTCACTTTTATTTTACAATCTTATTTTACACATCAACCCCCTTTCCCTCACTCTCCCATCCTCCCAGGCCTCCAACTGACCCACTGAACCTACTCTCCCTCCACCCACTTCACAAGGATAGTGAGGCTTCCACTAGGGATCATCAAAGTCTGTCATAACATGTCGGGGAGGGCCTAGACCCTCTTTCTTGTATCTGGACTGCAGTAGTATCCCTCTATAGGGAATGGTCTCCAAAAGTCTATTTTGTGCACGAGGGATAAACACTAGCTCCTTTGTTAGAGTTCCCTAGACTGCCCAGCCCTCCTAGCTGGCACCCACATTTAGAGGGCTTGGTTTGGTCCAATGTTTGTGAAAACAATATACTCTTTTTGGATTTAAAGTAGGCTATGAAAACTATTCCTTCTATAATTGCATGAATCTATTACATAATATAGTTTACTATTTATAAATGTCACAATTCATTTTCCTGTATAAAACTTCTCTGAATAGGTATATACAAAATTTTAGCAAGAAAATATTCTCGTCATCTTCAAGCTTCATTCACAATATTTATACATCTCTTAAAGGGTTAATTGAAAGATCTCATTTATAATTTTTATTCTAAATCATTTACTGAGGCTCATTTAAAGCTATAAAATATTACATGTAATATTCTATCTTCAAATTAATTCTATGTCATAGAAATGAGAACAACTAGTGATTATTTGCTTTTATATTTCTAAAGGGAAAAATCTGTATCTTAAGTAGCAATTATGAAAACCCAAACTACATTTTAAACAAAATGTCTGTTATTGGGGCCTATTATTTTCCTTTTCTTTTATGAAGAATAGCCTTGTATTTAATTGCACATGTAATTGCACATCACTCCTTTTCAAACCACTAAATAATTTTTCTAATTCTCTTTGTATTTCTTTTCATTCTGAGCCAAACTGTTTTTCAGCAATACATTATTACTAATTCTATAGTTTAAATATTTTTGGTTCTCCTTGAATATGGCTAAATAGCTTATACTCCATCCTGGTCAGCTAAAGAAAAACCAGATTTTTGTGTATTGTAGAACTGGAAAAGGACCCAGAATCCATTCATTAACTTTTTCATTGTCCAAGAAAGCACAGACTTTCATGGAGAAAGAGCATTGCAAAGACAATGGGCCTTATGCATAGCTAGTGATTCTGAGAAAGTTTAATGGCTTGAATTGCAAGAATTCCGATGTACAGACTGTAACTGGGAGAGTCTGATAAAAAAACTGAATGATGACATGAAAAGAAACATCTGCTTCTTCATGGTCATGGCTGTCTTTAACTATAGTATGCTTTTTTTCCCCTTGTGTTAATAGCACATTTGCTAAAAATCTCATAAACACATTAATCTGAGGTTAAGAGAAAATATGACTACTAAATTTAAATAATGTTATTTAATTTCCTACTTTAATGTATGTTTCAGGATAAAAAAAAGCATACAAAGATCAATATTCTTCTGTTTTCAAGTAAGTTCTTTTTACTTATTCCTATAGCGGTTGGAGAATTAGTTATTCTCATAAGAAATATTACAGATTATTGTTACCGACAGCATTTATCTAAATATTCAATAATGGACTTTGAAATTTTAGTGTAGTTAGATATAATTGGGAAGATCAGAAAAGCTGTGGAAATTGAAAAAAAGCCGTAGAGTGTGGGCAAAGCCTTGAATATGATGGTATTCACCACTGTGGTTTGGCTACTAACTAGTTCACTTTGGGTTAGTCAAATGGAGATGACTTAGCTTAGTCAAAGAATGTTACCTGCAAACAGCAACATTAAGGAGAGGAACTTCCTATATAGTAGGGAGAGTTATGTTTAGAAACTGTGGTCAGTCCCTAGGAGGTGAAAGAAATTGACATTGAATGTTACAAGTAAAATAGGAACTCCATCAAACAAAGATGAGGAGCTGTTACAATAAATCCTTCCCTCAAAAGCCTCTGAGCCCCACTGCCACATGTGTGCTTTATGCCAGCTGCCCGCCCGAGTTAGGGCCCCAATTAATGCACAAGAGAGATTTGTATTAGGTTCAAAGGTGCTTGGCTAATGACTAGGATTCTCATCTGCTAGTTCAGTCTTAATTATCATAAATCTGTATATTTTATAAGACTTAATCTTATCTGACACCTTATTGGTGTCCCTCCTTTTTTGGTGGATCACATTGGACTGCTGGAGGAAGAGCAGAGGGGAAAAATGGAACACTTCCTGTTTCCTTTGCTTAAATATGAGTCTCCTCGCTATGTCACTTCCTGCCTGGAACACCATTTCTCTACTACATTTCCCAGAATCCTCTTTGACTCCTAATCCTGCTTAACTTACTGTTTCATTGGCCAAACAAGTACTTTATTCAATAATCAATAAGATAAACATACATAGTACATTCCCCATCAAGGAGCCATTCTTTGAATAAGCTGAAGGAGCCAGAACTCAGAAATTCCCTAAGAGAATATCCAAGTGAGGTCTACACAGTGTGGCTAACATCTCCAGTTTAGTCCGCTGAAGCTCTGTGCAGATGAAACTGCAAAGGTGACTGGACTGTAATTCATCACTTATGCATGGTATCACGTTAAATCATCCTATTTTCTGCAAAGAATATACATTAAAGTATTTAAATGTAAAATAAATGTTTAAAACCTCAATTTTAAGACTGTCTTATTCCTGCACCACAATACTTGTTTCTCATGCATCTTCTTCTTCAGTTAAAAAAATTATGATTATACCAGTGGGTTGGATGCAGAAGTTTAAGATATTTTTATTTCTGTAAGTTTTAATACTCTACATTCAATCATTCAAAAACAAATATAACTAGCTGTATCTTCAAAGTTTTTCAAATGTTATATTTTCTAATTGTTTCTCAAGGCCAAACCATGATAGGAACCCCACTGTTAACCTCTTCTTCAATTAGCATATGAAATACAGGGGGTACTCCCATCACCTTACACAAAAATCTATTATGTGTCTGCCCTAAGGCTCCAACCACAGTTTAGGTGATTTCCTGTGGCCCCACAGGCACAGAAGGGTCTAAGGTTCAGTATTATCTTCTCTAAAACCAATCAAATAGCCCTCCAGAAGTATTATTGTTTTAAATAGGCAATAGTATTTATTACTTGTTTTTTCCATAGCTGAATTCACACACACACACACACACACACACACACACACACACACACGTGTTATTTTAAAGAAAACAGCAGCAGTAAAATGAAGCTGTCTGAACAGTGTTGTGTTCTAAATATAAAATTCCCTTTAGATTTTGAATGTGAAATGTAAAATTTCTAGATAATTTTTTATATTTACTATATGTTTAAATGGTAACATTTTATATGTATAGTCAAATAAAGTATTCAGATTTTAAGAAAAAATTGTTATCATGTTAGGCTTTATTTTCCCTAATTCTTCCATTTTCTCATTCTCATTCACAGTTAATGACCTTGTTCCTTTCTCTAATAAAAACAATGGAGAAGTCATGAGATTTTCAAAGATATCTATTATCTCTTCCATTCATATTTCTGGAAGCCTTGCTTATATGTTTTTATATCCCTGTGAACGGGATTAAGTAACATTCCTGACATGACTTATATTAACTCCACAAATAAATACAGTACAATTTTCATATCCAGGCAATGTAGTGCAATACCAACTATCAAGAGATACAGGCAAAACATTTTTTGAAAATTTGAAGCTAGGTTAGACTGCATACTAAAATCTATCTCAAAAATAAAAATACCACAAATATTGACAAATTAATTCATTATTTAAGGTAGCAGTTCATCACTATAAATTATATTTTCCTCTAAGGCACAAAATCAAGTATTTTTAATAATCATTTCTTATCAGTCTTTTCTTAATGCTTTTAAAATACACCATACAATTCCTACTCATCACAGGAGAAATCCATCAGAATGAAGTCTCAATTCTGAACATTTATGCTCCAAATACAAAGGCATCCATATTTGTAAAAGAAACTTTATTAAAACTCAAAATCACACATAAAACCGCACACACATATAGTGGGAGATTTCAACACCCCACTCTCACACTGGACAGGAACACCAGAGAGAAACATAACAAAGAAGCAAAAGAACTATTAGAAGTTATGGCACAATTGGACTTAACATATCTATAGAACATTCCACCCAAATACAAAACAATTTACCTTCTTCTCAGCGCCACATGGAACCTTCTCTAAAATTGACCACGTACTTGGCAACATAGCAAACTTCAACAAGTACAAAAAAAATGAAATAACCCCCTGTGTCTTATCAGACCACCATGGTTTAAAATTAGAATTCAATAACAACAAGAACTACAGAAAACCTAAAAAACTCATGGAAATTAAGTAACACCCAATTGCACAATTCATGGGTCCAGGAAGAAATAAAAAAAGAAATTAAAGATTTAGTAGAATTCAATGAGAATGTGGACACAACATATTCAAACCTCTGGGATACTCTGAAAGCAGTGCTAAGAGGAAAGTTCATAGCATTAAATGCCCACATGAAGAAACAGGATAATAATCACAGAGAATAGAGTATTAAAAACACAATTGAAAGCTTTAGAAAACAAAGAAGCCAATACACCCTGGAGGAGCAGACACCAGGAAATAATCAAATTGAGGGCTGAAATCAATAAAATGGAAACTAGGAGAACAATACAAACAATTAATATAACAAAAAATTGGCTCTTCAAGAAAATCAACAAGATAGACAAACCTTTACCCAAACTTACCAAACAACAAGGAGTGAACATGCAAATTAATAAAATCAGGAATGAAAGGGGGTCATAACAACAGACAAAGAGGAAATCCAGAGAATCATCAGGTCATACTTTGAAAACCTATATTCCTCAAAATTTGAAAATCTAAAGGAAATGGACAATTTTCTGGACAGATTTCACTTTCCAAAATTAAAACAAGAACAGATAAGCAATTTAAATAGACCTACAACCTCTAATGAAATTGAAGCAGTCATTAGAAGTCTCCCAACCAAAAAAAAGCCCAGGACCAGATGACTTCAGTGCAGAATTCTACCAGAAATTCAAAGTACAGCTAATACCAATTCTCCTCAAAGTATTCCACACAATAGAAGCAGAAAGGTCATTACCAAACTCTTTTTATGAGGCCACAATAACCTTGATACCCAAGCCACACAAAGACACAACTAAGAAAGAGAACTACAGACCAATATCCCTCATGAACATTGACACAAAAATGTTCAATAAAATATAGGCAAATCAGAGAAATCATCCATCCCGATCAAGTAGGTTCATCCCAGGGATGCAAAGATGGTTCAACATATGAAAATCCATCAATGTAATCCACCATATAAACAGACTGAGGAAAAAAATCACATGATCATCTCACTAGATGCTGAAAAAGCCTTTGACACAATCCAACATCCCTTCATGATAAATGTCCTGGAGAAATCAGGGATAACAGGAACATACCTCAACATAATAAAAGCAATATACAGCAAGCCAACAGCCAACATCAAATTAAATGGAGAGAAACTCAATGCAATTCCTCTAAAATCAGGTACAACACAAGGCTGTCCACTCTCTCCATACCTCTTCAATATTGTCCTTGAAGTTCTACCTAGAGCAATAAGAAAAAAAAGGAGATGAAAGGAATACAAATCAGAAAATTGAAGTTAAACTCTCACTATTTGCAGATGATATGGTAGTCTACAAAAGTGACCTGAAAAATTCACAGGGAACTCCTACAGCTGATAAACACCTTCAGCAAAGTGGCAGGATACAAGATTAACTCAAAAAAATCTGTAGCCCTAATATATATGGATGACACATAGGTAGAGAAAGAAATCAGAGACGCATCACCCTTTACAATTGCCACAAACAACATAAAATACCTAGGAGTAACACTAACCAAAAAAGTGAAAGACCTGTACAGTAAGAATTTTGAGTCTCTAAAGAAAGAAAATAAAGAAGAAAATGGAAAGATCTTCCATGCTCTTGGATAGGTAGGATCAACATAGTAAAAATGGCAATCTTGCCAAAAGTAATCTCAGATTCAATGCAATCCCAATCAAAATCCCAGCACATTTCTTCACTGACCTTGAAAGAACAATTCTCAACTTTATATGGAGAAACAAAAGACACAGCCAAAACAATCCTGTACAATAGAGGAACTTCTGGAGGCATCACCATCCCTAATTTTAATCTCATTTACAGAGCTATAGTCCTGAAAACAGCTTGGTATTGGCACAAAAATAGACAGGTAGACCAATGGAAAATAGAGTTGAAAACCCTGAAATTAACCCACACACCTACAAATGCCTGATTTTTGACAAACAACCCAAATATATACGCTGGAACAAAGAGAACATCTTCAACAAATTGTGCTGGCATAACTGGATGCAAACATGTAGAAGACTGCAGATAGACCCAAGCCTCTCTCCCTGCACAAAACTTAAGTCAAAATGGATCAAAGACCTCACCATAAACCTAGCCACACTGAACCTACTAGAAGATAAAGTGGGAAATACCCTTGAATTAATTGGTACAGGAGACAGGTTCCTGAACATAACACCAGTAGCACATACATGAGATCAACAATTAATAAATGGGACCTCCTGATACTGAGAACCTTCTGTAAGGCAAACGACATAGTCAGCAAGACAAAACGACTGGGAAAAGATATTCACCAAGCCCACATCTGACATAGGGATGATCTCCAAAATATACAAAGAACTGAAGAAGCTTTCTTGAAAACAACAAACAATCCAATTAAAAAATGGGGTACAGAACTAAATAGACAACTCTCGATAGAGAAATCTAAAATGGCTGAAAGACACTTAAGAAAGTGTTCAAATTCCTTAGCCATCAGGGAAATGCAAATCAAAACAACTCTGAGATACCATCTTACTCCTGTCAGAATGGCTAAAATCAAAAATAACAATGACAGTTTATGCTGGAGAGGATGCAGAGAAAGAGGATCACTCCCCCACTGCTGGTGGGAGTGCCAACTTGTACAGCCACTGGGGAAATCAGTATGGAGACACCTCCAGAAAATGGGAATGAATGTACCACAAGATTCAGCAATTCCACTCCTAGGCATATACCCCAAAGAAGCACATTCATATAACAAGGACATCTGTTCAACCATGTTCATTGCAGCATTATTTTTAATAGCCAGAAACTGGAAGCAGCCTAGATGCCACTCAGCTGAAGAATGGATACAGAAATTGTGGTACATTTACACAATGGAGTACTACTCAGAAGAAAAAAACAATGGAATTTTGAAATTTGCAGGAAAATGGAAGGAACTCAAAGAAACCATTCTGAGTGAGGTAACCCAATCACAAAAAGCAAACATGGTATGTAGTCACTCATATGTGGACCTGCTTTATGATACATAGTAGTGACCGTGCTTTATCAGAGCTGTTTTTAATGATGTTGCTCAGAATGGTTTCCTTCCAGATGATGATTGAGAAGCTAATTTAAAAAAAAATGGTGCCAGGTACCACAAGAGTAACAGAACTGTGCTGTTTTTCTGGGATTTTGTTTTTTACTTTTTTTTTTTAATGGAGAGTGCTGGTTGTCTTTACAATTTTGTTCAAATGACTTCAGAACCTGGAAAAGCTGTTGCTGCTATTGATATATAACATACTGCCATTATTGTGTATATATATATATATATATATATATATATATATATATATATTGAATTTTTGAATTTTTGTAAACTTAACTGTGCTGTCAACTTTGGAAAAAGTATCCCAGTTTCCCGTGTTGAGTTGGCATTGTAGAAAAATTAATAGCCATATTCGTCTAGAAATGTTGAACTTAATTTTTTTTCATTTATACAGGTGTATTGCACTATAATACATATGTAAAAGAAAGAAGGGATTTTGAGAGTCCATCCCATGTGAAGGGATGCTCTCTTGACCTGGACACACTGGGAAGGGCCTAGGCCTGGCCCAGGATGATGTGGTAGACTTTGGGGATCCCCTTTTGAGGGCCTTACCCTGCCTGGGGAGTGGAGGGGGGATGGCTAGGGGCAGGTGGGATGTTGGGGTGGAGGGGAGGGAGGAGAAGGGATTGACATCTGAAGCCACCTTGTTCCTAATTTGAACTAATAAAAAAATAAAAGAAAAAGAAAAAGAAAAAATACACCATGCAAATTTTAGGTTGGGCAACTAATCAAAACTTTCCTCTGCTTGCACTGAAGACTCTTGCAAAAACTTACAGACTTTACTGTTTCCAGTTCTTCAGCCTGTTCCCCATTCTGCCATAAATGCAACAGAAAGAAGGGCCTCTTCTAAACCTACTATAAACTTCATCAGTTACATTCACCTTGTGCTTTGGAACTCAGTGAGTGATCTCCCTTTATCTCAGCATTAGTTGTTTAGATCATAGTTTTGAAATCATTTGTGAGCTGTCACCTTTAAGCTTTACACTTCAGGTTGTGAAACTCAAATGTCTACTTCCTTGCACATATCTTACTCTTAATTTTCCCCAAATATAAAGTGTTCTATATTCACTTATTCCAACATACATCCACTATGCCAGATGATATAAATCCATCTTTCCAGGTGCTCAGACCAAATGTATCAGAGATATCTTTGTCTGTCCTTTCTCGAAGCATCTATCACAATAATTCCCTCTGTTTTTCCCTTTATAATCCTATTTATTAAAGTTAACTTTTTAAATTTAATAGAATGTACTGGAAAAATTAGGAAACTATGCTATCAATTACGTTTCCTAGTTTCCCCAAAGCCCTATCCATTCTTTATCTGCAGAGACTTTAGTTTAATTCTCATAGTTCTTGACAAATGTATATTATATGCCATGTCCTAAAGCTCCATGCAGTTTACTGAAACTTAAAGTGGTACATTATTTTTCATAGTTGAAAGATAATTTCCTCTTTATATCACACAGTTTCTTTGTCACTCCATCTATGGAAGGATATCAAGTTTTATTCCATGTCTCAGCAAATTGTGCTTCAACAAAAAGTGGCATTGTAAGTACCTGTTTGATGTGACAACATCACTTCTGTTTATACTGAGTAGCAGGATAATTTGGTGTATCCCTTTTTTGTTTATTTCTTAATTTTGAGGTGGATTCACAATGTTTTCCTAAAGTCTGACCTGATTATTGTTCCTTCCACCAGAGTGTAAGAGTTCTCTTTTCTCTACATAATCACCAGCATTCACTATTTATTGCTTGGTTGCAGCACATTTAATCCTAAAACTCATAAGGTTGGGGGAGATTAGTCTGATCTATACAGAGACTTTCATGCTAGTCACATACATAGTGGGACCCTTTCTCAAAACAAGAAACAAACAAAAGTCCACAAATAGAACTGAAATGAACAACGTTCTTTCTAAATGACCAGATATCTGGACTTGAGTATTTTCTTGAGATACAGGGCTTTCAGTGTTAAAGAAGAATAGCAGGCACATTTGGGAAGTTGTCCACCTGGTATGATATGCCCCCTTCAACTCCCAAATAGCATTTTCTATTCATCTTACTGTGACTTACTCTACTCCAGCCAATGAAGGCTCCTGGCTTTCCCTCCAACCCACTGAACACTTTGCTCTGCTATCAAAATACATTTTTTAACTGTTGTGTTCCCTTGACTGTTTTAAATGGCTAGCCCTTTCATTTCCTTTTAGCTTTCCCAGTGGCATTTCTTTGAATACAGAGTAGGTAATGTGTCATTCTTTCACAATCAATTTGAACCATCTTATTTCCACAGACTTTAGATTATGTCACAAATACAATCAAAAGTATTATGAAGAAAAAATAATACATAGTTTGCAAAATTAGAAAAGTAACATTTTCTAATGTATATTGTAATCTAATGTAAAAAGGTACAGTGCTAGGTATACTTAGTTTCATACCATGCAAGCTTAGTTAATATTAATTTTGATAGTTCATGAACATATCATTGACATTAACTCTTGCTAATAATATATATGTATACTTCATGTAAGTTTTTCTTACATACATGTATGTAAGTTTTGCTTCTGCAAACATTAAAGAAAAGTATGCCAGTTTGATAGTAAATTAAACTTTAGGAACTATAATAACTCTATGCAAATAATTTTAGATTTTTATAAAGTTATAATATATTTCTTAAAAGAAAATTTACTTTAGCTTCCTGAATATTCTTCCATATCAATACCTTCTATTCTGTAAGGTCATTTTAATGTTTTTAATATTTTAATGATGTATTTGCTTGTATTTGTGTGCATGCATGTATGCATGTGTGTGAAAGTATGTCTGTGTGTGTGTGTGTGTGTGTGTGTGTGTGTGTGTGTGTGTGTGTGTGGCTAGAAGCAGCCATGTGCTGTTATCAATGGAGGCCAGAGGTATAGGATCTCCCAGAGCTGGTTTTGCAGCTTCTTATTAGATGACATACGTAGGTTCTGGAAATGAAAAGCTCTTCCTCTGGAAGACTAGGAAGCCTTCTTCACTGCTGCACTTTCTCTCCAGCCTCCAATTCTGTAAGTTCCTAAGAAGGTATCTTTTATTTTAACTGAGTGACCTTTTGTGGATATTTTGGTAAACCAGTGAAAACGATTTAAGTGGGAAATAATTTCAACACATGAGGTGATAGTAATCCATTACAACTTATGTAACTGGCAGCAATATGAGAAGTCATGGCAAAGCTGTATCATACATAGGCATGATATTGTACAGGAACACTCCAATGAAAATTGAAGTGAGAATATATTTGAGCAGCTTCCCTTTTCTTCAAATTCTGACGGTTCTGAAAAAAATACTGTTTGCTTTATAAACAAAATGTCTCTTTTTCCCTCCTTTGATGCTAGAAGTCCAGTAATCCCAAAGCTCATATATATGAAAAGGACAAAGTAGATATGGAGGCCCATCCTGGCTACTTAGCAAATTCCACTACAGATTCTGCAAATGGAGAAAGCCTCCTTCAAGAACAAAGAAGCAAAGAAAAGAAAGTACTTCTTTCAAGAGGAGACATAAATCGTAGTGATAGACAGCTGAACACAATATATTTTTAGTTATGGATTGGCCAGAAACCATTGTCCACCTTCTGGAAGCATAAAAGCACATGAAGAGTGCTTATTTTTAGAGGAGATAAATAGAGAGGAACAAGTATATCTTTGTGTGTAAAACAATGGGGTTCTTTGTAAGGTGGAAGAAGTATTGTAAGGAGTCTCTGTTTCCTGCCTTCCAGCCCTCGAATAGTGACATGGAGAATTCTTATTTTGATAAAAGTGGAAAAACTATTTAGTAAAACACAAAAGTACCAATTTTGAAGAGAGTATGGACAAATAATCTATGTTATAAGAATCACAGTCTACTGCCTACCAAGGGTAGAGAAAGATGAGATTTGATAAGTTGACAATCTGGCACAGAATATCAGAAAGAAACTCCCAGTTTGTAACTGCCTGTTTGCCTTGCCTGTATGTTGATGCTAAACCCTATAGAATAGGTGGTATGGAAGCAGGAGTTAAGATAGGAGACATAGACCACGAGAAGTCTCTCCCCATGAGAAAGATCCTCCTCTAGGGCTAGGACTTTTGCCTGCTTTGCCTCCAATGTGGGACTTTCTGGAATTATTCTATTACTTTTAGAGTTCCATTTCTTTGTTAAATTGCTGTTACATAAAGATGAACAGTCCACTCTGCTCAAGAAAGGACTCATGAAATATTTTTCAAGCACAGAAGTAAAACAAAAAAAAATACTAATTAAAGTAATGAAGCAAAAATAATAAAAACCATAGATGGATATTGGGGATTCAAGCTGATGATCAGAAAAGCAAAGCAGAGAGCCACTAGAGAGTTCTCAACTCTATCAGTGCTCAGACTAAAGGGGCGATCCCCTGAGCCTCAGATTGCAACTCTAGCCTGAACTGCTTTCCACCAAGCTTCAGAATTGTTCATTGCCATGCTTTCCTCAATGTGACTGGAAACTAATTGTCTAAGACTGACTTTTTTTCTTCTTTACCTTCCTCTCTAGTTCTGGGATTTATGGTGTGAGCACTGTTATTCTTTTAAACTGATTCACTCTAGTGTAGACATAGGTGGGCCTTGAACTGACAGAGATCCATCTTCCTCTGTCTTTTGAGTGCTGAAATAAAAGGTGTATGCCTCCACTGCCCAACTTCTATAGCTATCTAGTGTGACTGGCTTTGTATTCTGATCTCCAGTGGCTTTATTAGAACGTAAACAATATGGCAACACATAGTAAAAGTAACTGAACCTCAGATGACAAGAAACATAAGTAAGGCCTAGGCTTGCCATTTGAAACTACAGTTACTGCTCAATTGATTGCAAATCCTAGTAGAGTCCAAGTAGAGCCCTTTCCCAGAATCCTCTCACTTACAGATAGATATGTCCAATGAAAGAAAGTTCCTTCCTTCTATAAATGTCACCTAAAGGCCTTAAATTTTACAAAATATTCCCACTGCTTAGTCAAATAATATTCCAGGTACATTATTTGTCTAAATAATCTGGGTGATTAAAAGTTAAACTCATTAACTACAAATTACCTAACTTTTAATGAATTTGCTGTTCAATCTTGCAGAAGAGAATAAAAAAATTGAAAAAATGGAAAATATGACAAGCAAAAAGAAAACGATAGTGTCAGAGTGTTCGTATCATTGAAGGTTTCTGGCCTTCCTTTAAAATGAGGTCACTGTAGATGTAGGAATGGTATGGTCACACTAGAATATAGCTGTCAATTTTTTTTCCTGCTAGGAAAATGGAGATATATGTGCAGACATAGAGGGAAAGAACAGATACTACTGTGAACAATCTGTGAAAAAAGAAAATATTGGAAATCTGATGAAATTTAAATGATCTCCAGGGTTCTCAGACTTATGATAGTACTGAAATGTAAGGAATAGTCAAGGGAAAATTGTACAATTAGGGCTGGTAAATTCTTGGCATCCAATTGCTGGGCTCAGAAAAGGCATTTGTGTGAATTCATTAAAAACTCCAATTTTAAAGTTAGAGGAAGGGAACTAGATATACTAAATATGCACTTTGAGGCATTGCCATGTTTCTATTTCTACATGTCTCTATTAAGAACATCTTTTCAGAAATTATTGTTAAACAAAGGAAACTATAAGTGTAGAGTAAATGAGAGTTATTGGGTAAATTAATGTGTTACATGACTGCTTCAGTGACTTTTCGTGCTTAAAAGGCCTGTCATGTAGATTAGTGTACGGATACCTGGGTTTGAATAGTTGTTTTCAGCTAGACATTCTTGGAAAGACTACTGTTATTTTTATTGAGTGCAATCTTCAGAAATGACTAGAGAGAAGATAAATGAATAAAGGGAAGAGGAGGAAAGGAGGCACAACTTACACATTTTCACAATTATTTAACAATTTTTAATAAAATATATATTTTTACTTTTTAGAGATTTCTATTTTTCCATGTTAACTGTGGCTCCTGATCATACATTAATTTCATGTGTCTCTTTGAGAAATAATTTTTCTGATGTCTTCATTGTACAAAGCATAAAATTTGTAGGTATTCTATTTAGCAAAATTAAAACTGTCTTAACCATTTCTTTTAGAGCAACTGAGGAATTTTTTACTGATTATTAACTCTACTCCTCAAGTGGTGTAACAATGTATTCATCCAAGAAACCAGGCCTCATGAGAAACTGCAATTTACATAAGAAGAACAAAATGAGTTTGTTTGTCTCACTATGCAGTTTTGCATATAGACATATATAAGACATATATACATATATATGATTCATACATGTAAATGTATACATATATACATATACAACTCTATATACATATATATGTTTATGTGTATAACTGAAAAGTGAGGTTAAAATTGACCTCCTATATCTTCCATCAAATCATTCATTTCAGAATTTAGCATCTTTTTGACTGCTAAGCAGAAATTTTCTGAGTGAGCTGTCTTTGATCGTAATCTATCCTGAAGAAAAAAGAAATAAAATCTACCTTTGAGCAAACTATTTTTTTAGTAACTTACACCTGTGCCATGGAAATCATAAAATAGTGAAATACCTCCATTCCTCATTGCAATCATGTACAATCGTCTAGTCTAGAGCACTTACCAAAATTGTTTGAGATTTAAGCAGTGAATTACCATCTTTCAGCTGTTAAATTCAGGTGGCAAGGATCCTTAGTCCCACTAAGAGTGCTTAGATGTAATGAGCATTCAGTGAATACTGACTGGGGAGTGTGTATCAAGGACAGAGTTGAAAGACTCACTTGGAAAAGATATAATTTATATTTATACACACAACCAATGCAAGGGACTTTAGTCAACACCCAAAGAATTAATGAATATGGATCTCACTATGGATCAAATAAGAAAATGAATCATAAAACCTTGAAATTTGTAGATTAACTATAAAAATAATTTAAATGGATGATAAATAGGAACAAAAACACATGAGTATGAAATCACGGATTGTCCTTATGGTAGATGCCCAAAAATAAATGGAAATGTGAATAAGAAAGAGGATTACTTGCTTTATAGAATGATTTGAATATCTGACAGTGAATTTTTTACGTTTACCACATTTATTTCTTAAAGTAAAATAAGCAAAATGAAGTTCATAGTTTGTCAACTTACTATTGGTTATTCATGTAATCGTGTTTGCACTTACAGTATTATTTTTAAGGTTCAACTAATTTTCCAAGCATATAGACAGACTTGAGTTTGCTCTTTGGGGGCTGGACATAATTATTTAATGTATTTTCTGTCAACCATGACTTCAATAAAAATGCACCAAACAGAAATCAGCAAAGGAGAAATGAATACAGCATTATTTTCAGTAGAATCACATTGCCTGAGTCTCATAAGGCATATTGTCTCCCTGGGGAGCTGAGAACTTCCAGCCTCATTGGTACAGTCTAATAAGCCTGCTGAGATTTCATGTCCAGATTGGAGAAGCATCTATGTAGGTTTCCTACCAGTCTGGTAGTGATTAGTTCCTGGAAGAGTCTGGTTCTGCAGCCAGAAATCAATTCCATGGACATTGACTTCTCAGTCCCTCCAATACCTTTGTAAATGGTGAATTTTTATTAATTACTAGTCTACATCAAAGCCTGCTTGGTATTGTTATCCTCAGGAGATGGAAAAGAATGACTCATGGCACCTGCACACAGTTGCTAACTTAAGCTCACAGAATATGAACAGAAAATAGATAAAGTCGGGCTGGAGAGATGGCTCAGAGGTTAAGAGCACTGGCTGCTCTTGTAGAAGTCGTCATTATGAGATCTGGTACCGTCCTCTGGTGTGCAGATATACATGGAAGCAGAATGTTGTACACACAATAAATAAATAAAATCTTTTTTAAAAAAGACTTTAAAAACAGAAAATATATAAAGTTTTGGGAAGAAAGATCAGTGACACACAGGGTGCTTTGGGAGATCTTAATTGTAAGCTTCCTGAAACTGACAAAAATTTAATAATAAATATGATTTTGATCCATGAGGAAGTGTGAAATTTTCTTGTTATTTCTCTCCTATAAGAAATAAGAAAGCTTTTGCAGAGAATCTAAGATTTTGGTCTGATCACTAGACATCAATTAAGCATTAAAATGAACTAATATGTGAAGCTACATAGAAGAAATACACAAAATCCATTATTAAGGAGTGAAAATTGTCTTTGCACATATTATGAATCAAATTTAAATTATGAAGAAAAGAAACTAGACAAAAAACAAATTTAGTAAAAAAATCATTAAAGTGATGCTTTAGTATTATGTGTTTTTCTGAACAGAACTAATTTTTTTATGTATACCACATATGCTGATTTTCTTTTTAGGTAATGTGTTAGATTTCCAAAAATAATTACCTTAGATGAAGAAAAGACTGATTTGTATTTGATTTAGCTGATATGACTCCTCAATATTTTTGAATTACTGGTGTTCATTTTCAATTTCTTCAAATATTTAAACATTCAAACAATTATACTTTAAATCACCCTTTCAACTTTGAAACCAGTATTTATAAAATGCAGATGTATATTTATATATTATGATGACACAGAAATATCAACAGTATGCTTTGGGTTTTTTGAAGAATAGTATAGGTTTTACTTTTAAACATGTTAAAAAGTAATAATATTTTCATGTACAATAAAATACATCTGTTCTAAGTTCTAAAAATATGTTACTATTAACCGAATTTCTTAAAATTATGATCTTTAAAATAAATCTAATTGTTTCATTATCTTTATCTTCAGTCTATAGTTCTACAGTTAATCAAAATAGGTCACAGATGAGAACTCTTTTTTTCTTTCAGTGTAGGAATGCATTTGTTTTAATCATATCTTTATGAAACATGGACATTATAGTGTTTCCTGTTACTTTCTTTCAAATTTGGTACCAAACTATTCTCTCTCTCTCTCTCTCTCTCTCTCTCTCTCTCTCTCTCTCTCTCTCTCTCATACACACACACACACACACACACACACACACACACACACACACAAACACACACACACACACTAGACAGATGGGAATTCTTTTACTTTTCTGGAGACTAAAAGATTTCAGAAAAATATACTAATGAATGAGACAGAAAGACATAATGTAGTCTGTATAAATTAAACACTATTATATTATTTCAGAAAATTGAATAAGTATACTTACATACACAGAACATTTACCAAAATATTCTTTATTTCATTTGTTGTAAGAAAAATATATGGGAATAATAATCTTTGGACTAGTGGCTTACAAATTGGTGGGCATATACCTATCATTTTATTTTTAAAAAGGATAAACATGATTAATAATATTAGAAATTAGTTTGACCTCAATAGAAACTTCAAATATCCTTGGAAATATATATACATAATGAAATCAGATATCCATTCACTTACTTTTTCCCCAAAATTTTTAAAGATTTCAAATTTTACAATTGCATTTTCTTCCACATATTTAAAAAGCTTTCTCCTTCTGAAATGCTCTTTGTAAAATTGGAAGAGTAATTTTCTTTAGTAAGCACAAAATTGGTACCAGTCTGTGCACTACAACAAAAGTATACCCTGAAGGCAACAGTAACTGTAAGTTCAGTGAATTTGTCATTAAATAAAAATGTTCAAGTTTACTTTTGCCTCTACTAGTCTCCCTCCCTTAGCTTCAATCACTTGTGTTGTCTGTTTTAATATTCATGGTAACAGGCTATTAAATTAGATCCTTTTACTTAACTTTCAGAAAGTTCTTTATAGGCCTATTTGTACAGGTGAGAGTAATTAGTAATCGCCAGTCTCCAATCAGCAATTACCTCCAATTAAGGCTTGCCAGCTGCTTAGTCTTATCTAGGCTGGCTTCCTTCAGCTGCTTTCATTGACAAAGCTGGATCACAAGTCAAGATAAAAATTCAGTATTATTCATATCTCATCACTCTGATGTACAAACTTTTTGATGACCGTGTACCTCCCATTTTGAAAGCTAATTGTGTGCTGTGTGGTCTGAAATGCCTGCAGCTGTAGATGCATCAGTATCCAGGTGCAAGAAATAGAGAATAGAGTATCTATTTCAGTTTGATGGCAACAACCTAGCAGAAAGAATTCAAAGTAAGGCAAAGATCAAACCTTTCATAATTTTGCAAGAATGTCAGAATGAATAAATATTGTGTAAGTTTTTTGTGAAAATAACCCAAAACAAACAAATTGTTAACTATTGTTATTGTGTAAAATATCCAGGAAAATCAACAAAAATCCAGGGAAAGACTAATTTAGCTCACTGTTTCAGAGTTTCAACACATTGCAAACATCTTTTTAGTTTAATACTTGGTGAGTCATTATATCATGGCAGCAATGTACAGTGGAGCAAAAATATGCACATCATGGCAATCTAGGAACAGAGAAGTGAGAGGGAGGAACATGAATCCCATTATCACCTTAAAGAGCACAGGCCAATAAAATACTGTACATCTTCCAGCTAGGCCTGATCTCATAGAGGTTCCATCACTTCCCAAATGTAACTCAGCCTTCAACAAATGTGTATGCCTTTGTGAGAGACTTACAAATCATAGCATTGTATAAATGTAAAATATAGATTCATGTATAAATTAAATCACCACAGTAAGTTAAAGTAAATTTAAAGAAATAACAACTATTTTATTGTTCTAGGTGTGAACACAATAGTAGAAAGGCAGAAGGCAAGAAAGGCAGATAAAAATGCAATGGTTTTTCTTTGATTACTTTCAATACTTGTTTGTTTAAATGCAAAGAGAACCTACAGCTAAAAAATCTAAATAGAATTATAAAAATTTAAGACATAAATATTTGAAATGAGAGTATTTGTAAATACTATAGGTTTTCTAAAAAGGTTTGACAACACTGTTATGGTGAAAGAATGTAATCCATTATTTATCTTCTAAGAAATAAATATTTGTGTGAAAGTTTAGGGCTTTGAGTGCATGCATAGTGGCTTATCTTTTGCTATCCTATAAATACCTTAACAAGAAAAACTTAAGAAAGAAATGATTCATTTTGACTTTTTGTTCAGGAAGGCTAAAAGTAATCACAAGGAAGATGTACAAGGCTGGTAACAGGAGAATGAAGCTGGCTGATGACAATATCCTTCACACAGGAAGAAGCATATAACAGAAAGGATGAGGGTGGAGCTGTAACCTTTCACACCTTCCCAGGTGACTCAATGCTCCAGCCCCAAAAGCTTCTCTTACCTTCATAAAGAGCACCAACAAGTGTAGGCCAAGTGGTCAAATATATAAGAATTTCAGGACATTTACTATTCAAGCTACTAAAAGCATTTTCAGTTTGTGTGTGTGTGTGTGTGTGTGTGTGTGTGTGTGTGTAAATATGGAACCCAAGGCAAAAATATGTCTCAGTGATAAAGGAGTAATTTTCTAGTGTGTGAGGCCCTGAGTTTCATTTTCCGAGCACACTAACAAGGCATAATTCCTATATCTCTATGCATCTTTATTGCCTCTGAATTTCTGGGTCATATTCACCATTTGTGAAAAAGAACATTTATGTCTATTGCATTACCTTTTTTTGCTGCCCAACATTGGTGACAATATTTTGGGGTCCATATTTTGGCATGTTTAATTCATTTTAAATATTGGTTTTAGGGGTTTTGGTTTTATTATTTAGTCATTCATTTATAATTTAGAGTTTAAAATAAAATGCAGGCCTACAATGGAATGCCTTTCTTATAATTTAAGAAAAGTGGCATGAGACAAAATGATGCCATGTGACAGGATTCAAGCAGATTTATTTTTTATTAAGGAAAGGGATCATAAAGAGGGGAAAGGGAATAGGGTAGAGTGGCCTCCAGAGACAGGAGCATCAGGAGAGAGGAGAAAGGAAAAGAGGGAGAGAGCAGAAAGAGAGGGAGAGAGAGAGGCGAGGCAGAGAGGTAGAGAAAGAGAGAGAGATAGATGAGTGGAAGGCAGGACCCTTTTAAAAGGGAGCATAGAGAATATGCACACAGGAGGTACCCTTAGTGGATTCACCTAAGGGTATATGCTGTCAGAATCCTATAACATTTTTGTTGTCAAATAGTTTAAAAAGATCAATTAACATGCATAATGAAATTAACTGGGCAACATGGAAATAGCACAAATCTTTTGATACTCAATCCTTTGATTACTTTGATAAAATTAGCACTTTCTTTGAATGATTATTGAAATATATGTAAGAAGAAATAGATAATCTGTATAAAACTTACATTGGAAACTGTGTAAAATTATTAACCTGTAAAAAGGAATATAATTTTGAAGAGTTGACCTAAATATTAAATGATAGTATGATTATAATTTTTAAAACCATGTAAGGAAAATAAATGATTAAATAGTGACTTAATTAAGTTTACAAATGCTGAGATGAAAGACCATAACAAAAACAATTTGGGGAGGGGCAAAAGGGCTTATTTGGTTTATACTTTTATATCAGAGTTCGTTGTCAAAGGACATTAAGACAGGAACTCAATCAAACATGGCAAGAGCCTGGAGGCAGTTGCTGGTGCAGAGGACATTGAGGAATGCTGCTTGCAGATTTGGTCCTTATGGATTGTTCAGTGTGCTTTCCACAGAACCAGCTCACGGATGGCACTACCCACAGTGGGCTTTGCACTCCCATGTCAATTACTAATTATGAAAAAGCCTTACATGGCTTGCCTACAGCTGGGCCTTAGGCAGGCAACTTCTCAATGAAGGTTCCTTTTTCCCAATGACCCTAGCATGTGTCAAGTCAGCACATGCTGTGTGCTAACTTATTATTTAATGACAGTATTATCTTACTATAAAGGCAAACACTATGTAAAAGGCAAACCAATGGCTAATATTTCATAAACATTGATTCAAAACCTCTGAGTAAATCTGTTAGTTGACTCTTAATGTATAAAATGAGTCCACCTTGGGTTAGATAATGTGCTGTACAATGTTGCCTCAGAATTTAACAATAAGTCTGATGTAACACTGATGAGAATGCTAAAGAAACAAAGTCATCTGATGTCAATTGCTAGGGAAAAAAAATCCAACCTAATTATAACACCCAATGATGAAATGCAAACATAAACATTTGAAGGAATAGGCAATAGTATATACCCGCAAAACATTAAGTACAGCATTAACCTATAGACCAAGTTGTCATAGTCAAGATAGTGTAGCTATGGTGATAAATCAGTTGAAAAGAACAATGAAGTAGTATCAATTGTCCATTTACGGGCTTCAACTACAACAGGCTGATGCCTGGCAGAATAATCTTTCCCTGTGGAAAGTCTTTGATTAGTTCATTTTTAAATTCATCTTTTTTTTATTTCATTTTATATTCCAACCATGGTTCTCCCTCCCATCCCTCCTCTTACCCCATTTTGCCTCCTCCCATCCTCCCTCACTTCCCCCAGACAATCTCCAGTCTGCTCCTCCTCAACTGTAAGGGCTCCCATTAGGAGTCAATGTAATCCAGCACAATAGGTTGGGGTATGGACAGGCTGCCCTCCCATTCATTAAGAATGAACATGGCATCACACCATAGGGAATGGGCTCCAACAATCTAGTTCACATACCTGGAATATATCTCATGGCTATTTCAACAAATGGTGTGGCAATATTTAAATATTTCTCTGGAAAAAATGAACAAAACAAACAAAAATGTACAAAATAAACAAACATGATTTTTATTAAAATTATTATAAAGTAGATAATTTCCCATTAAATTTATGCCAAAAATCTTATGGATTTCTAAGTGAAAGAAAAAGGAAGTAGTCTTAAAGATGGATGAGTTTTTAAATTTGTTTCTAAAAGAAAGACATATAACTCAAAACTGGTAAGATGGATTTTAGTACATTAACAACTCAAAGTATACAAAAGACACTAACACCAGAAAACAATACAAAAACACAGAATCATAGAAAAATTCAGACAAGTATCACATTGAGAATAAGCACAAAAACCCCAACAAGAAAGATCACACAAGTATCTTTAAGAACAAGAAATAAATGCAATTCAGTAGAGCACTATGTGCCAGGTAAAAGAGTAGTAAGAAAAATTCTAATGGAGGATTCAGAAGTCAACTGAAGAAGCAAGAAAAAAAATGGCCAGTTTAGGCAATCACTGGTTAAAGTAGAATTAGCTTGTAGCCACACTATAAATAAATATCCATCAATCAATGCTGGTGTGAATAAATTGTTGCTAACTAAATTAAAGTGTAAGAAGTTATAAATTCAGGCTCTGGCTATTGCAAATAAACTGCTATTAACATAGTTGAACAGATGTTCTTATTGTATGAATGTGCTAATTTGGATATAAGCCTATGAGTGGGATTGCTGCATCTTGTGGTAGACTGATTCCCATTTTCCTGAGGAATCACCATACTGATTCCCAAAGTGGCTGTATGAGTTTGCACTCCCACCAGCAGTGGATGAGTGTTCTCCTTTCTCCACACCCTCTCCAACATAAGTTATCATTGGTGTTTTTTATTTAACTCCATTCTGACTGGAGTAAGATGTTATCTCAGACTTGTTGTGAGTTGCATTTCCCTTATGGCTAAGGATGTTGTGCACTTTCTTATGTGTCTTTCAGCAATTTTAGATTCCTCTATTGAGAATTGTCTATTTAGTTCTGTACCCCAATTTTTAATTGGATTGTTTGGTGTTTGGGAAACTTGCTTCTTGAGTTCTTTGTAAATTTTGGAGATCAGCTCTCTGTCGGGTATGGGATTGGTGAATATTTTTCCCATTCTGTTGGCCACCATTTTGTCTTGCTGTGTCCTTTGCCTTACAGAAGCTTCTCAGTTTCAGGAAGGCCCATTTATTAATTGTCTATCTCAGTGCCTGTGTAATTGGTGTAATGTTCAGGAAGCTGCCTCCAGTAACAATTGTTACAAGGGTGCTTCCCACTATCTCTTCTAAGAGGTTCATTGTGGCTGGATTTATGTTGAGGTATTTCATTCATTTGGACTTAAGTTTTGTGCATGGCAATAGACATGGATATATCTGAATTCATTCAAAGAAAATTTAAATTATATATTTTTGCTTAAGCACCTCTATGAAGGATCTGATAGATAATCTTATCTTTTGTGTGTAAGGTGAGAAAAGAGCCCTTTCAAAATATGGAGGAAAACCTGACCAGCATTTCTTCTACAAGGTGATCAAACTTAACATGAAAAGTGACAACTCACTAAAATACCTACAAAATGTCATGTTGTCCTAAAACTGTCAAATTCATAAAACAAGGAGAATTTGTCACAGCTGGAGGACTCTATGGAGATATTAGAAATTTAATATGACATCTGGTGTAGGATTCGGGAATGGACATAAGCACTAGGGTAAAATTAGTTAAAGAGTTTTAAAAAAGCAGGATACTGTATGAAATTTGGTTAAGAATAATGTACGAGGATGGAGAGATGGCTCAGGGGTTAGAAGCACTGACTGTGCTTCCATAGGTCCTGAATTCAATTCCCAGCAACTACATGGTGGCTCTCAACCATCTTTAATGAGATCTGGCACCCTCTTTTGGCCTGCAGGCTTGCAGGCTGGCAGACAGAATACTGTATAATAAATAAATAAATAAATAAATAAATAAATAAATAAATCTTTTAAAAAGGAGAATAATGTACAACCATCACATTCTCTCATGTTACAAACAGCTGGGAAGCCTTCAGGGCATCTAAATATGGCCACTGTTGTGCAGCTTGGTCTGTATGAGGGCCTCCTGGTGCAACCAGGATCTACCAGTGGTGGATGAACTGGCATTTTTGAGCCCATTCCCTGTAGTGGGATGCCTTGCTCAGCCTTCATTAAATGGGGAGGAGCTTCATCTGACCTAACTTAATGTGCCAGGCTTATTAGGAGGCCTTAATTTTTCTGAGGAGTGAATGGAGGGTCAATTGGGTGGAAGGTGGTGGGAGTTGGAAGAGGGGAAAGAGAAGAAACTGAGGTTGGAATGTAAAATGAGCATTTTTTAAATATATGAATAAATTTTCACTAATTGTGTCAAATGAACCACATGACCATGCAGAATGAATAAGGCCATTATGGTGCAGGACATCTGATTACTCTCTGGGATACCTAAACTACTCTAATGTTTTAGAAAATTCTCACATTTTACAAACTATGATTATTCTCATGAAAGAAAACTACATGTTGAAAGCCTATGCCAAATTTGAACTTTCTCTTTAAATGTTATTCCAAACTGAATTTCAAAGCTCCATCAAAGCAATATTCCCCCAAAGTAAGGACATTTTTCTGCATTATCTTTTAATTATCCTTTTCAGAAATATAGCTAAGAATGGGGATAAATAGCTACTTGAAAAATACAACAATGCAGAATACGTGATAAATACTACACTGTTAACACCACATGTGCTGAATTGGTGTAAAAAATGTTATCTGGAACTCATTAAGATAAAATGTTCACATTGTAAAAATAATTATGGCTAAAATGAAATCTTTTTATACTAAATGTAGAACATGTATTAGTACAGTTGCTATTGATGCATGTATGAAAGGTTCTGAAATGCTTGAAAATAGGTTTACCATATAATCATACAATCCTCCTGGGCTTCACCAAAGGATTTGAAGTCAATTCAGCAGAGAAGTGCCCCCACTGCCATATTGACTATAGTGCTACTGACAAGAGTCCAGTTGTGAAATTAATCCAGATGCATAGCAATGGATGAATGGATAAGAAAATGTGGTACAAGTACTCAGTGGATTACTAGTGGGCTGGTATAGAAACACCTATTTTTATTTTCAATAAAATGTATCAAATTGCAGAACACTACCCTACATGAAATAACTGGGCACAGGGAGTCGCCCAGTACTTTTATTTGTAAGCATAACTCAAAATCCATACTAGCAGACCTGTAAGAACTGTGAAAAATGGGATGAGTATGCATGTCAGTTACAAAAGTGTCACACAGGATAGTTCTGTTTGGGATGCATATCCATTGAATAGCACAGTGAATATATTGAAGCTAGTAAAGGGTTTGATCCTAAGCATTTTCAGGCATTGAAATATTGACTAATTCAAGATAATTGAGCCCATTGTATTTATAAACCACAATATGAATCTTTGTTTCAAAAGGAATACATAAAAATACATTATTAACATGGAGTAAATATTTTAAAATACTGAATAAAGATGCTGAGATGCCATGTTTAGAAAAAGACTTCCAGAATTTTTTTCTTCATTTTTCTTTTTTTGTTTTACATCCTTGCCACAGTATCCCCTACCTCCACTCCTCTTATTCCTTTCCTAGACCTGGCCTCTGCCTTCTTCCACCCTCAATTCAGTCCCCCTCTGTTTCTGTTCAGGAAGGGCAGGCCTTTCATGGGTATCAAAAAAGCATTGGCATATCAAGTTGCGCCTCTCCTTGTATTAAGACTGGGCAAGCAATCCAGTATGAGGGATAGGTTCTCAAAGGCAGCAAAAGCATTAGGGACAGCCCTTGCTCCCACAGGTAGACTAAATTGCTCAACTGTGATATATATGAACAGGGCATGGGTTGGTCCCAGGCCAGGCTCCCTGGTTGTTTCTTGTGATGTCCTTGTCCCCTCTCATTCCTGAAGTCATTCCTCCTCTTCAGCAGGATTCCCCAAGCTTGAAGTAAAGTTTGGTTGTGATTCTCTGCATCTGTTTTCATCAGTATTTTAAGAAAATGTAAATGTCAGTGTCCATGAGGTAAAATATCAACAGAAATCAGTAGGTAGATTTATTATTTATCTTTGATATTAGTTATGACTCTCAGAGATACTGTTAGAACTTTTCATTCTATTTTTTATTAACTATCAATAGGCTTTTTGTTTAATACTTTAAGACTCATAAGAGACACATACATTGAAGTTCATGTAAAATACTATGAAATTCATGCTGAAATCACAATCTCTTGTTTGATTGGATGGTAATCTATTCTTAACAAAAGGGTTGATTTTTCTAAGCAACTAAAAGCAATTATTTTTTATGTGGCTAAGAATTTAAGGTCCCAGCATGTCTCAAAAAGGACTGGAGCTGCAGAGGTGATGGAAGCTCCAGATGTGGGAGCAGAAACATCAAGGATATCTGATCATGATCAGTGTTCACTCAGTAAGCAGCAAGGAGTGTGTAACTGGAGTTTCTGTTCTGCCTGGTCCCACAACAATTTAGGCCAAATAAACAGGCAGAAATTTATAATTATTAAACTGTTTGACCATTGGCTTGGTCTTCTTATTGGCTATCTCTCTCTTAATAATTAACCCATTTCTATTTATCAAATTACTTCCACATGGTGTTTTTTTAATTTAAATTCTTTAATTACTATTAATATTTACATATCCATCCCCCATTCCCTCACCCTCCCATCTTCCATGGTCCCCATCAACCGCCCCTAGCCATCCCCCATATCCTCCCCAAGGATAGTGAGGCTTTCCAACAGGGACCTTCAAAGCCTGTCATATCGTTTGGGGGAGGGTCTAGGCCCTCCTTGCTGTATCTGTATAGTGGGAAATTACCAATACCAAGCCAAGTGGAAATATAAGGGTATTTAATAGGGAAAAGCCTTACTTACAGAGCAACCTAGCCAGCTGGCGTGGTAGCATTCTGTATGCAAGCCCAAAAGTGAAACCGAAAGAGAAAATGCAGTCACACTACATCACCCTGACCATGTCATCGAAAACGTGGTCAGACACACCTGTAGCCAGCCCCTAAGTAGGCGTGGCTACAGCTTTCCATACAATTCCCCTTTTAGTCTAAAAGAGGATTGAAACTTAACAGTGTAAAAGATCCAAAATTCCCAATCATAAAGGTAAAATATAAGAAGATATGTCACATCCTAACTATCTATTTTAACTAAACCCTAAAGTCATCTGAAAGAGGTGTCCAAGCCTGAACACCTCCTTCCAATCCCAACCATAAACAATAGGAAGCTATCCCTAACTAGGTATATACACTATCCTAAGTGACAACAATGGGGAAAGTGGGTGTAGCATTCTCCAAGTTATTTCCTGCTAAAATGAGATGATGATAGTCATGTGGGGTCCTGTGGGAAGAAAATATTAGTGTAGCAAAAGTCTGGAATGGATTGTATCCAGTCCATGTTAGATGGGATTCTCTTGATAGAAGATTTCACTTGAAATCCTCAACTTGATTGAAGTCAGTATCTGAAGCTTTGGCCGGAGTGTCAGTTGAAATGGAGCAACTTGGATTCAGTGCAGTCGAGGAGGTGTGGCCCACTTTCTTTCCAGCATGTCCAGGGATTGCTGTCAGGCAGGTCTTCATTGGCTGTGTGGGACTCAAACATAAACAGTTACCAGAGAAATGTTTGCTTCTGTATGTACACATGCTGGGGAATGCAACCATGAGAGCATAACAATTATGAGAGGGTATACACCTTGAGAGAAAGATCCAAAAAAAGACAAAGACAGTCCCTAAATTCTTTCATTCTGTATTACATCAATTGGCTTCTTGATACAACACAGAAACACTAAAGTTTAGTTAAATAATGTGCTTGTATTTTAGAGGAGGAAAGCCAAATACACCTCTAAATCCAGCATTGATTTTATTGAATAAGGACTAGGAAATAAAGAGAAATAGAGTTTTTTGAGAGACAGCTGTAAAGTTTACAATATGGCACATTCCTTTTGTTTGATGGTTATAGCTACCTTGTCTTCTTAAGTATCTACCCATGCAGTGTCCTTTGCCTACTGAAGATGAGTTTTCCTGTGACGATAAAAGCAAAACACTTCCTTTTCCTTTGGGAGGTTTCTATTTAGTTTATGAGATATACCTTAGTAGAATACCTGTCATTTGTCCTTGTTGAGAGGTTTTTCCTTTTCCACTCAAATCTTGATCAACTTTGATGGTATCCAAAGTTTTTCTTCTCCTGTAGAAACCAATGCAAAACCCATACCCCAACTTAACACATGTCCTGGGTTCCATACAGACATTAGTACATCTTTGAAGTATACCGGCTGATTGAGTTCAGCAGATTTTTTTCCGTAGTCCCGTGTCTTTCTGCAGCTGTTTGTCCTTTTTCATTGGCATTAAGAAAGTTTAGTGTTAATAAAGCATTATGAAACCTATGTTTGGGGGGGTTTAGTCTTCCAAGCTTGTTTGTTGAGCATGTCCTTAAGTGTTCTATTAGATCTCTCAACCACTACTTGTCCTGTAGGATTGTGTGGTATACCGGTAACATGCTTTATGTTATAATATTTGAAAAATTGTTCCAGTTTTGTAGAGACATATGCTGGAGCATTGTCAGTTTTTATTTGTGCAGGTATACCCATAACTTCCATCACTTCTAGCAGGTGTGTAATAACAGAATCAGTTTTTTCAGAGTTAAGAGGAGTAGCCCATTGGAATCCTGAGAATGTGACTATAGTATGATGCACATATTTCAAATTTACAAACTCTGCAAAGTGAAAGACATCCATCTGCCAAAACTCATTTCTCTGAATGCCCTTAGGATTACAACCTGCTGGCAATGGAGTTTGGTTATAAAAGGAACAAGTAGGACAGTTTTTCACTATCTCCTTGGCTTGTTGCCAAGTGATGGAGAAGTTCTTTTTCAAACCTTTGCTATTTACATGATGTTTCTTATGAAATTCTGAGGCTTCTAGCACACTTCCAATTAATAAACGATCAATCTCATCATTGCCTTGTGCTAGTGGGCCTGGCAGACCTGTATGGGATCTGATATGTGTAATATATATATAGGATTACTTCTGTTTCTGATAGTTTCCTGTAATTGTAAAAGCAGAGAAGATAATTCTGTATTATCAGGAAAAAATTCTGCAGTCTCAATATGTAACATGACTCTCTCTGCATATTGAGAATCAGTAATTATATTAAGAGGTTCTGTAAAACCCATAAATACCATGAGAATTGCATATAATTCTGCCTTCTGTACAGATGTATATGGACTTTGAACTACTTTACTTACCTCACCTGCTTTATAACCTGCCTTACCTGATTTGTTGGCATCAGTGTAGAAGGTAAAAACTCCAGAAATGGGAGTTTGCCTTACAATACATGGAAGAATTGAGACTGTCTTTTTTTATGAATTTAATTCTGTCAGTTTTGGGATAGTTGTTGCTAATTGTTCTCATAAAGTCAGTAAGAGCTATTTGCCAATATTCATTATCCTTCCACAAGGAGGAAATTTCTTCATTAGTTAAAGGTACTATAATTTCTGCTGGATCTTTACCAGTCAGCTGACAAAGTCTTAATTTACCCTTTAAAATCAAATCAGAAATCTTTTCTATATATGTCTTTAATTTTTTATTCTGTTTATGTGGCAGAAATATTTATTCCAATATAGTGTCTTCCCTTTGCATCAGAATTCTAGAAGGGTACTCTCTGGATGGCAAGATAACCAGAATATAGTCTAAATCAAGGTTCATCCGATCTACATGTGCATCCAATATTCTGTTTTCTACCTATTGTAACTCTTTTTCTCCCTCAGCAGATAATATTCTCGGACTGTTTATGTCCTTATCACCTTTAAGGGCCATTTTTAAATGCTTTAAGTCATGTCCGTCTACACCAATAATCATCTGCAATTGAGAAATTTCCCCTAATAATTTATGAAGAGAATTAAGAGTTTGTTACTGATCTCTCCTAATTTGTACCTTTTGAGGTCTGATTCTCTGTAAGTCTATCTTGTAACCTAAATAGTTAATAGAATCTCCTCTTTGTATCTTTTCTGGGGCAATCTGTAATTCCCAAAGAGGCAGAACTTCCTTCACCATTTCAAACATACGTTCCAATGTTTCCTTATTAGAATCTGATAAAAGAAGGTTTGTCAGCATTCTCCACTTACCTGACTTCTTTTTGATAACAAATACAGGAGAATTCCAAGGACTGGTAGATTCCTCTATATGTCCAGCATCTAGCTGTTCCTGTACTAACTATTCTAAAGCCTCTAGCTTCTCAGAGGTCCTACCCAAACTGGTTCATCTGTAAGCCACTTCAATGGCAGGGTCTTTGGCTCCTCTGAAGGTCCATCATTTGTACCTAGTTTCTGTACAGCAGGGATGGTTGGTAACCATTTTCCATAGCATCTTACTAGATCTTTTCTACTATCTAAAGATTGTACATAATTTGTGACACTAGAGGAATATTAATTTCATTGCTGTAAGAGATCATGACCCCATAGATTTATAGCTATATCTGCCACATATGGTTTCAGTATCCCTTTCTGTCCTTCTGGTCCAACGCAGACCACCAAGTTAACACTCTGTCGAACTCTAGATAGAGTTCCAATTCCTAAAAATTGTACATTTGCCTCTCTAAGAGGCCATTTCTGAGGCCAAGACTTTTGAGTAATAATAGTTACATCTGCCCCAGTGTCCACTAAGCCAGAAATAACTTTATTATTAATTTTCATTTTCAACTGAGGCCGTTTATCATTAATAGAAGCTTGCCAAAATATGCGTTTCTCATTTTGTCCATTCATACTTGATTCTTCATCACTATTCAAACTACCGTCTAGAGCAGTATCATTTTTCAAAATAGGCAAAGAACTATCTATTGGTCTTGTAAGAGATTCTCTCCCACTACTACTGGGAATGACCTGACCATTCTGGATGTGGGGGGCCTTCTTGAGTCCCCCCTTGGGGTTTCCCAAACTTAATGGGTTTCCTTGTATGTGCCTGGTCGATCTACATTTATTGGCCCAGTGTCTGCCCTTACCACATCTTCTACACAATCCAGAAGGCAGTGGCCTTCCATATGAGGCATTGTTAGAATTCATTTGTGTACAATTTCTCTTAGTATGTCCCATTTTACCACAGTTGAAACATCTAGGTTCCTGGTGCCTTCGTGGTCTCCAGGGGAAGGCTCTATCTACCCAAGGTTCTGGTTCATAGTAGTAGTAACCTCTAGCCTCTTGGTACCTATGTTGTCATCTGTAAGGTGCTTCTCCTTTCCAAGCCCTTACATCCTCACCTCTAGACCTTTTAATTTCCTGTTGCCTTTTTAAACCTTTTGAAATGGCTTCTCCTACCCAAGGTCCAGTATCTTGTACGTTATAATCAATGTTGGCTGCATACAAAATCCATTCTTCTAGTGGAGCTGATCTGATCTTTAAAGGCAAAAGTATTCTTTTGCATATTGGGCTTGAATTTTCATAAGCTATTGTATATATAATTGATTGTCTTGTTTCTGGATCTGTTACCTGTAATTCTACTGCCCTAGTTAACCTTTGTAAGAAATCCTGGAACTGTTCTGTAGGTCCCTGTTCTATTCTGGTATAAGCTTCTAGGCGTTCTCCTGGCTCACAAACCTTATCCCAGGCATTTAATGCTGCTTTCCTGCATAGATAGTACATCGTCATCATATTCAGCCTGAACCTGTGGGTTAGCATAAATACCTTGATCAAGAAGCTTATATAGAGGGGCTTTGAAACCTTCCTTTATGCCCTGATGCTCAAGGAGCTTGGCTTCTTCCCTTACTAATGCCTTCCACTGGATTTGGCGTGAATTCTCAAGTACATCTGCTACCAATCGTTCCCAATCTGTGGGTGTCAACCTGTTAAATGTTGCCCAGGAATGTAATAGCTGTTTTATGTATGGGCTATGGTGACCATATGAGACAACTGATTCTTTAATATTCTTAAGATCCTTCAACTGTATAGGTTGCCATTCATAAGCCATCTGTCCATGAGAGTGTTTCTTAGAAGCTGGCTTTTCTACCATGGTAGCTGGGTACACTAATGGTGTATGAGTAACAACCTTAGAAGAATAGTCACGATACCTGGGTGGAGTAGGTGCCTGGGATTGGAGTGATTCTGCTTCTGAGGTATCCCAATGATCTTTAAGCCTAGCAATGATATCCTTTTGAAAAGTTTCAATCTCCTTAATCATAAAAGATTGCAAGCACATTAGTGAATCTGTGAATTGCTCTAACTGCTCATCTACATGTTTTTCAAGGTCTTTAATACTATCATCCTTAGGCAGCATCTGGATGGCATGGAAACTGCCTTTTAGGTATTGGAGTCTAGATTAGAGGTCATGATTTGCTGATTTTGAATCCTCAGCAATTGACCGTATGGACCTATGTAATCTGTCACCCCTGTACTGTAAATCTGTAAATTATCTTCCAAACATTCAAATCTAGACTCAAATCTGCTACTTTGGATGCTTCAATAATTGATTGAATGGCATTGTCCAATTTTTCAAACCTATCCTGGTATTTTGCACCATTGCATCTAGTTGCTGGGTAACATTGCCTATCTGAGTTTCTAGCTGGCTACAGATATTCTTGAGCTCCTCATTGTCTTCTGACAGCCTAGCCTCTAAGGCCTCAGACATGGAGGATCTCTCTGTGTTTATCTTATCATAAATAAGCTGCAATTCATCAGACAGCTCTATCTTTATCGTATTGGACACAGAGCCAAGCTTATCATCCAATTTCCGTTCCACTTGCTGCACAATTGTATCTGACCAATCTGTTCTCCAAAACCTCATTGCGTAAAGCTGTTATTTCCTGAAAGTATGTGGTGAGGTTATCCTTATCCTTATTCCTGAATCCTCTGACTAGTAATACTATTTGTACCAGCAAGCTAACTGCCATTATGACATATAGGCCAGTAATTGGCAAATTAACATCCTCCTCAAACAGTGAATTCAAGTAATAAGCAAAAATATTACCAATTTTAGCAAATGATAAATATTCTGCCATAATTTTACCTGACTTCTAATCCAGATGCAGTAACTATATTTGACCAGCAGGTAGCACAGGCATTCACTTAGTCCATGGTGTTTGGCAGCAGTGGGTCAGTGGTGTAGAGAGTCACAAAAGTGGCTGCGCTTATCTTAGAAAGTATATGTTCTTGCGGCCGCAACCACTGAAACAGATGAGGCTTTACCACATCAGCGGCCAGGGGAAGCCTCTGCTGAAAGCCGAGGCCTTTGTGACTCTAGGCAGCTAGAAACTGTCTCCATGTTGTGCAGATAGTTCTGAGCAGCTCATCAGCAGTGGGTCGGCTGCCAGCCGGGAGCACCTGTGGAGAGAGGATGCGTTCCGGGCCTAGGCCGCAGGCCCGGTGGAACCCACAGCCTGTCCCAAATGGGGTGCAGGTTTCCAATATCCCGCTTCTGACACCAGATATAGTTGCAAATTACCAATACGGAGCCAAGTGGAAATATAAGGGCATTTAATAGGGAAAAGCCTTACTTACAGAGCGACCTAGCCAGCCAGCATGGCAGCAGTCTGTATGCAAGCCCAAAAGTGAAACCGAAAGAGAAAATGCAGTCACACTACGTCACCCTGACCACTCCCTAGCAAGCGTGGATAGACACACCTGTAGCCAGCCCCTAAGTAGGTATGGCTACAGCTTCCCCTACAATAAATTGTATCCCTCCATAGGGAATGGACTCTAAATTCCGTTTGTGCTCTAGGGTTAAAGACTGACTCTACTGTTAGAGGTCCCATAGACCTTCATGGCCTCCTAGCTGACACCCACATTCAGAGGGCTTGGTTTGGTCCAATGCTATTTCCCCAGCTTTAAGACTACAGTCTCCATGCTTTCACTAGGTCAGCTCAACTATTTCTGTGGGTTTCTGCAGCACAATCTTGGCTCATTTGCTCATCCCTCCTCCCTCTCCACAATTGGATTCCGGGAGAGTGGTTCAGTGCTTAGCTGTTTGTGCCAGTTTCTTTTTCCAACAGCTACTGGATGAAGGCTCTAGGAATGGTAACCAAGGTAGATACCAATCTCATTATAGGGGAAGGGCATCAATGGCATTTTCTCTACCACTGCTTGTATTCTTAGTTGGGATCATCCCTGTGGATCCTCTAACATTTCCCCTGTGACAGATCTCTCCATACCTGTACTGTCTCCCTCTATCAAGGGATCTCCTTTCTTGTCCTCCTCTATTCCTCCCATCTCAGTCCTCATATTATCCTCCCCCTTCCAATCTTTGCTTCCCACCTCCTTTATCTACACCCATGCCCCGTGCTCCCACTTTGTTCTGGGGTTCTTGTCCCCCTCCCCTTCTTCAAGGGACTATGCAATCTTCTCTTGAGGTCCTCCTTGTTTTCTAACTCCTCTGGCAGTATGGATTGTAGACTGGTAATATTTGGCTCTATGTCTGAAAGTCATATATGAGAGAATACATACCATATTTAACTTTTTGTGACTGGGTTACATCACTCAGGATGGTTTCTTCTCATTCCATCTATTTGCCTTCGAATTTCAAGATTCCATTTTTTTTTCTGCTGAGTAGTACTCCATTGTGTAAATGTTCCACATTTTCTCTAGCCATTCTTCAGCTGAGGGGCATCTAGATTGCTTCCAGGTTCTGGCTATTACAAATAATGCTGCTATGAATATAGTTGAACACGTCCTTATTGTATGAATGTACATTCTTTGTGTATATGCCCAAGAGATGAATTTCTGGATCTTGACTAATTCCCAATTTCCTGAGAAACCACCATACTAATTTCCAAAGTGGTTGTACAAGTTTGCACTCCCACCAGCAATGAAGGAGTGTTCTTCTTTCTCCACATCCTGTCTAACATAGACTGTCATTGGTGTTATTGATTTTCGCCATTCTGATAGGAGTAAGTTGGTATCTCAGAGTGATTTTGAGCTGTACCTCCCTCATTGCTAAGAAGGTTGAGCACTAAGTGTCTTTCAGCCATTTTAGATTTCTGTTGAGAATTCTCTATTTAGTTCTGCCCTCCACTTTTTTAATTGCATTGTTTGGTGTTTTGGTGGCTAGCTTCTTGAGTGCATTGTATATATTGGTGATCAGCCCTTTCAGATATTGGGTTGGTGAATATCTTTTCCCATTCTATGGGCCTGCTTTTATCTTGCTGACTGTGTCCTTTCCTTTCAGAAGCTTCTCTGTTTCAGGAGGTCCCATTTAATACTTGTCAATCTCAATGTTTGTGCTACTGGTGTTATGTTCAGTAAGCAGTCTCCTGTACCAATTAGTTTAAGGGTACCTCCTATCTTCTTTTCTAGGAGGTTTAGTGTGGCTGAACTTATGTTGAGGTCTTTGATCCATTGTGATTTAAGTTTTGTGCATGGTGATAGATAGGGATCTATCAGTAAACTTCTACATGCCCAAATCCAGTTACACCAACACCATTTGTTGAAAGATGCTTTCTTTTTTCCATTGTATAACTTTAGCTTCTTGGTCAAAACTCAGGTGTTCATATGTGTGTGAGTTAATATTAGGGCTTTCAATTTGATTCCATTGGTCAACCTTTCTATTTTGTGCCAGTACCAAGCTTTTTTCAGGACTGTGGCTCTATAATAGAGGTTGAAGTCAGGGATGGTGATACCTCCAGAAGTTCCTTTATTGTAAAGGGTTGTTTTTGTTGTCCTCATACACGGTTGTTTGGGCTATCTTGGGTTTTTTGTTTTTCCCTATGAAGTTGAGTACTGTTATTTCAAGGTCTGTGAAGAATTGTGTTGAGATTTTGATGGGAATTGCATTGAATCTGTAGATTATTTATTGGCAAGATTGACATTTTACTATGTTGATCCTACCTAACCAAGAGAATGGGAGATCTTTCCATTTTCTGATATCTTATTTAATTTTTTCTTTAATGACTCAAAGTTGTTACTATACAGGTCTTTCTTGTTTGGTTAGTGTTACCCCAAGACATTTTATGTTGTTATTTGGTATTTTAAAGGGTGATGTTTCTCTGACTTCTTTCTCAGTGTATTTATCATCTATATATAGTAGGGCTACAGATCTCTTTTAGTTAATCTTGTATCCTGCTACTTTGCTGAAGGTGTTTATCAGCTGTAGGAGTTCCCTGGTAGAGTTTTTTGGGTCAGTCATGTAAACTATCATATCATCTGCAAATAGAGAAAGTTGACTTCTTCCTTTCCAATTTATATCCCCTTGATCTCCTTTTCTTGTCTTATTGTTCTAGATAGAACTTCAAGGACAATATTGAAGAGGTAAGGAGTGAGTGGACAGATTTGTCTTGTTCCTGATATTAGAGGAATCACCTTGAGTGAATGTGGATGTCAGCTAGGAGGCCTGGGAAAGCTATGGGACCTCTGGATGTGGATCAATATTTATCCCTAGTATACAAATGGACTTTGTGAGTCCATTCCTCATAGAAGGATACTCTCTCATCCTAGACATACAGAATTGGGGGAGGACCTAGGCCCAGCTCCAAATGATTTGACAGACTTTGAAGATCATTCATAGAAGGCTTCACCCTCCCTGGGGAACAGAATAGGTATGGGATAGGGGGGCATGGGAGGATGGGTGGAAGAGCAAACTTGGATTGAGATGTTAAACAAGCTTATTTCTAATTTAAATTTCAAAATTGTAATAAATACAATACTTCTAAGGCTTACTCAACCCAAAGCCTACCCTTGATTATCCCAAGGCTTCTGCTGTTCAGACATACTGAAATGCTACATCTCCACATCTTACTTTTACTTATTCTCCTTGTGTAATGACTCAGCTAGAATTATTTCAATAGTTGAAGAGTAGCTATATATCAGCTAGAATAGAGTGATATAATTTAAAATTCAGTGACTCACTTGGTCATTGAAAATATTCAGATTGCTGTCTGGAAGCTTAGCAGAGAATTTTTGCAAGCTTCTAGCTGACTGTTGGACTATTTGTCTCTGGGATATGGTGATTTAGGCATGATGGAATCAGCGTATTTATAATTCTTGTGTTGTTTGTTTCTAGGACTACAGAAACATGAATGGGCATAGGCCCAGAAACAACACAAAACTCAGTTAATGCAGATTATAGACCATCTATATTGGGAGAGGCAGAGTTTAAGTGTTACAAACACATAAGTACCACGAAGTCTTTCTTGAGAATCATTTCTTATCATATGCTACTCATTTGCCCTCTTTTATGCAAAATGCATACAACCTTCAGTGAAGCCATCCATAAACTCTCATCACAGAAGTGAGCTCATATTTAAAAGTCTGACATACTATGTAACTAAGGTCTCTCTTTCCACTCCTCTCTCTATTGTATTCCTTTTTATCTATCCTACATCAGTCTCTCCTTTTTCCTATCTTCTCCTACAGCCCTTTACCTTTTTCTTTCTTCTGCCTTTTTCTGCTTCTGTTCCCCCTTAGATGAGCAGCATTTGTCTTCAACATCTTTTGCTATGACCTCACCACAGATACAAGGAGAAACCAAGACTCTGTGGCTCAGAATCCTTGAATTTTACTTATATTCTGTTTTCTTCAATTATGTACAGAACCAAAATGAACTGAGAACACCCATCTTTCTTCAGACTGCAGATACATGACCCTTCCATCAGTTTGGCAGCTCAAGCTTCTCACCAGTGAGGAAACTCTCTTTTCCCAATGTAAAGTTCCATTAAAGATCTGACCAATAAATAACCTATCAGGTAAAGATCCTCAGACATGCTCCCACCAGGGCTCTCCCACTGAACACTCAAGTTGCATATATGAGGTAAGCAGAAATGCCTGGTGGAAAGCATCATTTGATATGCAAAGAAACACAAGGCTTCACCCAAACTTTCTTCACTGCTTGGATCTTTTATCCCCATTTCCCAGTGGGGTCTATATTCCTCAAGAAGTTTGACCCAGTGTGCAATCTGTCTTCTGATGAGACTTTGAATGTGAAAGTGTTTATTCTCTTCTGCCCTTTCTTCTTGCATGATATGACTTGTGATGTTCCTCCAATGTCATTTTTAAAAGTCTTACTAGAATAAAAATGCTGAGTTGTAGAGCTCACACCCAACAGGTACATCTACAAAATAATTCCCAGACCTATATCTCAAGGATTATTATGGAAGATCAGGCAGAAAGATTGTAAAAGCCAGAGGAACAATAGTTTTCTGAGAAATTGTGTCTCCTAGGAATGTCAAGAGGAGCTGTGTTCAGGTCCAGTGTCTATTGATTTGGTAAAATGGTAACTTCTGGTTTGGTGTAGCTATAGGCCACCTTCCCTTCCAAGACAAATTTGAGGATATAGATGGTGGAATACTCTATAGTCTCTGAGCTTTTGTGTAGCTGATGCTTAGAATAAACCATTGAAAAGTCCATGCTTTGTAGAAGTATAAACACACTGAATGTTAAGTCTATTTGGGCCTTAATATTAGGCTCAGAAGGAGGGCAGAAGGCTAGCAGCGAAAAATCTCAGATCATATGATTGTGGAGTTAGCTAATGATTTCTGTACTGGTCACTGTAAGCCTTGTCCCTTTTACTTTTGTTCATCTTTTCTCAAATTTTACTGCTTATCCTACAAAAATAACTTTTTTGGGGATTTTGGGAAAGATGGATGTTGATCATATTGTCTACTTTTGCTACTGTAGAAACTGTGTGTTTTGTGAAATCCTATTCATTACTTTATCAGCTTGGGAGGGAGGTGATGCTGTACAGAGAGAACATTCTTATTCTTGTAATACACAGGATATTAGTTCTTAACCTGTGGGTTGTGACTCCTACACTTGGGTCACATAACAGATATCCTGCATATCAGACATTTACATTATGACTCATCACAGCATCAAAATTACAGTTATGGTTGGGAATCACCACAACATGAGAAATTGCATTTAAGGTTCACAGCATTAGGTTGGTTAATAACACTAGGTTAGACAGACAGAGGGACAGACAGACAGATAGAGAGACATAGAGAAAGATAACAGAAGATGTTAGCTAGATTATAGATGAGAGAGAGAGAGAGAGAGAGAGAGAGAGAGAGAGAGAGAGAGGTTTCAGTTCAGTTCTGTGGTCTGCATGGTACATAAGTTTCAATTCTAAATTTTGTATTATTAGTAACTTGTTTTCATAAGATAATAGTTGTTACTGTGTGAATCTATGAAGACAAAACAGACCCTTGGGGGTCATTAGTCAAAGAATCATCTGATCTTTCTTGTTGGGTCCCAGCTCTCATTGAATGATTGCTTCAAAGAAGAGAAGAAAGAAAGTCAGAAATAATGAAAGAAAATAAGAATGGAAGGAACCTGAGGAAAACACCCAAGGTTAACTTCTGGTGTACACATGAACAAGGTCATGGACAGAGAGACAGACAGACAGACAGACAGAAAGACAGACAGATACACACTCACACACACACACACACACACACACTATTAAAATTTCAATAGTTATTGTTGTCTTTACTGGGTAGATAGAAAAGTTCAGAGAGGGGCCTGCTCTTTTATTTCACTGATTTTCGAAATGGGAATCTAGTTAGATTGTCTGCAATCAATATTCTAAATCTATTCTACAAACGAAAGTTTTAAAATCCAAGCGAAAAACTTTTACATCTATCTGCACATAAATTAATCTCTAGTTCAAGTCTACTCAACAATTTTCTGAAAAAGATAGAAATGCCTATAATTTTATACTTTTAAATATAATAATCAATAGCTCTATTTAGATATTGAACAATTAAAATGACCTGCTGTACTGAAGTATTTGCTTATTGTGAAGTAATTTGACTTGCCAAATATGCCCAGTTGTTATCTACATTAATTGTTGATGTCACAATTTCTCAGGTACAATCCATCAATCTAGAGCAGAATCTAGTTGCTAACTTTGTAGTTTAATCTGAATGGCTACACATACTTCAAGAATGTACTGAGCAAACAAAATGTCCACCAAGATAAAGGTAATATTGAAATTTATGTTTGTTTGCTTCTTCACAAAGTATCCCAAAATGAGTATATTCAAACATTACAGGTTTATTTTCTCATGGTTCAGAAGTCTAGATGTCTAGGAAAATGTATTGACAAGATTATCCATGTTCTCTGTTTTCTCACTGTAATTTTTAGATTTCATTTTCCCTGTCTTTTCAAATAGGACTTACTTTTAGTTTTTTTATGTGTATGGGTGCCTGTAGAGACCAAAAGAGAATGTTGAATCTCCTAGAGCAAGCTATGTAGGAGGTTATGAACCACTATATGTGAGTACTCAGGAATTGAACTGAGGTTCTCTGTGACATCCCCAAGCTGGATATGTTAGAAGCAGTCTTCTTCCATCCTTCTCTTAACAGGGGTGTCTCTAGATTGGAATTATTCCTTAGATTATTAAACAGTAGCATTCATGCAAGGTGTAAATCAAGAAACTTCCTAAGGCTAAGAAGCAGAACTTGTATACTTCCATGTCTGGCAATTGATCTTTGGACAATAAAAAGATAAAAATAGTTAAAGAGTAAAGTGATAGGCAATGTACTGTGTATAAGATGAGGAGACAGGATGTATATCAGTACAGAGCAAGATAAACATTTGTGACCCCTCATAACTGACTCACAAATCAAAAGGCAATTTCCCTCACCAAAAGGACATCAAAGGTAATATATACAACTGAAAACCATGCATCTCTCTGTAATAAATCCAATGATTGGTGCAAAATTAAATAGGCTATGGAACAATGTCTATGAAGTAACTAACAGAAAAGATTTACATTTACAATGCTTGCAGTGTCACAGAAGAAATATAATTAATGACTTTAGAAGGGAAAAGTGCTATTAGTTGGTTTCTGGTTTAGTTTTATCATTATTTTAAGGAAGGATAGTGCAGTAATGTTTACTGACAGATGTTTTTAGACAATTTCAGGTTTAGATTATTTTGTAAAAATGAAAGGATGAAAAGCTTTGCTATTTTACTTTAAAGAAAATACCTGCCATTGAAGTGTTTTGTAACAATGTGCATCCCTAAGCTTCATGAACTAGAGAGCAAAGAATATTTGCATAATACTATACTTAGGATTCCTCCTTATGCCTGTGTTTGTTTTTCATTAAATATGTAAGATTTTCTAAAACCACCTAAAACCCAATGTGCTGCAGGCTGAATTCCAAATTTTTATTTTTATTCCTAAGGTACAGGCAGGCAAGCATGTTCTGAGAGAAGTATTGCATGCAGGCACCAATGAATCAGAGAAATTTTTGTCTCCTATTGTTACTACTTTGCTATTGCTTAGGTATCAGCATTATTGTTTCCAAATTCAGTGATAATTACTCATTATTTTTAACATATGTTCCATTAGATTATATAAAAATATGATATTGTGATTCTGTGAATTTTGTGAATTTCATTGTATCAATTATCCCAGTGTCTATGTAATTCCATGCCTATAAATATTATTTTGATATGCATGGATTTTTGCCATTATTCCTATAACCTTATTTTCCTTTCCTACTGATGGGAGAGATTATCTTTTCATTTGATTGTGCCCAATGTACACACTATGTACTCTTTGTGTCAATCAGAAGAGGGGTCCAATTTGTTGTCTTACTCTTGACCCAGGGTTAGGTTTGTAAGAATCTCAAAAAAATTTATAGAAAAAAAAACTGTGGTTTTAAGAGTAATTTCTCAATTTTTAAAATAAGTATATTTTCTTTATTTTTGTATTCCTGTCTCTCCCTGTTTCTCTGCATCTCTTTCTCTATATCTCTCTTTTTTCTGTCTCTCTGTCTTTAACATGTTTGTGTGTGCATCTGTGTGTGTTCACACACAAACATGTGCCTATGTTATCCATAATGATTAGTAATTCACCATTATCTGCCAAAGCTTCACATGGCAAGGTGTGCTTTTTTAACTTTAAAAAAAAGTAGGATTGACTTCATATTTACCTTAACACTCCATGTGGATAATGTCATGGCTGAATACTGTCCTCAGGAGGCTCAGTTTATTGACTATTTTCACCAAGAACATCTTTGGGTACCAATTTGGGTGATCACCTCCTTAAGATTCTTTGGACTTTCACCATGGGTGCTCAGGAGACTATAGTATTTGACTGAGCCCATGTCACTGTGACATCCAGTGCCACTGTAGCATCCCTTCCTGGCAGAAAGATGTCTGCCTTACTTCTTTTACAGAATGGCTTAATGAATGCTCAGTTATTGCAGCAACTGCTGTTCTACTAGTTCTGCCATGCAGCTTCCTCTGTTGCCACCAGGCTCTGTATATCTGTTGCATTTTTTGATGTTTTTTGAACAGCTGGCACTATTGCAAGTATGCAAGGCAAGATCCCTCCAGAGAAGACTTCTGTTGAGACACAACATTGGATCACCGAGGGAGACAGCACTGGTAGTGTCTCCCAGCTGATTCATTAAATGAGCCTGGGCATCTGCTTATACAGTATGGAGTTTGAATACTAACAGCCATTTATCTGAAGCAGTCCCAGCCTTGCTGCTTCACAACAGTCATTGTAAGCCCCTTCCCAGATCACCAGAGAAAGTGTTTTCCCTCTTGCCCCAATGGTAATGGTTTCAGAACCATCTGTATCTCACCCACACTTGATAGCAGAATATTTGCAACAACAGCTTTCAGGCATCTTAGGTTGAGGTTCTACCTTCTCAAGCCAGGCAACCAGATTTAATCTTTGTGTGGTTGACTTAAGGTATCTATAGAGTGTCAAAGATGGCTAGGGCTGGCAAAATTGTAGTGCACTGTGGCACAAGACTGATGGTACTTTTGCTCAAGGAAGCCTAGGTAGCAAGGGGAAATCCAATGGTCAAATATGGAACTATAATTGCCCATTTCCAACTTATTAGCTCAATTAAAGGCAAGGGAGAGTCAAAAGAAGACTTACTGTATGAATTTAAAGAACTCAGCATTAATACCAATTGATATTTTAACAAATCTTAACTCCATAAACACTAGGTATTATCAAGTGGTTCTGTTTGGGTCTTGGTTACTTGAACTTAAAAATGAAAGTAGTTAACCTGCTAGTTTGTAGGAATATTTTTTTAAAAAAAGATGCTATGATATATGACATAAGATGGCAGTAAATCTAGGTGTAATATCTAAAGAACAAATGAATAATTACACAGTAAATGGAAGTTGAAGCTGTGAAGCCTTGAAATAACAGAAAATGGATACTGTTGACCATTGGGGGGGTAATGGAGGAGGAGGAGGGGGATGAGAAAGAGTACTGTAGAAAAGTGAAAGAAAAAGAGGAACTCAAAAAGGAGAAGTATAGGACATACTGGAAAAGCCAGAAAAGAGAGAGGGAGGAAGACAGAGGATTTAGGTAACATAAGTATATACTGAGTCAACTGTTGTGGTGACACAGTAAGACATTCTTGTGTCTGATACTTTGGCCTCATGGTTGTAATAGATTATTCAACCACTTTAACATTTGCTGCTGCTAAAAGAAGAAACTGAATGACAGTATGTCTGTCAGGGCACAAACTCAAGTACCCTGAAAGGATGTATATTGAATGATGTATGAAGTCAAGACAGAGTATGACTTAATTATGAATTGTTCTCTATTGCTATTATTTGGGTCTGTAGCACATATTACCAAAATTATAAAGTAAGTGTATGCTGAACAAGGATAACATCAATGGACATGCCAAAGTGTATCACAAAAAGCCAACAAGTCTTCAAACATAAATGAATAGCTGTATGTAACTGAGAATATCTAGGAATGGGAAAAGTGGTTTTCATCAGGGCATAATACATCCAATTGTTTTCCAGTGGCATATAACCCTGAAAGCATACATATAAGTAAAATTATAAGGACTGAACACTTTATATTTAAAAATATATTAAAATTTATGTTTGGTAATATATACATATATGCATGCAATAACAATTACTGAAGAAAAAGTCTATGATTTTGAAAGAGATCAGGAAGGACTATATGGTTGGATGAAAGTGAAGGAGAACTGTGGAAATTATAATATCTAAAAAGGAACGGAAGAGAATTCAGAAAATCAAACACAGAGCTATTAAAAATCATTATACAAAACAAATCAGTGATATTTATATTATTACTTATACTGTAAATATGTATGTTTGTTTTAAGAAGCCAAAAGATGATGGTAGATATTCTAATACTCCCACATTTAAAACCTGAGAAATTGTGTCTCATGATTGAACCTGCATCTACAATATCAGTCAATAGGCCGAGGTACCCTACCGTCTCTTTGAACCACAGGATTGAGATTACAAGTGTACTTGAACAATTCACAAGAATTTATGTGGTTATGGAAAAATGGACTCAGGTCCTTTTTTTCCCATTTATTTATTTATTTATTTATTTATTTATTTATTTATTTATTTATATATTTGAGACAGGGTTTCTCTCTAAGCATCCCTGGCTGTCCTGCAACTTGATTTGTTCACCAAGTTGGCCTTGAACTCAGAGATTTGCCTGTCTCTGCTTCTCGAGTGCTGTGATTAAAGACATGTGCCATCACTGACTTGTTTACATAGTAAGTGCTCTTATAATTAAGCCGTTTCTCTGTACCTAATCATTACACTTTCAAAGTCTTTTTTCATTGATGTCATTAAGATGTAGTCAAAAAATCAGATGATAAGGACAGGTAGGGATTCAGAGCAAATGAAACCCTTTGTACTGTGACTGAAAAATGTAACAGAGTAGAGTCTTATGGAAACAAGGATGATAGCCTCATCTTATATTAAACATAGATAGTCCCTATAATCAGGTTGTCAAAATGGATCAGCTGGCAATCACAGCTGCCTTATGAACCTGATAAACTGACTTCAGTTCTGAAAACAACAGTGCACGGAGAAAACAAGCATCTGAAGATACCTCTGAACTCCACAAGGCCCAATTGCATATAAATGTATAAAAGCCATATACATATTATATTACATATACATCTATATGTGTATTACAAACACATACATATACGCATATATGCATATTCTCATTCATATTAAAAATAAAAAAAATATATAATTCAGGAATTCCCTGTGTTCATACCTTAATTTACTAAAAACAGGGACTTGAAGAGGTAATTGTATACCTATGTTTATAGCATCATTATTACTAAGCTTTGAGTAGTAGAACCAACACATTTGTGTACTAGCTTATGAATAGCTAATCATAACAAGATTGATGTTTATAATAGAAAGTTATTCTACTTTAAAAAGGATATTCAGACATATCTTATAAAATTGATGAATCTTGACAACACTGTGGTAACTTATAGAAGACTTTCATAAAATGTACATTTTATGCTACTTATGTGCTATGTGCACTCTGAGCCCAAATTCATATAGCCAACAGGGAAAAATAACAGAAAAATGACTGTCAGGGACTATAAAGTTGAAATAATTGATACAATTGCTCTAGTATTTTCAAGATCATGGGACTGCAGAGATGACTCAAGTGTTTGATAATTTTATACAGAACCCAAATTCAGTTGCCAGCACCCACTAGAACAAACTGTTTGGGACTCTAGTTCCAGGGATTCTGATACACTTTTATAGACTCCGAAGACATCTGCACTCATGCACACACACACACACACACACACACACACACACACACTAAAAACAAATAAAAAAGATCAAAGTGCTTCTAGAGATGACAGAAATATTTGTGGAAAACTAAAATGAACTCTGTCACCTCACTGATTTCTTCACCAAATAATGTGGTAAATATAATAGATGAATTTTCCACAATTTCCTTTTAAAATATATGATTCAGAAGCTTCTTTTTGCATATTTTAGTGAATAATTCAACATGCACTGAATGAAGTTCTTAGAATAAGCAACAGTGAATGCTTGGCCATAGATGGAACATTTTTATCAACGTCCCCCTGCCAAGGCTCAAAGAAGATCCAGGAATAGGAGATGGGAAGAGGGAAAGAGGTGAAAGTTGGCGAAGAATGCTGTCCTCTGGACTTGACATGACAGTTTCACACAGAACTCACAGCATCTGAAGTTACATGCAAAACATTAATTCAGCTAAAATTTTCATCATGGAACTGGGAATTGGGTGGAGCTCCTGAGATCCAACCAATGGATAAGCAGCTTTTGGTCATTGACGGCTGCTTAAGGAAAGGGAATCACTTTACATTAACTGTATGGCCTCTGGAAGGTCTCCTTGACACAGTGGCTGATACCACACACTTTTGTAAATGAATGTCATATTGTACCTAGTGTGGGCAAATATAATTTATTAATTAGATAATTAATTAATCATGGAAAGAGGACATGGAATTTGGAAGGAATTATAATGAGAGGTCTGGTGGGGAGTAGGAAACTAAAACTCAGAGAGTGAATATAAGTGAGATACATTTTATACATTAATGACATTATCAAAGAATATTTTAATCGTGTAGAAATAAGCCAAAAATCTACAAAAATCCTATATTATAGGCTCAACAGTTTCTGTACTTCTAATTGATAGGTACCTATAAGATCAATGTAGCAATTATTTGCCCTATTTTTCAGAGTGACATGTTATATAACTACAAGAAGTGCTTCAGTGGTAGAGGAATGTGTTGCCCATTTTGCAACACATATTGTTAGTAAATATTGTCCCTAAGAAGAGCCAAAGCTAATTTTGGACAATAGTTAGCAATACACTGAAATGTCTATTTGTGGGCATGCCTTTTAGGATTAATAATGTATAGATGTTAAAGATCAGGTGTTTAGATCATCGTCTGGGCACAGTCTGCAAAGCCAGATGAAAGCACACATGTGTCCCTTTGATCTTAACAGAGGGAGAAATATCACACTGTTCAGAATCCAGCCAGTCATTGGCTAAAATGTCACTTTCTCTGAGTAGGCAATCTATTTATTACATTTATAATCTATAGAAATATGGAACCCACAATCTCATCAAGACATTACGAAGATTTTAGTTGGAAAAACATTGTACAAACAAGATGATAATATCTATCACATTTTCAACATGCACCAGGAAATCAGAAGTTATTTCTTCAGAAATTATTGAAGGAATTTCCAGGTTGTATTTAATTTAAAAAATGTTGCTATTTTCAAGTATAACCATTGCTAAGGAAGTAGAGGAATGAGCTCTTAGTGCTTTATTCCATTTAATGTAAATTTTACTTAACAAGATCATATTAACAACATATTAAATACAGTTCAGGATAGTGTTGAAATATTTTATTTTATAATGTATACATGTTCCTGTGTTTGTTTATGTTGCTTATGTTCATATGTGTACACATATGCACCTGTGTCCCAATAGACCACCCAGTATGTTGTCCTCAATGATCTCGCATTATTGTTTGATACTGGAGCTCTTTACTCAGCAATTTGGATAGAGCAAGACCTCTGAGTCTCCCTGCTTCTGCCTATGTTCTTACAGTATTATACACATGTGCGAACATATATATATATATATATATATATATATATATATATATATATATAGAGGGAAAGTAAGATGAGCTTATAGCTTCTTATTTGCACATTGAGTATTTCATCTAGAAATCCATCTATCCCAAACAAGTGAAATATTTTGAATGCCATTTGACTATTAGATTTGCAAAGAAAAACCACAGCTACAAGACATTGAATTTTAGTTATTTATTAGATTAAAGATCTTCCTAAAAAATGGACTTAGAATACTGTGCTGTGGTTTCGGGAAGAATATGTATATAGTAAAAAATTCTTTGTTATTTCTATGTATTCTTTCCTTCCCACTTCAACACTGACTTTGATCATTTCATAGCCCCAGGCCTGAATTCATTTTAAAACTAATCATTACACTCTCATTTCTTTTGTCGTTTTGAGAACTTTCCCAGCCTGCTTTGCAAGCACAGATGTCCAGCTGTGGTTGTTCTAACCACTGGCTTGTAAAATTGAAATTCCTATGTGTTCCAAGTGTTAAAAAGCTCTGAAAAGTGGGGAGGAGTAATTTAAAAGCAGTTGGAACCGAGGAACAACTTGTATCCCAGTAGCTGTGTTTTTGCTCTCGAAAACTTGTTAGTAAGAGGCAATGGGTTAGAGTACTCAAAAAAGAGTCTTTCTTGGATACTGGATTCCAGAGTGAATGACTATGCTGTGTTTGGTCAAAGAAAAATTGGATGGAAATTAATCATATGATGCTCACAAGATTTGTATTTAAGTAACATATTTTATCTAGTTTCATCATCCGTGTTTAATGAACCCCAAGGAAAAATTTTGTTAGCAAAAAGTCTAGTGAACCTATCAGTATGTGATTAAAAACACATGAATTAACATTTTATTAAATTAATTCTAATTCTTGTGGAAGATAATGAAAATATCTTGTTGATACTTTGATTTGAAACATGCATAATTTAAACTGGATATATTTGTAGAGGAAAATATAATATAGTTTCAGTAGCCATACCAAAGTTGTCCAAGCACTATAACTAAGAAAATATGATTTTTAATGGATTCTAACATGGTTTTAAAAGCAAAATTAACAAAAATCATAAATGGAGAAAGGATGATTACTCAGTTAGTAAAGAGTTTGGCTTATAACCAGAGGTCTGGAATTCCCTACTCAGCAGCAATGTAAAAAGCCAGCTGTGGAATCATGTGTTGTTATTCTAGCTATGTGGAGGTGAGTCACCAAGGAAACACAGTTGAGCTCCTTCTCTGATGCCCACACATATGCTTACTCATGTACATTAGCACCCGTACACATATAAATGGCCATGAACACACATATATACATACATTTTCTCTCTCTCTTCTCTCTCTCTCTCTCTCTCACTCTCTCTCTCTCTCTCTCTCTCTCTCCCACACACACACACACACACACACACACACACACACACACACACACAAAATCTGAAACAAATCCAAATCATTTGTTACCAAGACAGGTTAAGGACAGCAAGAATTCCCTTGCTTCCCTTTCCTCACATTTGGAAGCCTTTAATTGCTTTCTTGTCCTTCTACATCTCAGAAATGTGTTGTCCTGCAATGAAAGTCTTCAAAAATCCAAAGCTATAAAACAGTGTCTTGGGATAATTTATTTTCTTTTACATTTGAGATTTTAATGTAATTAAATTATTTACAACAGTAGGAAGATGGCTGGGAATTTCAGAGACCTGAAGCAGTCTGTGTCTCCCATCCATGACACTGTATACACTTTTCATTTTTCACTAAATTAATGGATACAAGGTATGAGGTAGGTTTTTGCCCATTTCTGTAATTAAATACTGTTTTTATTGTAATTTCTATTTTAAGTACCACTCTACTGCATCATTTGAATTCCAAGATGAAATCACAGTTGCTCTCAAAACAATAAGGTAGGCCTTCAAATCATCTCCCCACCCTGTGGAACAGGGATCAGTTATATAATGCTCACCATTGAATGTCTGACAATCTTGGAAAACCATCTGTGAAAAGAGCAAAGCCAGACATTAAAAACATTTGACAGAGGAAACTGTTACATGGTTTAGAATGCAGAATAGTCAGAAACCATAGGGTTGTTGGGTGCCATATTCCTATAAGTAATACCACAGCTGAGATTCCCTAAATATTCCCAACAAACTCATTGACTGACAAAGGTAGACTTCAATGAAACCATTTCCTTTGTCTGTCACCAGTGCTCTTAGTGATGTGAGTAGATATTTGTTCACATTGGTCTAGTGGGGGGGAATTCAACAAAGGTGGTTGCCTGTACTTTGTAAATTAGCAGTTCCTCCTCATCCTAACAGGTCTTTAGCCTCCTTTGTGCAAGGAAAATAACCTTCTCTCTCCACAACAAAAGTGACATCAACTTCTGAAAATGCAGTTTGTAAAAAGGTTACAAAACAAACCATTTGTTACAGAGGATGTCAGTGTTTAGGCATTTGTGTTACAAACTGATTCACTGAGACAGGGGCCACCCAACACTCTGCCAGCCACCTATTACTCGATTCACTTGTTCCAGAGGTCAGTCATATAGATATTTACATGTCCCCAAAAGTACCTTGGAAAGCAGAAGACTAAAAATGGCCCTGTTTATTCCATTCTCCCTATGTAGCATTGAGTATCCTTACAATTAGGAAAAGCAATGACTCTGAGAAATCTGTGAGAATTTTCTTATATTGTCACATGTTTTATCCTCCATCTTACAACTAGTTTAAGTTTAAAATATTAAAAGGAGAAATGGTGAATCTCTCTTTGCCTCTGTGGGTGTGTGTATGCATGTGCACCCATGCACAAATGTTTTGTAATATATATATATATATATATTATTTAGCTCATATATATATATATATATATATATATATATATATTATATATATGAGCTAAAGTGTAGGTTTTGGAAATTTAACAAGAATAATTATTTTAGAAATTAAAGGCAATCCACTTTTGGAAATTTAACAAAAGTAATTATTTTAGAAATTAAAGGTAATACACTTGAAGGTATTGTGACAAAAATGAATTAAAACTCCATTTTAAAGTCAGGGTATAGAAACTTGCTGCAACAAATTAGACAGTATTCAGGGTATAAAGCTAAACACTACTCAGCCCACTCATTCTTCTTTCGTATGTGTTTCCTTCAAATCACATTTTACTTCTCATGTCATGTGTGTATAAAATTTATAAAAGGGACGAAAACTAATTCATGAATAAATTCTACAGATTATCTTACATCTTAGAATAGCTTTTATCATTCATTTTAAAGGCAATTATCTGCAAAGATAATTACAGAGTCACACTCTTGTCTCAAAACTTTTGTTTTCTCTAAATGAAATAATTGGGCTTATTTATACATTTGTATGTTTGGGAGATGTTTGTTTCTTTTTGTTTTTCATGTCTTTTTTCCTAAACATTGCTGTTGTCTTGGTGATACACATATCAGCTCTAAATTTTTATATATCAGTTATTTTGGCAAGAAATTAAGCCAAATGTGTTATAACTATTGGAAGTGACTTAAGTCACATATTTTTAAAAAGATAGGATTATTATTTTTTGAATTCTAAAACGGTTAAATTCAGTATGAGTGTGGAACTATTAATATCATACTTTGTGGAAGGAACATAAGAATAATAAATTTTCTAAAATGATAAAGCAACTTTCAAATCTGGATATTTGTATATGAAATGCAAAGTATGTGCTAGTCACAATCAATGAGGTTCTTCACGCCTTGCTATTAATTTTATATACTCTTCAATGTATCCCACCTACTAATAAAGTTCAGTTCTCTCAATCTGTATTATTTTTTTTAATAACAACTTGCTAATCTCCTAGAGAGACACAGTAGGGATAGTGACTACAGGTGACAATAATAGACCATTGCCCGAAATCTTACCTTGACCTTGGCATTTATGTTTTCAATAGTAACAGAGGCAGTCAGTCATGTCAACATCATTCACCTGGGTATGGAGTGATTTAATGGAAAGTAACAAATTCATTAAAAGTCTTGATGGCTGTTCTAGAAGCTTTTTTTCTGAAATAGGTTTGATAAAAGCCTTTTAACAATAAACTCAAAAAGTAAGTAAGACATGTGAGAGGAAAGAAAACATGCTGTAGTGGAATGATTGATGAGGTGGCTGTGAACATTATCCTTGGGAAACTAGGTATAGAATGGACAAATCATTAGACCCTGAAGATCACCAACTAAAGTAGCTAAAGCTTTTGTCTCTGAAAATTGGAGATTACATGTTACATAAATCATATAATGCTGCAAAATTCAGCTTTCTTTGGATCAACAGTAGAGTTTACTGGACTTCCAGATTTTCCCTTTGACAAGATAGTTGAAAAATAACTTTATTCAGACTTCCATAGTAGAGGTACAATAAAAATCTAAACATATTATTTGCCTTAATGTTTATTTTTTGTTTTAAAGAATTCCTAAAATAAACAGAAGTGAGTGTACCTTCTGCTCCTGCCCTACTCCTGCCCAATGTGCTCATCACCCCCCATCTCTCTGGGCCTGTGCCTGCATAGAGCTGACCTGTCCAGACAGGTCAGACCTCTCTGAGTCTGGAAACACCTCACTCCTCCTTCCTCCTTGGCTGGACCAACCTCTCCTGAGGTGAGTGTAACCTCTGCTCGTGCCCTACTCCTACCCAGCACCCCAACACATCCCAACCCTATCTCTCTGGGCCTGTGCCTGCCATAGATTGGACCCGTCCAGACAGGGAGGACATCCTTGAGTCTGGAAACACCTCACTCTTCCTTCCCCCTCTGCTGCCACAAGTCCTGTTGAGTGAGGAGACTACCAAGAGAGGCAAGATCATCCAGAGCTGCAGACCTTGAAATATTGGCACACACACACAACCGGGTGGCAAGAAGAGATAGAGACCCCACCTGCACCCACTGGAAGAAGAGACGGGAAGAAGACAGAATAAGAACACACTCAACAACAGAAAGACTAATATGATACCATGAGAATCTAGGGAATCCATAACAGCGAGATCTGAAGAGCATAATGCAGAGGACAAAGAAGAGGTAGACCTTAAAAATTATCTTAGGAATATGATAGAGACGATTAAAGAGGAAACAAGAAAATCCCTTAAAGAAATAAAAGAAAAAAACAAGCAAAATTTACATGAAATAGAGGAAAATACAAACAAAAAAATTCAAGAAATAAACAAATCTCTTAAATAGTCTAAAGAAAGCAAAGAAAAAAAAAATAACCAAACAAGTTTAGGAAGCACTCGAAACAGTTCAAAGAATGAAAGGTGAAATAGAATCAATAGAGACATTTTTGGTTTACAGAGAAATCAGGCACTAGGGAAATGTCTGGAGATCTACAAAGATGATGCCAGCTATCTCAGCAATGGAGGAGAGGCTACCTTAAATGTCCTTCCCTGATTATGAGATTGATGACTGTCTTATATGCCTTAATCCAGCAGCTGGTAGAAGTAGAAGCAGACACCCATAACTAATCACCGATCTGAACTAGAACCCAGATTCAGAGAAGGACCAGTGAAGAGCATGGAAATCAAGACCACACTGGTGAAACACACAGAAACAGCTGACCTGAACATTCTGGAACTCTTGTTTCCCAGTCTCATAGCTGGAACACCAGCATGGGACTGATCCAGACCCAAAGAATATGGGTTTCTGTGAGGAAACCTCAGAAATCTATGAGACCTCCTATAGAAGCCCAGTATTTATCCCTAGAATAGGTGTGGAATTTGGGAGCCCAGTCCATATAGAGGAAAACTCCCTGAGCCAAGACACATGGGGGTGGGCCAAAACTTTATCCCAAAGGAAACGAAAGACTCTGATGACACCCTATGGAAGGCCTCACCATCCAGGGGGAACAGAAAAGATATGTGACAGATAAGGTTTTAGTTGGGGGGGCAGGTAGGGGATGATATGCAGGAGAAGGGAAATGGGATTGTCATGTAAAACAATCCTGTTTCTAATTCAAATAAAAAAAGTTGGGAAGAAAAAAGAAAACAGAGACTGAGGTGATGCCAGAAATAGAAAGGCTGGATAAATGATCAGGAACTAAGGATGTGAATATAATCAATAGAATACAAGAGGTGGAAGAGAGAATCTCAGTTGTTGAATACTTGCTATAGGATATACAGTCATGGAACAAAGAAAATCTCAAGTCCAAGAAATCCTTAACACAAAATATCCAGGAAATATGGGACACCATGAAAGACCAAAGCTAAGGAAAATTGGTATAGAAGAAGGTGAAGAAACCCAACTCAAAAGTGCAGAAAACATATTCAACAAAATCATAGATGAAAATGTTCCCAACCTACAGAAGGATATGCCTATGAAAGTACAAGAAGCTTACAGAACAACAGACTAGAACACAAAAAAGTCCCCTCACCACATAATGATCAAAATGCCAAAATTGCAGAATAAAGAGAAAATATTAAGAGCAGCAAAGGAAAAAGGCCAAGTAACATATAAAAGCAGACCTATCAGAATTACACTTAACTTCTCAACAGAAACTTTGAAAACCAAAAGTTCCTGGATAGATATGCTACAAACACTAAGGGAACATGGATCCCAACCCAGAATACTATACCCAGCAAAGTTTTCAATCACTATATATGGAGAAAACAAGATATTCCATGACAAACCCAGATTTAAACAATACATATCCATAAATCCAGCACTACAGAAAGTACTGGAAGGAAAACTCCAAACCAATGGAGATAACTACACTCACAAAAACATAGGAAATAGATAATGAAACATTACCAAACATGTAAACAAGCAGGAGGACGAAATCCACACACAATGACACCACCAACATTAATCCAAAATAAACAACAACCAACAATCAATGTACATTAATACCCTTCTATGCCAATGGTATTAACCTTCCTATAAAAAGATACAGCCTAACAGAATAGATATGAAGATAGAATCCATCCTTCTGCCAAATACAAGAAAGACACCTCAACTTCAAAGACAGGCTTTACCTCAGAGTAAGGAATTGGGAAAGGATATTCCAATCAAATGGACCCAAGAAACAAGATGGTACAGCAATCCTAATATCTAAAAAATTGTATTTCAAACTAAAATCAATCAAAAGAGATGAAGAAATGCTTTTTATACTCATCTCTTTAAAAGTCCATCAAGATGAAGTATCAATCCTGAACATCTAAGTCCCAAATACAAAGGCACCCACATTTGTAAAAGAAACATTACTAAAGCTCAAACCACACATAAAACTCCACACACATATAGTAGGAGACTTCAACACCATGCTTTGACCTAAGAGGAACACCTGACAGAAGCTTGACAAAGAAACAAAGGAACTAACAGAAGTTACAGCCCAATTGGGATTAACGGACATCTATAGAACATTCCATCCAAACACAAAAGAATATAACTTTTTCTCAGTGCCACATAGAACCTTCCCTAAAATTGACTACATACTTGGCAACAAAGCAAACCTCCACAGATACTAAAAAATTGAAATAATGTCCTGTATCTTTTTTTTTTTTTTTTTTTGGTTTTTTGAGACAGGGTTTCTCTGTGGCTTTGGAGGCTGTCCTGGAACTAGCTCTTGTAGACCAGGCTGGTCTCAAACTCACAGGGATCTTCCTGCTGCTGCCTCCCTAGTGCTGGTATTAAAGACATGAGCCACCACTGCCTGGCAATCTGCTGTATCTTATCAGATTGCAATACTTTAAAGTAAGAATTCAACAGCAACACAAATTGCAGAAAAGCTACAAACTCATGGAAATTGAATAACACACAATTGCATCATTCCTGGGTTGAAGAAGAAATAAAAAACTAAATTAAAGACTTCCTAGAGTTTAATGAGAATGTAGACACAACATACACAAACTAGGGGACACCCTGAAAACAGTGCTAAGAGAAAAGTTCATAGGACTAAGTGCTCACATGAGGAAACTGGAGAATAGTCACACTAGAGAATTGACAAAACAACTGAAAGCTCTAGAACAAAAGGAAGCAAACTCACCAGGCAGGAGTAGATGCCAGGAAATAATCAAACTGAGGGCTGAAATTAATAAAGTGGAAACTAGGAAAAATTATAATGAATCAATGAAACAAAAATTTAATTCTTTTCGAAGATAAACTACATAGACAAACCTCTATCTAAACTAACCAAAAAGGCAAAGAGAAAGCACTCTAACAAAATCATAAATGAAGAGGGGAATATAACTCCAGACATGGAGGAATTCCAGAGAATCATCACGTCATACTTTGAAAACCTGTACTCCACAAACTTGGAAAATCTAAAGGAAATGGACAATTTTTGGGATAGATATCACTTACCAAAATTAAACCAAGAACAGATAAGCAGTTTAAATGAACCTATAACCCCTAATGAAATAGAAGCAGTCATCAAAAGACTCCCAACCAAAAACAGCAAAGGGCCAGATGGCTTCACTGCAGAATTCTGCTAGAAATTCAAAGAAGAGCTATTACCAGTACTGGTCAAATTGTTCCACACAACAGAAGCAGAAGGGACATTGCCAAACTCTTTTTAGGAATCTACAATTACTTTGATACCCATGCAACACAAAGATAAAACTAAAAAAGAGAACTACAGACCAATATCCCTCATGAACATCGATGCAAAAATACTCAACAAAATATTGGTGAATTGAATCCAAGAATACATCAGAAAAATCATCCACCATGACCATGTAGATTTCATACCTGGGACACAAGGATGGTTCAACATACAAAAACCCATCAATGTAATCCACCATATAAACAAACTGAAGAAGAAAAACCACATGGTCATCTCACTAGATGCTGAAACGTCCTGTCCCTTCATGATAAATATCTTGGAGAGACCAGGAATAACAAGAACACAGCTAAACATGATAAAAGCAATATACAGCAAACCAACAGCCAACATAAAACTAAATGTAGAGAAACTCACAAGGATTCCTCTAAAATCAGGAACAAGACAAAGCTGTCCACTCTCTCCACATCTCTTCAATATTGTACGTTAAGTTCTAACTAGAGCAATAAGACATGAAAAGGAGATCAAGGGGATACAAACTGGAAAGGAAGAAGTTAAACTTTCACTATTTGCAGATGATATGATTGTCTACATAAGTGACCCTAAAAATTCTACCAGGGTATGACTACAGCTGATAAACACCTTCAGCAAAGTAGCAGGATACAAAATTAACTCAAAAAATTAGTAGCCTTACTATATACAGATGGTAAATGCAATGAGAAAGAAGTCAGCAAAACAGCACCCTTCACAATATCCACAAGCAACATAAAACATCTTGGCATAATGCTAACCAAAAGAGTAAAAGACCTGTACAGTAAGAACTTTAAGTCTTTAATGAAGGAAATTAAAGAAAATACCAGAAAGTAGAGAGATCTCCCATGCTCTTAGATAGGTAGAATCACCATAGTAAAAATGGCAATCTTGCCAAAAGAAATCTACAGATTCAATGCAGTACCCATCAAAATCCCAACACAGTTCTTCAATGACCTTGAAAGAACAATACGCAACTTTATATGGAAAAAAAAAAAAAAAACCTAGGATAGCAAAAACAACCTGTACAATAAAGGAACTTCTGCAGGTATCACCATCCTTGACTTCAAGCTCTATTATAGAGCCATAGTCCTGAAAACAGCTTGGTATTATTCCCAAAATAGACAGACTGATGAGTCCCACAGAAACAGCTGGTCTGAACAAGGGGGAGTTCATGGGGCCCAGTCTGCTTTCTGGGAGGCCAGCACGGGACTGATCCAGACCCCTGAATGTGGATGTCAGTTAGGAGGCCTTGGCACTCTGTGTGGCCCCTGGTGGTGGATCAGTATTTTTCCCAAGTGTAAGAAGGGACTTTGAGAGCCAATCCCATGTGAAGGGATGCCCTATCAGCCTAGATACAATGGGGAAGGCCTAGGCCCAGCCCAGGATGTTTTTTGTGGTCTTTGGGGAGGCCCTGTGTTGAGCCTTACCCTCCCTGGGGAGCAGAGGGGAGAGGGAGTGGGGGCTGGTGGGGGGTTGGGTGTGAGGTGAGGGAGAGTGAGAAGGGATTGACATGTGAAGCATGCTTGTTCCTAATTTAACTAATAAAAAGTAAAAAAAAAAACAAAAAAGAATTCCCCAAATATAGATTCTTATGAGAGAATAATATACTATTTTTTGTTATTTAATTTTGCAATAAAGGGGTTTTTCAAAGTGTGTATTAGGATTTTAAAAGTAAATACAATATATTCAATATTGTACATGAGAATTCAGGACATTACTAAGTGCTTAGGCATATGTTCATAGTTATTGAATGTCCCACTCTATAATTCAAACACATATTTATTCAGTGTGAGAGCAATGAAAAAAAGGGTCATTACAGTTTAATTAGCACACTAAGATTAAGTTGTGTTTTTAAGTGTGTGTATGTGTATACATGTCTACAGATGTACATATATTGTGTATTTAAGTGTATGTGCTCATGAGTGCACGCATCAGAGAACACATATGGGTGGGTCTGCCTATGCATGTGTATGAGCACACTTGTGTGTGTGTGTGTGTGTGTGTGTGTGTGTGTGTGTGTGTGTGTGTGTGTTTGTGTGTAGTATTTGGCTGCTTTGCTACTATAGGATAACATGATAGTCAAAATGGTTATGTCTTTGTAATGAGCAATAACTCAGTTTTGTCAACTATTGATTTGGTAGTCTTTATGAATCAGAAATTAAGAGAAGTTTAAATGAATGCCATGAATATCAAATATATAATCATGATGTCAATAAATATTCATTATTTTTCATTTTGAAAACAATGTAATACACTCAAATGTTGTATTTATAGAAATTGCCAATGCTGTTTGTGAATGCATGTTAATTACAAATTGGTAAATTCAAATAAGGCTATTCAAAGAGGATGTCATATATTATATTTTGTTTCTGTTCATCTTCCTGTCCCAACTTCTCGACTTAATCCCCACCCAAATTTGCATCCTCATTTTTGTTAAACCCATTGAGTAAAACTATTGCGGGCTAAATACTCTTGCTTGAGTCTGCATCCAATCACTGGAGCATAGTCAAAATATAAACAAAGAATGTAAAAAATGAAATATTTTTCAAATAATGTAATAAGTTTGTAACAGAAACATTAAAAAAAAAATCCAGGCATGACGGGCGGTGGTGGCACACACCTTTAATCCCAGCACTTGGGAGGCAGAGGCAGGCAGATCTCTGTGAGTTCGAGGCCAGCCTGGTCTCCAGAGCAAGTGCCAGGATAGGCTCCAAAGCCACAGAGAAACCCTGTCTCGTTAAACAAAAACAAACAAACAAACAAATCCAGTCACTCTCTTATCTCAAAGGTGATCTCTAATGTTTAATTTTTCTGTAAAGCTCTTGGAATATTTTTAGATAAATGAATCATTAGAATAAGTCTAAGACAAAGTGTGTTATTATTTCATCATTTTATGAAGTATATTTAAAAGTGGTTAACATGAATAGATTTTAATACATGAATTCATATGTAACATAATTTTGACTGTAATTTTAGTTCTAGTTCTGCAATGCATCTTATGTATATCGCAGCATACTGCAATAATAGTTAGAATATACATTAAGTGATTACTTCCCTGAGATGGCTATGATACTTACTAATTCAGATTCAGTAATGATTACTCAGTCTGAACTCATGAGTATTTACAGCTGCTCAATCGTATAAACCTAATTTGTTCCTGGCCTTTACATTTTGTTAAAACAATTACACATACTTTAAATATCAACTTCAACTTAATCAGAATAGTGTCACATCTTTCCTCATTGGGATTATGTTTCCTATTACTCTACACATAAAATATTCCTCTGTAGTCGTATGTAACATTGTTCAAAGGATATAATTTAAATCTCTCTGTTTTGGTGAACAAAATCAGTAGCTAAAAATATTTTCTCTAACAGGCTTCCTTTTCAAGTATTGGGTAATAGTTCAATTGTGAAAATTAAGAATTAACTCATAAGAAGTCCTGAGTTGTTAAGAAACATTTCCATATCCCCCTCTTTGGTTTCTTTCAAATTCATAGTCTCTTCTTTTCATTAACTGTTACATGTCCATATAGATAGGACAAAGGTCTCAATGGGCCTCAGACCTGACAACCTCTTTATTGGTGGCAAGTTTTCAAGGTGCCTGTGGAGGACATGGAATGTTCAAAGAAAGGAACCAACCAACAGTCATACCCAAGTATCAAACCTAAACCCATATCAAAAACTGCCACTGTATAATAAAACTAAGGGTACAGCAGTGCCACACATATTTTGGTGGCAAGCAATAGTTCTGTATTTGAACTTAGGATTTGTTCAATAAGAGGGAAATCAGACCTGGTACTGGAAATCTAGCCTGTTACCCAAGCCTAGTGAAGTCATGGATGTTGGAGGAAAACCTCCAACTGACATTTTACTAAATAAGCATACTACATTCTAAATGTTTGGCTTTATATTCACAAATAAGTGGATGTCGTGATGACTAATTTTGGTTGTCAATTTGTCTACTTGTGAAATAAAATAAAACTCAAATAGATTGGACACTTAGTGAAAGATTTTTCTCAATTGGATGGCTTGAGCTGTGACGATAAGCCTTAATTCTGGGGTGTTGATCTTAGAAGACCCATCTCAAATGTGAGTCGGAACACCTGGTGACAGCTTTCATAAAAGGACATGTAAGAAGAAAGTTTTTGCTTTTTTCTGCTTTCTCTCACCTGCTTGCCTTTATTCTCATCAGCTTGTCTTCTGTCTTGATACAGAGGCATCGTTTCTGTATATAATTATTTTGTGTGGTTTATCATAGGATGGATACCAGGTGAGACATCCAGATGTGTGGATTGAGTATCTACTGGGTTCTTCACCTTTCTACCAGAAGACTGTAGCCTCTAATCCATCCTGATAAGTCCTATTTATAAAATGGCAAAATGGCATTATGTATATATGGTAAATTAAATACACATGTGCTCGAGCGCGCACACACACACACACACACACACACACACACACACACACACACACACACACACAGTTTTCTCTAAGTTACGTCATCTAGATCAACCTGACCAATACAGAACTCCAATTCATTGTCCCAACTAGTAAATCTCATGCTGTGACATAATTTTGGAAGACAGAAGGAAGAGAGGCCAATATGAAAACAAGATAGTAAAATTGTAGGCTCAAGCTACCTAATAATCATCGGTAAAGAATTTATGAATTTGTGATCTAAAGAAAGTAATCTTAATATATTAATGATTTTCAAACTTCAATTTTGAGACCACTTTCCTATATTCATTTCCGTATTTTTCATGTTTGTCCATTAGCTGGCAGACCTTATACCAATTTAGTTATTTGAGCTTTTGATAAGATTGTGTGTATAACAGGCATCATAAATTTAGAATGAAATAAAGAGCATTACTTACATTATCATTCACTTAAATGATAACCTTATATTTCTAGTTGTTCAATATACAATTTTAGCCTTATCTGTGATTCTTCTCTTTTATCACACTGAAAATATTTTGGCTCAGCTTGTAAAGCATATGCCAAGTAGGACTTGTATGCTATTATTGTCCTTCACTTTTTTGTTTCATATGATAATGTCAGAACTTTCTTTTTTTATATTCTGTCCTTTGATAGATAGTGTTCTCTTCAAATGAAAGTTGACCACCTCAGTGTTCTAAAATTATACTGTATTGGCATTCCATCTACATGGAAGTTAAGAAGTTTCAGGGTCAATTTTAATGCTTAAAGATGCTAAAAAAATACTTCACAACTTATATTTCTGAGTGAAAAATAAAAAAAAAACTGAAGAAATAGGAATTTCAATAAATCTTAGTGGATTCACCAGATGAATAAAGTTGCAAGCAAATCACCCCCTTTATTTAGAGAGACTGCAAAATAGTTTCCCGAGTTAATATTGAATGAGGAGTAATGTAATCATCAATATTACTCCAATGCACATGGAAAAGTTAAAGTAAACAAGGAACATTTCTGCATTACCTTACTATAACTTTAATTCAATATCAATAGTAGAAACAAATTTATGGATTTTCCTATGAAAACATTCAAGGTAAATATGGTTGCAGATTTGAATACTTCTCAGATATCCTTCTTTCAATTACAGTCTCCTATGTGCAATTCCTGCAAAGGTCTTTACTTCCAGAAAGCTTTTTTCTAATTTTTCAAAATGAATTGCCTTACATGTATGTGACAAGGTTAGGGAAAGTTTTTACCATAGCATATGGTTAGAGGGCCTTTTCAGGGAGTTGGTTTTTTTCCTTCCAACATGTGAGTCCCAGGCATAGAACTAAGGTTTTCAGGATTTGTGGCAAGTACTTTACCACTAAATTGTCTCACCAGTCCTGAGATACCATTATTAGTATATGTATATGTTAATATTTATTCTTTAAGCATACCAGAAACAGTTGATTAAGATTCACCTTTAAATATGTAATCTTAACCATATTTATAGGGCTCATTTCCATTCTGAGTCCTAGGGCTTAGAATCTATAGCATATCCAGTTAGGTGATGTTGTACTGCTCATTAGGAAAAATTAGTTTCTATTTCCACTAATTCAACAATTCAGAAATAATGGAATTATTCTTCAAAAGAGATAAAGTAGTAAAAGTCACACAAGCAAAGTTAAACTCACTAAATATACTTTAAATACAAAACAATGCAACAATGACTATATTAATAATAAATAATAGTAGATTATCTAATTATTTTCACTGTCAAATTCTAGGTACATACATTTTATGAAAGAAAACTATAGACATAGTTTATTTTCTTTTGCTTTAATAAACACCATGATGAAAAATGACTTGGGAAGGAATGCATTTATATATATCCATCATGAAAGGATGTCAAATCAGGGACTTTAAGGCAGGAAGTGAAACAGAGTTAATGGAATTAATTTCTTCCCAAGGCTTGCTCAGCCTCCATTTCCATAGAGTTTAGGACCTCCTGCGCAAAGATGGTACTAACTACAGTGGAATGAGCACTTCCACATCAGTCATTAATGAAGAAAATGCCAGACAGCTTTGTCTTGAAGTCAATAGGTGGGAATTTTCTCAATCAAAATTCCTTCTCAGATGAACTTAGCTTTTGTCCATCTGACAAGAAAAAATAAGACAAATCCTATCTTTTAAGAAAAAATGAAAAATTTCACAAAATATAAATGAATTAAATGGAGTAAGCATTGCCACAGAGAACCATGTCTCGAAAAACCAAAAAATAAAAAATAAAAAGAATAACATATAATAATAAAGTGAGAAAAGAATAACATATAATAATAAAGTGAGATTAATTTAAAGAATCCATGATTGTTTTTACATGAGAAGTCTGTTAATCCCCTTATTTAGAGGCTGTAAGCAAATATACTCTCTGTAACATATTCATACCAAAAGTTCTCATTAGCCCAGTTAGACAAAGATGGAAGGACACCTATCACTTAGAATCTTCTAAAGAAGTAAAACTGTCTGTATTTCCAGTTTGCATAATGTTGCAAGTATCAAATCCAAAATAATCATAAGAAACCTACAACCAAGGAGGTCCCAAGATAAAAGATTAGTGTATAGAGACTGATTTCTGTCTTCAATGAGCAATTGTTATTTGAAATATGAAAATAATACTTACGCTGATAAAATATAAAACATTAAAATATGAATTTAGTAAAATGAAGAAAAGTTTATTGGTTAAAAATACAAAGCAGGATTTATGAAATCAAGGAATAAGAATGTTAAGTTAACTACCTAAATCAAAATATCTTCCAAATTAAACTTCTGTGTAACACAATAGTCTTACAATTTTATCTATAGCAAAATCAATCAAAATAATTTACCATATCTCTTTTTCATATGTTGGGAAATTAACTAAAAACTTTAAAAGGAACTTCAAAAGACCTATGATAGCTTACATATTGAAAGCTGATGTAATCAAAACAGTTTACCAATAACCTACTGTATAAATCATAATATGGGTATATATTTTAAAAATTCATACAGATTGATGAAACAAAATTGAAAAATTAGATATGATATGAAAGTAATTGTTATCATGGTGTGACTTTGATGTAATCATACCAGCCAGCAGCAGATGTGAGAGTACCAGAGCCAGTGTAACCTACTTTGCAAGTGTGCTGAAAGGGATAGAGAATTAAACCCCATATGGAATTAAAGTGAACACCTTTATATTGTGTTGTTCTTATCAATGAATTCACAGAAAAACATACGGACATGGAGAAAGTATTTAAATATTGCTTATTTAATGAAAGATAAGTAAATATGTATAAATGTCTTTCCAACCATTTTAATGCAGAAGTGAGCAACCAATCTCATTTTAAAAGTAGACAAATGTTGTGCCTACATTCTCATTGAATTCTAGGAAATCTTTAATTTCTTTTATTTCTTCCTCAACCCAGGAATAGTGCAATTGGGCGTTATTCACTTTCCATGAATTTGTAGGTTTTCTGCAATTTGTGTTGTTGTTGAATTCTAACTTTAAGGCATGGTGGTCTGAAAAGATACAGGGGGTTATTTTGAATTTTTTGTATCTGTTCAGGTTTGCTATGTTGCCAAGTATGTGGTCAATTTTAGAGAAGGTTCCATGTGGTGCTGAGAAGAAGGTATATTCTTTTGTGTTTGGATGGAATGTTCTATAGATGTCTGTTAATCCCAATTGGGCTGTAACTTCTGTTAGATACTTTGTTTCTTTGTTAAGTTTCTGTCTGGTGTTTCTGTCTAGTGGTGAGAGTGGGGTGTTGAAGTCTCCCACAATAAGTGTGTGAGGTTTTTGTGTGATTTGAGTTTTAGTAATGTTTCTTTTATGAACTTGGATTCCTTTGTGTTTAGGACATAAATGTTCAGAACTGAGACTTTATTCTACTGGATTTCTCCTGTGATGAGTAGGAAGTGACCTCATTCATCTCTTTTGATTGATTTTAGTTTAAAGTCATATTTTTTGGATATTAGGGTTGCTACCCCCATTTGTTTCTTGGCTCCATTTTATTGGAAAATCTTTTCCCAAACCTCACCCTTAACTCTTAGGTACCATCTGTCTTTGAAGTTGAGGTGTGTTTCATGTATACAGCAGAAAGATGGATTCTGTCTTCCTTTCCATTCGGCTAGGCTGTGTCTATTTCATAGGTGACTTAAGTCCATTAATATTGAGGGATATTAATGACCATTAATTGTTCATTCTTGTTTATTTTGGATTTGATGGTGGTGGTGGAGTTGTTTGTGGATTTCCACCCCATTTTTCTTTTGGCTGTTGGTAAAGTGGGATTATCTATAGTCTATTTTTTTTTTTTTTTGGTTGTAGTTAACTTCCTTGGGGTGCAGTTTTATTTCCAGAGTTTTCTGTAGTGCTGGATTGGTATATATGTATTGTGTAAATCTGGTTTTGTCACCGAATATCTTGTTTTCTTCATCTATATTGATTGAAAGCTATGTTGGGTATAGTAGTGTGGGCTGGTATCTATGGTCTCTTAGTGTACATAGAATATCTATCCAGGACCTTCTGGTTTTCAGGTATAATTCTGATAGTCTTGCCTTTATATGTTACTTGACATTTTTGCTTTGCTGCTCTTAATATTCTTTATTTTGTATGTTTGGGTTCTGATTATTATGTGGCAATGAGACCTTTTTTGTTGTCCACTCTATTTGGTGTTCTGTAGGCTTCTTGGACTTTTTTGGCATGTCTTTCTTTAGGTTGGGAAAGTTTTCTTCTATGGTTTTGTTGAATATGTTTTCTGTACCTTTGAGTTGGGTTTCTTTACCTTCTTCTATACCTATTATTCTTAGGTTTAGTCTTTTCACTGTGTCCCATATTTCCTGGATACTGTGTTTTAGGGATTTGTTGGATTTAAGCTTTTCTTTGGTTGATGAGTCTATTTCTCCTAGTGTATCCTCAACTCCTGAGAGTCTCTCTTCCATCTCTTGTATTCTGTTGGTTATGTTTTTGTCTGTAGTTCCTGATTGTTTACCCAGCTTTTCTATTTTCAGCATTCCCTCAGATTGTGTTTTCTTTATTGTTTCTACTTCAGTTTTAAGTCTTGAACTGTTTCCTTGAGAGATTTGTTGATTTCTTGTAATTTTTGGTTTGTGCTTTCTTCCATTTCTTCAAGGGAGTTTCTCATATCCTCTTTTAGGCTTTCTATCATTTTCCTGAAAATGTTTTTAAGGTCATTTCCTTCTACTTCATCTGTGTCGCTATGATCGGGTTTGCTGGTGTAGGGTCCATATTAACTGGTGGTTTCATACTGATTTTTCTGTTGTTGAATGTGTTTTTATATTGTCTTCTTTCCATCCTTTCTTCTGGTGGGTGTAGAAGGAGTCTGTTCCTCTCTTGGTGGGTACAGGACCAAGGTTCCCTTTTGTAGATTGAAACCGATCAACACTCTGCTCTCTTTCCTCTTCTCTTGAATGGAAGCAGGACTGATACTGGGGCGTTGGCAGCCTCTGGGTGTGTTGCATCCCACCAAAATGGGATCCTGTGAGCAGTCCTCCAGCCTCAGGTGTCCCCAAGCAGGGCAGAGGAAAAAAATCCTAGAGTAATGTACATTTGAATAAAGTTTGAAGCATCAGTAAGAAGCATCAATCTGTAATGGTATATAGTTAAGCCATAGATTATGATCTCCATATAAGCTGTGTAATTATCCAAAATCTATAATCTTACCACTTTGGAGAATGGCACAGTATTAGCATGAGTTTGATTTCAGTCTGTCTACATAGTTACTCTGAGGTCAACCCGGCTTGTGTAACAAAATCTTTTTTCAAGAAAGAAATGTAAATGAAAGAATAAATAAATATTTCAAAATGAAAAAAAAAAGACTTTTACAGAAAAAAAAACATGGTATTTGTACTTCATCAATTTCTATGGAGAAAAAGAAAAAAGAAAGAAAGAAAGGAAAGAAAGAAAGAAAGAAAGAAAGAAAGAAGAAAGAAGAACTTGCAATCATTTTTTGATGAAATAATTTGAGCAAGAAAGTATTAGGTTCATAGACCCCTGAATGTGCTTGTCAGTGAGACGGCCTCAGCAATGTATGGGGCCTCTGGTAATATATCAGTCCTAGCATACTTTGGACTTTGGGAGCCTATTCCACATAGAGGAATACTCTCTCAGCCTAGAAACACGGAGGAGGGCTTAGGCCCTGCTGCAAATGTTATGACAGACATTGAAGATTTCCCCCATGGAAGGCCTCATCCTCCCTGGGGAGCAAAAGGGGATAGGATAGGGGGTTAGTGGGGAGCATGGTAGGAGGGGAGGAAGAGGGAACTGGGATCAATATGTTAAACAAATTTGTTTCTAATTTAAATAAAAACTAGAAAAAATAAAAAAGAAAGTATTAAGTGATAATCAAAACTATATATATATATATATATATATATATATATATATATATATATATATATCCATGTCTGTAATGTCTTCTACAGTTTGGAAAAATGTCACCAAAATATTCACTTTTTACAATCTCAATGTGAAGCCTGTGGCAACATTGTGAAGTGGTACAGTTTTAAAGAGATAGGGACTAGCTTCAAGTTTCCAGTAATATGAAGGTGAGCTTTAGTAATTATGTTAGAGAACTAGTCAGTCTTCCCTCTCTATTTCCCAGACACCATGAGGTAATCAGCTTTCTCTGCCATGTATTCCTTCAATGATTACTACTTCACTATACAGCTAATGGCCATGGAGCTAGCAATTGTGAGCTGATATTTCTGAAACCAAGAGTAAAAAAATCCTACTATTTCAAAATTGATAATTTCATATACTTTGTCATAGGGAAAGAAAGCTGCTTTCCTCATGGACAAAAACAACCTTCTAAACAAATAAGAAAGAAAAAAATTATCTGTAGTTGAGAATCCGAATGGTGTGTACAACTTACCCATCAATCAGTCAAGGAGAAGAACAGTCTCTACTTCATGTGAGTAAAATTTAAGGAATTCCATTCAGAATTCAATATGAAAAGTGGAGAGTTAAATAGTAACTACACTGGAGAAACCTACATGGCTCCTCAGCTCCAGCTGCCAGGGAAATATGAATGGTTACTACTTTGTTGATGGCATGTTTTCTCTTCTATGGTGTGTTGAAATATTTTCCCCTGAACAAAGTCTCAGTTTAATCATGAAAATATGAATAAGATAAAGCTTACAAAAGACATGATCAATGGACCTGAAAATACAGCATAATCAAAATCTGAGACCTTGAAGTGGCTTATCAAGACCCTAAAGAAACATGGTGATTGAATGTATTGTGCTATTCTGGGTGGATTTCTGAAACAAAATAACATTAGGTTATAGAATGAGATGTGAGGAACTGTGCATTAATTATAAGATTTAATTAAAATACACAATTACCTGGTTAATTATTTTCACCAATGGGCTGTACTGATTATGCATTTTATGAGTAGAGTGTATATATTAGGCATGTCGAAGTTTTCTCTTATCCATTACACTGTTCAAGTTTCAAACTTTTCTAAACAAATGTCCTTGTAATTATTCACAATGTTCTACATGACACATACACAAGTCTATCTTTATATTTTACTACCCATCATTTTCTCAGTCTTTTCTAGTCAATCTGACTCACAGTAGTCCTTATATATACATAGCTGCTCAGCTCACAGGGGTTTCACAACAATTTTTGCTTGACTAATGTCATTGGTTCCACTGTATCTTTGTCAACAATAACAAAATATATTTACTTTCTAGGATAAAATTCCTGATTATTACATACAAAATAATATTCTCCTCCATTCCACCTTAGATATACCCACATTTCTTGCTCAGTTTTACTATGCTGAATGGAATTTTTCAGAATTTGACATGTTATACATTTGTGTGCTTAGTTGAGAGTATCTGCTTCTGCTATATAATAAGTAACATGGAGAAAGAATGACTGCTTATTCATCACTGTACAGATTCCAAACTTAAATATGACCTTGCCAATAGATGACATTCTCCAGTCACAAAGGGAGAAGGAAATTGATGAGTTTCTATGGAATTTGTGTAGATGTCTATTACCATAATATACCTAATATGTATGTAGAGAGTGTTTCTTAGGCAAGATTTTTCTTTTTTCCCCTTTGTTTCAACTTTTAGTCTTTTTTCATATATTACAATCCTGACTAGTTTCTTTCCTTTCCACTCCTCCCAGTTCTTCCCTGTGCCTCTGTACTCTCCCCACACCCAATAATAGCCACTGAACATGGCTTAACAGGACCCATTAAGCCTGGGTACAAACTCTCATATCATGGCTGGATGTAGCAACCAAGAAGGAGGAAAAGAGTTACAATCACAGGCAAAAAATATAAATGATCTCTCACATCCCCATTGTTGGGAGTCCCATACAAAAACACATAGCTACACAACCGTAAGATATATGCAATGGACCTCACTTAGACACATATAGGGTCTGTACCATTTCAGTTTCTATGAGCTCCTATAAGCCCTTCCAAATTTTTTCCTAACATTTGTGGGAAAATAATTTTTATTCCCAGGTTTATCTTCCCAACTCAGGAAGCATTTTATTTTTTTGTTTTGGAAATGCTGGAAGTTGAGTCCAGGACTGTCAGTGTGCTTGTGCATGCTGTCTGAAAAGAGTACATATAGAAAGGCTTCTAATGCTAATCTTCTCTTTGATTATCTTTAACTTCCATGACTTTTTAATAGTTTAAGTTCGCATTTCCTATCTCTGCAGCACTTTATAATACTTCCATTATGAAATCTGCATGAGGGTTAATACCACTTGCAGAACATTGTGGATCACAATCTGGAATATGTAATGTTTAAGCCTGTAACTGAACTGGAATATTCAGTTTAGCAAAATGTAGTAAAAATGTTCATGAGCTTGACAATAAAATCACAATAAAATATTATTGTCAACCAGACTTTTAGGATCCATCTCAGTGGCATCTTGGGTGTATGCTAGAAAAGAAATGCTTTAGTAATACCCGGTTCATGAACTTTACCATGCACATACACACAAAAAAGACAATTGGGTTACATAATGTCATGGCAATTTAGATATAATATAAAAATCCTGGAGGATATGAGAGATAAGAAAGAAAATAGTATGTTTCCTACTGAGTATTTAAGTCTGTTTTAAACACCAAATTAACCCATAAAATTTTATTAAATTTTTTTCTAACTGTATAGAGATGGAGAAAAGTTTTGTTGCAGATCTATTGCTTTTAAATTCATCATTGAACAGAATGAGATATAAAACAAATGTCCGCAAAACATGTGTTATTGGGATTCAGACCTGGGAGATACCTTGAACAGTCTCTTACACACTCATTCCTTGTAACTAAAACTGTCACTATTAACAAACAAATCTCTCACAACTTTGAACTGTCATTCATATGCTTTTTAAAGTTCAAAATTACCTTATATGACCTGAATATCTGATAGTGGTGAGGTTTCTAAAGAAATCCACAATTCCAGTTTAGAGCCATCCAGGTGCTCATTATTACTTATTAATCTGAAGCCATTTACTCTTTTATGGTTAAACAGAGACAGAGAATATCTGAGTAACAGTCCTGGCTGTACTGGAACTCATTTTGTAAACCAGACTGTCCTCAAAGTCAATGAGATTCCCCTGCCTTTGCCTCCCAAGTGCTGGGATTAAAGGCATGCACCACAAATTTTTAAAGAAATACCATCAGTCAAATATAAAGTATTACTCTATGAATGGAAATCTCTCAGAAGCTATTTGTGATGTTATGAGATATATGAGTTTAATTTAAAATATTAAGTGCTAACATACCCTTTGTGGTGGTGTGAGTAGGTTTGCACCGGCACCATTGACTCATGCATTTGAATACTTTGCTTATAGGGAGTGGCACTATTAGGAGGTGTGGCCTTCTTGGAGATAGTGTGATGTTGTTGGAGAAAGTGAGTCACTGTGGAGACAGGCTTTGAGGTCTCATATGCTCAAGGTATAGCCAGTGTGACACACACAGTCTCCTGCTACCTGTGGGTCAAGATGTAGAACTCTCAGCTGCTTCTCCAGTACCATGTTACCTACATGTTACCCACCATGATGATAATAGACTAAACCTCTGAAATGTAATATAGCCCAAATTAAGTTGCTTTACAGCAATAAATCCCTAACTAAGACAACCTTTCAATACACATAAGAAAAAAGGTCTGTCATTCCATAGAAGATAGATAATAAATACAGATATTTAGTAGCTATTACCCTACCAATATTTAGGAATATTTTCAAAAGGAGAAGGTATTATCTAAGTTAACCAGTACTTCACATCAGTAAAAAAGTTTGGACTATATTACATTTCAGCCTGATATAGGGGTAAGAGCTAGTGGGCAGCTGCTTTGCTTTTCTCATCTTCAATCTGAAGCTTGAACCCCAATATCCATCTCTGGGGTTTTTGTATTTTTGTGTTACAAATCTCTTAAAAGAAAAAAAGTTTCAGTTTTATGTATTCTAAGACAAAGTAAATTCTTAACTATTTAATTATTCCATGATTCTACACAATAACTATAGACTCAATTCAAGAAGCCTGTCAGAGAAACCATATTACTTTAGAATTCTTGTATCAAATTTTGTCAATTCCATACAGTCATGTATTTACCCCCACCCCATTATAATTAATTTTCATTGATCTAGAATAGAGAAAGGAAACCAATACCTTTCCTCATCTTAGGTTCTGATATTCACAATTCAATTTATTAAAGGTTACCTGAAAAATCACTGGGTAAGATATTTTGATCATGTCAGGGTAGAATATCTATAAATGACAGAATGAACACAATCCAAATGTTAAAGGACTGAACTCTTGACTCCCTTCATCTTTTACTCCAGTTTTTATAGATTCTGAGGAAAATGGATTTCTTTGTGAGGGCTAATTGGTGAGATGAGATAAGGATAAGATCCAGAGTTTGTGCTTCATGAATCTGTTCAAACCACTCACATTTGAATCCACACAACCTGGGGCATCACATTGCTTCATTCATAGGTTTGAGGGTCTTGAGTTCATTTGGCCAGTGGAAGCCTAGGCAGCTCAGAACATGGAGTTCAATACACAGGAGAATCTTTCTGGAGAAAAAGTAGAGAAAATCTCAGCTTTTGATATTAACTGTATATGTGAGAAGCTTGGAGTAGGCACCAGTCACACTACAATATATGAAAGACCATAGTGAAAAATAAAATGTCACTATGCTTTAAAAAAAATTATAAAATCAGGAAGAGGAAGAGACAAAATATGCAGATAACGTGACCTAAATTCAATGTTATAGACCATAGACCCAAACTACTGCAGTGTCAGTTACATATTCTTTGTAAAGATTTTATTTTTGAAAGACAGTTTTTCTTTCTTGTATTTTTTTCTCTTTATGGATATCAACATAAAATTCTTGGGAATTCATCAAGTTCTAAACTACAGTTTTCTTATATACCAGATCTATTTTTATTATTTCAACTCTGAAGCTGTTAACAAAAGCTTGTCTTGAAGTGACTTTTCCCACTATCCAGGATTCCAAAGACCCATAAATTTATACAGTAAGGGTTTATTATCTGGGTAAAAAGAAAACCATTTTATATTAGATATCAGCTATTTTAAAGTCTATTATCTTGTTGTTTTGCTTGGTTTGCGTTTCTGTGAAGTGCTTTTCTTTTTTTTTTTCTTTTCTTTTTTCCCCTTTACTTTATGTGGTACTTAAAACATATTTAGAAATGGGGCCATACATGCTTGTTCCTACCAGTACTCAGCCCAACTTCCATATCTGAGCCACATCACTGGAAAGGACCCTTACTGTTCCTACAGTCCTATAGGTGTATTCCCAAAGGCCAAACTTTCAAGTGTGCTCCTTGGAAAATAAAAAGAATCTCTTGCCAGGTCAAAGAGTTGAATTTCTGAACTACCCCATCTGGCATCTTAAACTTGTAAACTCCCTTCAATATTGGAACAGTACCAATAAAGAATCATTATTTGTTAGTAATAAATGTGTATCTACTATTCAGTTGATGTTGACTGTTAGCAAGATTTTTATACACTGCCCTTATTTCTCTTTCTGCTTGTAAAACTGGTAATTGGCAGAATAGGACATTCAGGCAATATAGTCCTTTTCCATAACCAGGATCCCTCACCCAAAACTTTTACTGTAACATCAATACAACTCAAGCTACTATTGAGATGTAAAGTGTCACCAACTGGCCAATGTATTGGAACAGTTCAGCATCGGACACTGGTACTGTTTTATAAAGTTATGCACCTTATATTTCATGGTTCAATGTGAGTCAGGACTTTTATTTATAGTCCAAACCTACCTCCTTCCCTATGAGCTTTCTGTCCATTGAGATGTAAGCAACTGGGTGCCTGACCCTTCAGCTGAATTAGAATTGTAAATTACCAAGTCTTCTTTGCTACGGTACATCCTAAAACACCCATCACTGAATTGTTTTTTGATAGGTATTTTTCTAAAAAGAATAACACTTTTAGCTAATACATTGTTAAGACCAGCTTGGGAGACCTTTTGTTTTCCCTAAAAATCCCCATTAAGTAGATGATGAGCCTTTTGAAATCTGCATCTCTATCTCTCTGTATGTGTGATGTGCAGTCTCAAAATCTCACCACAATTCTGGAAGGAGATCCATTCTGTCACTACAATGTGGTTCCAATAACAGATTTTAAGGTTTATTCCTTGTGTTTATTTTCTTTAATGTTCATGATTTTTGCCTATATGTGTGTATGTATACCCTGTGCATGCCTGCTATTCATGGAGGCAGAGGAATGCATTGGCTACCATGGAGCTGAAGTTACAGATGATAGCATATGAATACTAGGGACCAGACTTAAATCTTCTGCAAAAACAATTGTTTGTAATTACTGAAATAACTCTCCAGGAACCAAAATATAAGTTTATTTTCTAATTGAAGAAGGTTATCTTTCCAAATCTCACCATAAATGACTCTTAAGTGATGCTTCTAGTTTTTTACATTTATTTTATTTTTGAGAATATAATTTAATGACAATAATTAAACCTTAACTTTCCTCCCTCCAAATCCTCTTATAGATCCCTCACGACCATCATTCAAATTCATGGGTAATTTTTCCCACTAATTATATATATGAATTCCTAATACAGCCTGTGTTGTCCATATAATGCTACTGGTAAGCATGATTTTGGATCTGATCTTTTGGCATTGGACTATCAGAGTCTGTGCTCTTCCAGGAACTACTTCTGACCCTAGGTTTCTTCAGTTGGGTACAGTTCTTTCAGTATTGTTGTGTCCTCATGGGCTTTTCTCCCCATCTAGTTTTGTTTGCCCATTGTTGTCATCCTTGTTCAACTGATATTGAGGCTTCTAATTTTTAAGCAAATGGTTTCAGCATTTAGAAGTTTGATGTGAAAACATCTAACTATTAACATGTACAATATTACATCTAATGTTGTCTAATATTCCAGTGAGTGAGCGTCAAAAGTTTAGGTAAAGAATCCCCCAGGATTCATCATTGTCTAAGCAATTGCAAGTTTATTTATTTTTTCTCAGTATTATCGATTTGGAGCAGGTACCAATTACTTCATTTGTATGAATAATTCTATGCATACATATTCATATAAGTATTTAGTGTTCTTCAGCTTTTGAATTGTTACTAGTCCAGCAAGAATAAAATATTAATTTGGTATTAAATTGATTTTCAGATTTCTCTATTGATACCAATGATTTTCATTATTTCAGTAAGTACATTAACATTTTGTTTTTATCTAATGTACATTTTTATTTTTGATGAGTGCTCCCCTACTAAGTTTAGACAACAGACATAGATGAATATGTTCATAAAGAAATAAATAAGGTGCATTACCTAAAATTTAGTGGTTGTAGTATTTAACAATATTCTCACATATTTTTGAAAGTTACAAAATGTCTCATAAGATGGAAGGTCTTCTCTGTTTTCCTCCCAGAACAGATTCTAACCTTTAAATGGCAAAATTTCAGTTGTCAAAATACACAGTGCAATGGTGCCCTATTAACCTAGAGGGAAAATAATTGCCATTGGCTGAAAAGCAACAGCAGGAGTGTGGCCGCCCTTCCAACACCTTTGATTTAGACCAGCACAAAGCCTATGTGGATGTCCATGTGAAATGACTACCTTATTGATGTTTCACTTTTTAAGGGTACAGGAAAGACTTTAAAGTGCATTTTAAAATAGGTTTTTAGACACTGTAATGGTATTGAATTAATACTTTTCCTCACATTTAAAATTCCATTACTAACTTTAGGAGCATATTCCCGAATGAAATAGGTCACAAAGGTTATTAGAAATCACATGTACAATGGACAGAATGAAAATATTTTTCCTTTACATGTCAATCATGCATATTTAGATCTAATTAATACAACATTAGTTCTTTACTTAATTAGCTAATTGAATTTCGATGGTTTTCTAGAGGAGTAAACAAGAGAAGGAGTTTTGATATACTAAGGAAAGGACTTAGTAAATCCTTGCACACTTCAGAGGCTGAGAACCTGGAAGTTGCTCAATTCACGAGTTTGGGACCCTCAACAGTCCCAATTTGATACTGAAGGCCAAGGTGATTTCTGGAGAACAGCTTTCCCTCATCTAAGTTGGAAGCCTGGAAAAGTTGACATTGATATCTTTGAAGGAGGAAGCAGCTACAGTGACAGGTAGTGATCTGGGCAGCAACAGTTTGGAAAATTGAGGATGCAGCAAATTTTTTCCTTTGCTGCGTTCTTCTTAATCTGACCTGCTAAAATATGCTATATAAAAGTAGTCACCACATTTAGGGTGGATCTTCCCATTCAATTAAGGTCATCAAGACAGTTCCCCACAGATGTACCTAGAGACCAACCTGATGTAGACAATTCATCAATTAAGGCTCTCTGCTTGGGTAATTTTACTTTATGAAGTTTTGATGCAAGTATATATTATAAAATGATCAAGTTTATATGTTCCCTCAATTACTTATTATTTCTTTAGAGTAAAAGCATTCAACATGTTGTTATCATTTTGAAATAAAATGAGTTGATTATCATTACCTGTAGATAATTAGCAGAATTACTTTGTGTTATTTCTGAATTCATAAGCAAGTAATATATCACTAAGGACCTATAAACATTGCAGTCTTCCCTTTTTTTATTTACACAACAGATCGGCGATTTAATTGACTTGGTGTGTACTATAACCAGGTCAGTGATTTTAAAGCATAAATGTTAACTCATTTTCTTCTACCAGCTAAAACCTTGCTATTATCAAATGGATCTGGTTTTAAAGCACAAAGAAGGTATCCTCATATCTGAAAGGGCTTCTGTCAATCCTGGACAATGTCTGGTTTATGTTATTACATCCAAATTTTAATAGATATATTAATTTTTGTTAAAATTGAAAAACAAATGAATGGTTTGATTTTCATACAACTGTATACTAACTTATTCTTTGTTTAAATTAAAATCATTTTTCACAAAGATGGACTGTTGTTACAAGTAATGAGATTTGTGTATTTCTGGAACATAAAATAACACCAAAAAATGTAGATTTCAATGTCAAAGTTTCTGGCTCATCTGCTAAGTGAATAAATATCAAATAAAGATGGTAATGATTGTATTTTTCACCAATTTCTTCTCAGTACAGGAGAACCCAACTCAAAACTAATTTACATTGTTAACATAAATGACCCCTTTAGATACTGGAATTATATTAATCTGTGGGGAGTAGTAATGAGTTACTTCCAGAGGTAGCCATGGCCACTGTGAAGCAGGCTGTTATAATCTTTTGATTCAGTTTAGTAAAGGTTTAATTCTGTTACATATTAGTGGATAAAAACCAAACAAATAACATGTTTACATGGATAAGGGAGAAAGAAGGAAAGAGATCCTGGTGTTTGAAAACAAAAATAAGATACATCAAACTCTCTCTCTCTCTCTCTCTCTCTCTCTCTCTCTCTCTCTGTCTGTCTCTCTCTCTCTGTATGGAAAATAAATGAGGATTTCATCTTAGATATTCCTTAGTTTTTAAACCATATTAACTGAATATTTTCACTGTGTTTCTTGTAAACAATAAGTTTTATGGTCATCAGACGCATAAAGAAAGTCATCAATTGATATTTTACATATGAGAAGCCTCAGGTTCACATAGCAGTTAGGACTTGCTTAATAATATATAAAGAGCAGAGGTAGAACCAAAGTCCCAGGCTCTTAAATTTCTATATTCTGAGTGGAGATCCTTTGCAATGGTAAACACCTCTATCCAGGAAGCAATGTCCACCAAATCTTCCCACAATTTCAGTAATCATGTATGTTTGTTTATTAAATTGATTTTGTTATTGTATTGTGGTTACTATAACCCTTTTCTCCAATCATCTTCCCCATCTACAGCACACTCTTTCTCCCTACAAGTCCTGTTTCCACATTCATTAATATTTGTTATTGTTATTTTGGTTTCATTCTCTTTTTTGTCATTATTAGTATGTTATATTTATTACCAAAGACTTGATACATAATACTGATTAAAATGGTAGTATTTAAATTGATGTATTTTATATGATATTTTTGTCTCCAAAATTGTATCTTTGTATTTTTAAATTAAAAAATATTTATTTACTTTCTCTACATCAAGTCCACTCCCCATCAGTCCTTTCTCCATCCTCCTACTATTAACCTTCCATATTTCACATGATCTTTTCCCCCCTATTGAATACACTCAAGACAACCTGTATATGTATCCATTACAGGGCCATTGACTGGAATACTGGTAGTCTCTCAAGGGCCAAATTCCTGAAGACAACTGACTCTCTCCCTGGAGCCATCAATTGCCAATAGCTCCTCAGTTAGGGAGAATCTTCATGTCCACTCCATTGTCCACATTGGGATAGTCTATGGGGCCTCTGGCAGTGGAACCAGGATGCATCCCTAGTACACAAATGGAATTTGGGAGCCCATTCCCCATGGAGGGATACTCTCTTAGCCTAGATACACAGGGGAGGCCCTGCCCCAAATGCCTTGAGAGATTTTGGTGATCCCTTGTGCAAGGCCTCACCCTCTCTGGCAAGTGGATTGGGGATGGGATGGGGAGCCGTTGGAGGACATGGGAGGATGGGAGGGAAAAGGAACTGGGATTGATATGTAAAATAAAATTGTTTCTAATTTCAATAAAATTTATTTAAAAAAAGAGATATGCAAGAGGGCCTAGGCCCTCCCCCAAATAATATGACAGAATTTGATGATTCCCATGGAAGGGGGAGTGAGTGGGGTTGGGTTGCAAGGGTTGGTGTGGTGCTTCGTGGGAGAATGGGAGGTCAAAGAAGTGGGGGAACTGACAAGCAAAATAAGATTGTTTATAAAATACAATAAAAAGTCTTAAAAAGTTTAAAGAAAGAGAAAGTCATGTGGAAACTTGCTACTTGAGAAGCTTCCTAAAATATATCAGACACATATGTAAAAAGAGTTTAAACAACCCTATAATGAGCAAACAATGTTCCTCCTAGTCATTATCAGCTATCAAATAGTGAAGTGCTGGAAATGGACTACCTCTTTTGGAGTTGTCAGGCTATGGTATCCCATAGACCACCAACATTTCACTCTGTTGCTTTTGGCTACTCTCTAGAACTTGATGGCAGACACTGCTGCTGGAGACACCACATAATTAAAGCAATCAGCATGGGGAAATCAGGCTAGTACTGAGCTGGACACTTTGCCCATTCTATTTGAAATAATGCTGGAAGGTGCTACACACACTACTGTAGAAGAAAATTTGTCATCAGTACTACCCATATAATCTATGACTGCAGTAGTGACCAATCTCATGGGATATGCCTACATCTTAGATATTCTTGTATAAGATTTAGAAATTAAACAGGGCAAAAAATAAATTTTTTAGTTTACAAATGCCAGTGTGCAGAACAATTGAATGAATGTAGACTCTGAGAATGACAGCAGAGGAAAGTGACCTGAGTTATGTAAATCTCTCTCTCTCTCCTTCTCTCTCTCTCTCTCTTGCTGAATCCAGTAACTCATTAAAGAAAATTCTGAGTGCTTAACAAATGCCTTTAAAACTCTATGACGCAGTGCTTTCTTACAAGGTTGTTGAGCTGATCACTCTGATATATATGATTAGCAGCTAGTTAATGGGATTGTGTTTCAAAATTTAAAAAATTTAAAATTCACCCCCCTCTGCCCTGACTTCTCCTGAGCCCTGTCCTCTGCTGAGGTGCGTGTCCCTTCTGCTCCTGACTGGCTTCAGCTATCACATCCTCCTCTGATCTTTGTGGATCTGCCCAAACAGGGGGGATCTCCCTGAGTCTGGAAACACCTCACTTTTGGTACCCTCCTCCCTGACCTCTGCTAAGGTGAGTGTCCCTTGTGATCCCACCCAACTCCCACCATCACTCCTCCCTTGGATCTCTCTGGGCCAGTTCCTGGCATAGATTAGAATCCCCTCAGATAGGGAGGCCCTCCCTGGGTCTGGAGAAACCACAAGCTTGGTTCTCCTTCTCCCTGATCTCTGTTGAGCGAGGAGAATACCAGGAGAGCAAGACCATCCAGAGCTGAGACACTGACATCTTGGCCCACATACACCACCAGGTGACAAGAGGAGATGTACAGACCCCCACTAGAAGAAGAGATGGGAAGAAAACAGAATAAGAACCCACTCAACAACAGAAAGACCAAAATGACACCACCAGAATCTAGGGACTCCACATAAGCAAGATCTGAAAAGCACAACACAGAGGAAGAAGAAGGGCTGGAACATAAAAACTATTTTATGGAGATGATAGAGTCCCTTAAAGAGGACAAGAAACTCTCTTAAAGAAATAGAACAAAAAACAAACAAAAATTCAAGAATTAAATAATTCTTTTAAAGAATGTAAAGAAAGACAAAAATAAAACAACCAAACAAGTGAAGGAAAAATTTGAAACAGTTAAAGGCATAAAAGCTGAAATAGAAACAAAAAAGAAAACACAGAATGAGGGGATGCTTGAAATAGAAAGGATAGATAAACAATCAGAAACTAAGGATGAAAGGATAACCAATAAAATATCAGAGATGGAAGAGAGAAACTCAGTTGTTGAAGACTCGCTAGAGGATATAAAGTCATCAACCAAAGAAAGTCCAACAAATCCCTAACACAAAATATCCAGGAAATAAGGGATGCCATGAAAAGGCCAAACCTAAGAATAATAGGTATAGAAGAAAGTGAAGAAATATAGCTTAAAGATACAGAAAACATATTCAACAAATTCATAGATGACAACTTCCCCAACCTACAAAAGGATATGCCTATGAAAGTACAAAAAACTTACAGAAGTCCACTGGCCACATAATAATCAAAACACCAAACTTACAGGATAAAGAGAAAATATTAAGAACATCAAAGGAAAAAGGCCAAGTAACATATAAAGGCATACATATCAGAATTACACCTGATTTCTCAATGGAAACATTGAAAGCCAGAAGTGCCCTACAACCACTAAGGGAACATGGATGCCACCCCAGACTACTGATTTGCAGCAAAGCTTTCAATCACTGTAGATGGAGAAAAAAGTTATTCCACAACAAAACCATATTTAAACAATACATGTCCACAAACCCAGCCCTACAGAAAGTTCTGGAAAGAAAACTCTAACCCACCAAAGATTACTACACTCACAAAACCATAGGCAATAAATAATCCCACTTTACCGAACACGAAAAGAAAAAAGAGGGAGAAATCCACACCGACAATAAATCTAAAACAAACAAGAACCAACAATCAATGGACACTAGTATCCCTCAATATCAATGGTTTTAACCTTCCTATAAAAAGAAAACAGGTGAAGAGAATGGATACAAAGACATAATCCATCCTTCTGCTGTATACAAGAAACACAACTCAATTTCAATTTGCTATAGCTTATAAACACCTTCAGCAAAGTAGCAGGATAAAAAAATAACAAAATTATCAGTAGCCCTACTATACACAAATGATAAAGAGAATGAGAAAGAAATCAGAGAAACAAAACCCTTCACAATATCCACAAATAACATAAAATATGTGGGGTAACTCTAACCAAAAAAGTGAAAGACCTGTACAGTAAGAACTTTGAGCCTTTTAAGAAAGAAATTACAGAAGATACCAGAAAATGGAAACATCTCCTGATGGGGGAAGTACTTCTGTGTAAATGTTTGCATATATAAAGCGATTGGTTGATGTATAAAGCGCTGTTGGCCAATAGGGAGCAACTTAGGCAGGGGTAGGAAAGAACAAGAATTCTGGGAAACATAGGAGAAAATGAGTTGCCATGTGATCCCGGGAAGAGTAGGCATTCTGCCAGTGTCCTCGATAAAACAAGTCTTTACAAAATATATAGATTAGTAGTTATAGTTAATAATTAAGACTGAGCTAGCATATAAACAATCCTCATCATTGGCCAGGAGCATTGCACCTAATATTAATATCTGTGTGTTATTTTGTGTGCGTACATGGCGATGGGGCTCAGGTGGGTGGAAGAAAGATTTGTCATTACAATCTCCCATGCTCTTGGATAGATAGGATCAACATAGTAAAAATGGCAATCTTGCCAAAAGCAATCTACAATTTCAATACGATCCCCCATCAAAATCCCAACATAGTTCTTCAAAGACCTTGAAAGAACAACACTCAACTTTATATGAAAAAACAAAAACCCAGGAGAGCCAAAACTACCCTGCACAAAAAAGGAACTTATAGGGGCATCACCATCCCTGACTTCAAGCTCCATTATAGAGCCATAGTCCTGAAAACAGCTTGGTATTGGCACAAAATTACACAGATAGACCAATGTAATGGAATTGAAACCCTGATATTAACCCATGATCTTATGAACACCTGATTTTTGACAAAAAGCTAAGTTACACAATGGAAAATAGAAAGCATTTTCAACAAATGGTGCTGGTACAACTGGATTCGGACATGCAGACAATTGCAGTTAGATCCATATCTATCACCATTCACAAAACTTAAGTTCAAATGGATCAAAGACCTCAACATAAATCTAGCCACACTAAACCTCCTATAAGTGAAAGTGTTAGATACCCTTGAGTGAATTGGTACAGGAGATTGCCTCCTGAACATAACACCAGTAGCACAGACATTGATGCCTACAATGAATAAATGGGACCTCCTGAAACTGAGAAGCTTCTGTAAGGAAAAGGACACAGTCAGTAAGACAAAACAAACAAACAAACAAACAAACAAACAAACAAAAACAGCCAACAGAATGGGAAAAGATCTTCACCAACCCCACATCTGACAGAGGGCTGATCTCCAAAATAAACAATGAACTCAATAAGCTTGCCACCAAACACCAAACAATGAAATTACAAAGTGGGGTGAAGAACAAAATAGAGAATTCTCAACAGAGGCTATTCAAAATGGATGAAAGACAAAAGAATGTGCTCAAAATCCTTAGCCATCAGGGAAATGCAAATCCAAACAACTCTGAGATACCATCTTACACTGGCCAGAATGGCTAAAATCAAAATCAACAATGACAGTCTATGCTGGATAGGATATGGAGAAAAAAAGAACACTCCTCCATTGCTGGTGGGAGTGCAACCTTGAAAGACCACTTTGGAAATCAGTATGGAGGTTTCTCAGGAAAATTGTAATCAGTCTACCTCAAGATCCAGTAATTCATCTCTTGGGCATATACCCAAAGAGTGCACATTCATACAACAAGGACATATTTTCAACTATGTCCATAGCAGCCTTGTTTGTAATAGCCAGAACATTGAAGCACCATAGATGCTCCTCCTCTCAAGAATGGATAGAGAAAATCTGGTACATTTACATAAAGGAGTATTACTCAGTGAAAAAAGCAATGAAATCTTAAAATTCAAAGCCAAATGGATGGAACTAGAAGAAACCATCCTGAGTGAGGTAACTCAGTCACAAAAAGACAAACACGGTATGTACTCACTCATATATGAATTTCAGACATAGAGCAGCCTACAATCCTCATCAACAAAGAAAATAAGAAGGACTCCAAGTCAAGAATGAATTGATCATGGAGAAAGGAAGGGATAGGATCTCCTGAGCTAAATGGAAGAATGAGGGTAGGGGAGAGAGAGCTGGGAAAAGGAAAGGAAAAGAGGAGGAGAGAGGAGGAAATGGAGGTGCAGGAAGGTTGAGTCAGGGGAATAATAGAGGAGAGCAGGATGAGAGATACCATAACACAGGGAGCCATTATATTTTCGAGGAGATATCTGGCATTAGGGAGATTTCCAGAGATCTACAAGGTTGACACTAACTGACAATCTAGGCAATTATGGAGAGGCTACCCTAAATGCCCTTCCCCTATAATGAGACTGATGACTGCCTTATATGCCATCCTAGAGCCCTCATCCAGTGTTTGATGGAAGCAGAGGCAGACATCCACGGTGAAACATTGACCTGAACTCAGAAACCCAGTTGCAGAGAGGGAGGAGTGAAGAGCAAAGAGGTGGGACCAAGCTGGTACAACACACAGAAACATCTGACTTGAACAAGGGGGAGCACATTGACCCAAGTCTGATGTCTGGGAGGCCAGTAAGGGACTGATCCAGATCCTTGAACATGGATGTTAATGAGGAGGCCTCAGCATTCTATGGGGCCCCTGGTAGTGGACTTTCCCTGGTCTAAGAAGGGACTTTGGGAGCCCATCCCACAAGGAGGGATGCTCTTTCAGTGTGGACCCATCAGAAAGGGCCTAGGCCCTGACCAGGATGATATGACAGACTTTTGGGAACCCCCATGGGTTACCCTCCCAGGCCTTACCCTCCCTGGGGAGCAGAGGGAGAATGAGGTGGGGGGGTGGAAGATTGGGTGGAGAGGAGGGAGATGGAGAGGGATTGACATGTGCAGTAGATTTGTTTCTAATTTGAACTAAAAAATATCTCTTGGGTAAAAAAAAATTAAAATCATTAGTCATTTAATGATTAGAGGTTTTATTCTGGCAAAATCCCATAACCTAGGGTGGAATTCTGTGATGCTTTGAATGACAAATGTCCTCTACTGTCTCAGGCATTTGAATACTTGATTCTAGATAATCGTGCTCTTGGACTCTTAATTTGACAAAATATTGTGTGAGAAAATATGTTACTAGGATTGATTCTATGAGTTATAAGCCGTGGAAAACTTCCATATTTCTTTCTCTGCTTCATTTTTGAGGTAAATATTTAAGCTCTCTCCTTCCTGCTCTTATTGTCATGGTTTGCTGCCATGTTTCCTCAACATGATGGACCCTTATTACTTCTGGAACTATAATCCAATATATAGTCTCTCTTACTTAAGTTACCTTAGTCTTAATATTTTGCCATAGCTACAAAATGCAACCAATGTATTTACACACAAGAAAGCATCAAAGATGTGGGACAAACTGAAAATTTAGTAACACAAAAGAATAAAACAAATTCACAATTGGGGATACAGAAAGTATTCAAGGTCTAAATCGAACAAAATATTTGTGAAAATCATTGATTGAGGCTGTTCAATGATGAGTTTCTATTTTCATGTGCACATAGTCACATAAAGTTAAGTATTGTAACCTGCATCTGTAACCTTGGTACTGGCAGAAGGGAGCGACGAGGGTCCTGGAAACTCACTGGCCAATTAGGATAACTAAAATGGTAAGCCCTAGGTTCAGTGAGAGAATCCATACCCATAACTAATGTGGAAAATTATTGAATGAGTAACCTCTATATACACAGGCACAGGCAAGAGCACATGGACACAGATATGGACACTCACATACACAGCACACATTGTAAACACACACAGAGTCCCCACACACACCTATACCCACAATACTTGAATTACTTTCCTAAAAATGAAAATAAGAAAATATCTGCTGTAAAAAAAATATGTTTCCAATTCTGCTGCACAAGAATTTGACTTAGAGGAACAGGAGAGAATATGATTTCCAAATATATATGATTCAAGTTTGGTCCTCATGCTAGAGCTTGAAGTTGTCTTTAAGTAACTGTAGCTGCACAGACTGAATGCAATTCCAAAGTATCACTGTGCAGTAAAAATTACATGCCTGTAGGACTATGGCCATTGAATTCAGGAAGTAAGGAATAGTACATGCAGAAGTGTCACATAAAACCAAAACTAAATTAAAATGAACAAAACTTCCTTGGTATTACTCTGGTTTCAAATAACAAATGCTGATTTTCATAGTTAGGATTTACACTACTGTGATAAAGAACCATGGCAAAAGCAACATGGAGAGGGAAAAGTTTGCTTTAGTTTAAAGCTCCACACCACAGTCCATCATCAAAGGAAGTCAGGGTATAAACTCAAGGTTGGAACCTGCATGCAGAAACTATAGCAGAAGCCATGGTAGGGTGCTTATTTCTTGGCCTGCACAGTCTGCTTTCTTATAACCAACCTGCACCTGTCCAGGAGGGGCAATACCCACAATGGGCTGGAAAATCCCTCATCAATCACTAAGAAAATGCCACACATATGGAGGGATTTTTCTCAATTATGGTTCCCTTCTCTGAGATAATTCTAGCTTGTGTCAAGTTAATCAACAACAACAAGACAGCTGAATCCTTAATTTGACACACGAAGCATCCTTCTTCTACAACAGCATTTCCTTTCTTTACATCCCTAAACTTCCATATTAATAGTAATATCTCAATATAAAAGGACTCTAATCTATAAAAGTCCCTCAGACTGTATAATTTCAAAGACTTTAAAATTTCATTTTTTGAAATATCCAGTGCCTCTCTAAAATATCCAGTTTTTATAACATTCAAATTTTCTATGAAATTCCAAATTCTCTAAAATGTATGCTCCAATAAATTAAAAATTAGGTTACCTAACCCTTATTTTGCAAAGGAAGAGCCAGGGCACAGTTACAGATAGATTAAAGGAAGAAGAGTCTAATCATGTAAAAACAGTGAAGGATGTTTGGATTCATTCACAATCTTCTGAACTCCTCTGATGTCCTCCATTCTTTCAGCTCTGCCCTTGGCAGACACAGCTTGTCTCTTAGGTTCTGGTTAGTTCCTCTCTAATTCTTCTGTCTTTCCTGGCCATCCCATGATACTGACATCTCTAAAATACTGGTTTCTTTGCGGCAACTGGGCAACACCTTCACCGATTGCCTCTCCTGGGTTCGCTTTTGGGATGGTAACCCTACCACGAGGTTCATAGCTTCACCGGCTCACCATGACACTATTAATCCTGGGGCCTCTGCTGCAAATGAGGCTGTAACTTCACCATTGTCCTGCTCCTTATGATCCCAAAATATCTTCAACAGCAGTATAGCCCTGGAAACTTTTACACATTACTCAGTTACAGTGTTAGCACAAGGTACAGCTTTGGACCTCTCTGTGGCACAGCTCGTGTGTGCTGACCCTGGGTAAGCATTAATCAGATTTTGCCACAGTGAGGCTTGCATATTCATAATCAATCTCTGTCTTAGTTCTGGTTGCTTTTGCTGTGCTAAAACAGCATGATCAAAGGTAAACTGGGGAGGAAAGGATATGTTTCAGATTAGAGTGCCACATCACATATCAAGAGAGACAGGGCAGGGGATCAAGGCAGCAACTAAGCTGTAGGAATTGAAGAAGTGGCATTGCAGGCATGATAATACTTACTGACTTACTCCCCATAGCTTTCTCAGTCTGGTGTCTTACAAGATTTAGGTACAGAACAAATTACCCTGGAGAAGCATCACCCATGATGGGCTGGGCCCTCCAACATCAGTCATTAAATAAGAAAATGTTACACAGGCTTGTTAACAGGCCCAACATATGGAGGCATTTTCTCAATTATTATTCGTTCTTCTCAGATAAGGGTAGTTCGTGTAAATTTGGAAACAAACAAAAGAAGAAACAGCAATGAAAGAGAACCAGGATATTGATTTTCCTGAAAAAAAATCATAAATATTAGGCTCTTTTTCATATTGTTAACAATAATGTAAATTAGTAAAACTATTATGTAAATCTGTATAAATGTTAACAGAAGAAATTAAAAATAGAATTATGTTATGCAATAACAAATCTGCAAATAAATAAATGACTCAAACAAATGAAATGATCATATCAGGTACTACAGAACTCCTGTATTGTTTTCTATAATATTGATCACAATTGCCAATAAATAGGAACAATTTAAATATCTACTAATTGAGAAGTGGATAAAGAAAAGTAATGAACATATGAAGTAGGATACTATTTGAACATATAAAGAATAATTTCTGTTATTTGTGATGATATTGAAATGACCAGGAAATCATCATGCTATAAAAGGCCAGGTACACAAAGAAAAATGTCAACATATATATATATATATATATATATATATATATATATATATATGATCAAATATAAATTGAGGCTATGAGTATCTGGGATGGGGAGGAGGAAAGATAAGATCAAAAGGGCCTTTGTAAAGGTATTAAAATAGAAATAATTTCTAGAATGCTACTGTACCATAAAGTGATCATAGATTGCATGTACTTTAATTTTATAAAGGATGGAAAAAGGGATTTTGAAAAAAATTAATCACAAAGATACTATAAACACTTGAGGAAATAGCTATTTTAAGCTCATTTAAATATTGTACAGTATATTCACATATCACACATAGCATGCACAGATAACTGTCTTATGACTACCCAGTCTCCTACTCTGTAAGCAATTCAAGTGTATTCCTTTACATGCATATATTATATTGGTTCTGTTTCTCAAGATAATCCAGTAATATGCTACCTTATCTTGTGTTAAAAAGTCAAATCTAAATTAATTTAAGATAGGATGAATGTTAAAATGGGAGATATCAGAGAACTCCACATTGTTTTATGTATGGACTTTTCTCAAGGAAACACCACCCAAAATCTCAACTATGAGTTGATGAACCCATTAATTGAATAATGATTTTGGATTAAATTTTACTAAACAATGAAAGGAAAGATATATGACGTGGAGTGAAAGCTTTATTGTGTGAAACAACAAAGACTATTTTCTAGAATATATTCTTTGTAGAACCCAAAGAGTAAAGTCAACATTGAGTGTGAGAGAAAAGGCAGCTCTACTATTAATCACAAGGCAGGAGCACACACAGATAAAGCCTACTGCAATTGAATTCTGTTTGTCTCAATGCTACACAACAGCTGTTAATTGTCGCTTTCTTTAATGATTATTGTTTTTTTTTGTCAGTGACACCCTAGAGACATTTTGCTAATTTATCTATTACTAGTGATGCCTAATCTGTAAGCTGCTTTTGCCTAGGAACAGAGTCTTGTTTCTTATTACTCTCTCTTCTGAATCCACTTTTGAGACAGAGACTAATCACAATTGACTCAAAAGCCCCTTACCATCACCTTGGAAGTATGCCAGCAGATGCTCAACCTTATTGAAGATGGTTACCTAATTGTTTGTATAGAGTGGTATTTTATGCTACCTATGGAATACATTCTCTTTCATTATCAATTCAATAGATCTGTCTTTGTCCAACTATGTGTTTCTATACAGTAGCATTTGATTCATTAGGTTCTTGAAAATATGAAGCACTAAAGTTTAGTTATAAATGTATACCCAAGAAAAAATATTAACTAAGAAATTGTAGCTGGTATTGGATAACCAATTATGAGGGTCATCACTGAGAAAGGCTTATTTCTCCTATCACGGCAGTTTTTATGTGTCTATAGTTTTTCATCAAGGTTTGAGAACTTCATGAAAATTTTTTCTAGTCCATGCTGACCTTGGTAACATGCTAACATAACAACGTGAACATCCATGTTGACACTGATAACAGTATTGTCATTGTTCAGGTCTTATTTAGACAAATATGTTGTTAGAATCTTACATGCATAATGAGGTAAACATCTGTATTTCACTGAGTCCATTTATTATTTTTCACATATACATGTATTACCAACTACTAGGATTGTAGGAGAATAATAATTACACAGGAAGAGACCATGAATTTGACAGGGAATCTGTGGGAAGGGCACATGTGTAAATACAACATTCATCCAAGTAAGTATTCCCAACAGGAATAAGATAGGTATACAATACCCTAATACCTAATATTTAAAAATGTCTGTGAAGATATGTAAAATAAGCAAGTTTTTCTCCTGACCAGAGGAAGTCTGAATGGTTGCAACCATTTTTTCATAATGTCATTTACCATTATATTCAAATGTAACCTTTACTTAGTCATATAACTCTTACTTGGCAAGATCAAAATTTTACAACTACCTTGCCAATCCCAAAGGTAGAGATAGCATGTGTCATAACCCTGGGCAGGGCTAGGTGGGTCTTCTAGGGAATGACTGAGGCAGAATCCTGGTTTTGCCTTGTTCTCATCCTACACAAATATGCCTATACTGAAATGTGTTCCTTCAGGTATTTTGAGAGCACAAGTGAAGTTTATTTATATTAGAAGAAAGAAAGTCTAGATCTCTGGATCCATGTTGAGTGCATAACACCCAGGTCATGAACATGCACAAGAGTAATATAATTAAATCCTATTAGAATGTTGACAATGTATATTAGAAAAAGAAAATAGAATCTAAAGTTGAATGACCTTACAAATAGATTAGTAGACTTCCAAATAATGCTTTATTTTCTCAGTGGAAGTTACATATGCCGATATGAATGATGTGATAGAAAAAATTTAAAAAAAGGTCACTAGATGATGCAGATAGTTTTACTCATACTCTGAGGTCATTTTCAAATTCAATATCACAAAACCCAGTATGAATAAAAAAATTACAAAGATGCTGACAGATGCAAATCATATAGCCTCCATTCTTAAGTGCACACCGTAGAAAAATAAAAATGACTAAAATGTAGCTTGTATTAATCTGATTCCCTTCTTTGCCGTGGGCTCTGCCTTGAAACTAAAATCACCAGTTTCTCATTTGAAAGGTAAGGATAAGTCCTAACAGGAAAGATGAGCAACAGAGACAATGTGTTGTTTAGCTGATTAGACCTGGTTAGATCATGGTGAATACATGTAACTGGTCTAAGTGACTGTTATCATAAATCTGCCATTACTATGTGAATAAATTTGAGAAAATGAGTAAAAACATGAGAATTCCAAGCAGTACAGATTTCAAATAAAAAGCGTTTCTAAAATAGATGAGGACATTTTGATTACTGGCCTCATCATATAATCCTTTGTAAAAGTTTTCTTCTCAGTTATAACAAGATATTTCAGGTAATAGACTAAAATACCTAATTTTAGTTTCAAGTATCATCTACAATAATGCATGTGACATATTATCAAATTAATAGGTTTTAAAATTGAGTGCTAGCTCACCTTGTACAATTCATCTTACATAAGTGATCAATAAATATGCTTCTCATCTTGGTATTTGTTTTGAAATTAGCAATAATCACTGGCAGCACTAATTCCCTCAGGCATGTAAGTTATGTTGGATAGCATTATAATTTATTATTACGGCAGTTATTAAGGTCTTTATCATTCCTCAAATTTAGAAAATATGCTATTGTGTTATTTCTTTAAAATAATGACATGTGGAAAGCTTAGGAAACATTTTCTTTTTGCTTTGCTTTCAATTTAAAAGACACAAATGGGACTGGATAAAAGACTCAGCATTTAACAGCATTTGTTCTGGAATTGTACCCAAAGTTAGTTCTTAGCACAAATATGCAACTCACAACTTCCTGTAATTCCAGTTACTAGGGCTCCAAAACCTTCCCCTGACACCTTTGGGAACCAGATATGTATTATCTTAATGAGACACAGAGAAGGAATGGAGTCAAGTGAAGAGAATTCTGAGTGTGTTTGAGCACACTCCATAAAACCAAGACAAGAGTCTTGTGACCTCAGCTTCTTTAAAACACAAAATTGTTTGGAAACTCGTTTTCATGCTCCACCCAGGTATAGCAAATAGGAGTGTGATTACGTCAGATTAGTCATTATGACATGGTGCTGTCATTTAATTAAATGTATAAACTATACTTTGTATGTCCTGGGATTGCACAGAGCTTGAACTCATGAGAACTTCACTCACATAATCTTTCTTAACACCCAGAGTATAAGTTGTCTGAGGCTAGGAGGTAAGCTGTCTATTGAATCAAACTTTAGTCTGAATCATTTATCAGCTCCAATTTCTGAGGTCCCACTGCCTCTAAAGTAGGGATAATAAACTTTCTCAGATGACATAGACCCTCAAATTTTAAAATATATTTAATATAGAAAGTTCTTTATTGCAGGGGTGAAATCATCTAGCTAATATAATAAGGAAGCTGACAGAATACTTTGTTGTCTGTTATTGCTGAACTATTCATCCTAGCTAAGAATATGTAGTTTGCTGGGCTGTAGTTGCACATGCCTTTAATCCTAGCACTCCAGAGGCAGAAGCAGACAGATCTCTTTGAGTTTGAGGCCAGCCTTGGCTTCAAAGAGAATTACAGGACAATATCAAAAACCTACAGAGAAACCCTGTCTCAAAAAAAAACTAAACAAAACAACAAACAACAACAACAAAAGAATATGTAAATTGGTGTCCAGAGAACACAATCCAGTAAAAAACTTTATTACATACTTTCAACCTCGCCCTTAGATTTTGCCACATGAACTATTTTAATAAAATTTTCATGATTCAGATTTGTATTTCAAAATCCTGACTGAAAATATCACTCTGTGACTTAAATTACAAGAAATATGGAGATACTAGAGGAAGTCATTAGTATTTATAACACCCTCAGCTTTATTTCCTTTTATAAATATTTGCTTGACTGATATGGCTTTTGCTTTTATCCAGTGCCTCTGGTACTGGATCCTCTGTCATCTGACCTTTATCTCCAAGAACACAGAGAAACTGTTCTGAGCAGCAGGAAATAAAGCCACCTTTCACTCAGATAAACATTACTTTCTAGTGTGCTCTCTGGGTAAAATTTGGGGCAGCCTTAAAACTAAGAGATGTGTGTAGGTGACCTCTTCACTCCCAGGGTGCTTTGTTAAGGTGGGGTTTGGGGCTAAAACCTCCAGGCACATTGACATTTCACCTTGGTAATTCCAAGCTTCTTTTATAACAAGTATTTCTCTAAGTACCAATTATCTCACAGATAACCACTCAGGTATAATAAAGTAATAATTTGTGACCTAAATTAATGATAATATAATGCAATAGATCACTGTCAAGATTCTAATAGATCACTAAAGTTTTTGAAGGATTTGCATGCAAAATCTGTAATATACCTAAGAAAAAAATACCTTTTTGTCTTAAAGGAAATTTTATGGAACTAATTCATTTTCTCTTTAAAGTTAAAGTTAGAATCCTCTGGCGTTGGCTACTGAAGCTTTCTTTCTGCAGTTGTCAGTAGTTGATATGAAGATCTAAACCTCCTCAAAATGCTGAGAAGAAGCTATCAATGACTGACCCTACATGTATGATTATATGGACTATATATATATATATATATATATATATATATATATATATATTCTTGTACCTGTAAGGCATTGAGTTGCCTAGCAATTTTTAAAAATCAAGCCAAATTTTCAACTTATTGTATCAACTTAATTGAAACTTAAATCATGTTCCTGCTACTTTATTTATCAGAAAGTTTCTACAGCTATTCAATATCATTTCAATAAAACTTTTAACATTTTACCAACACAAGACATCTCCTATTATTTGACATAAGAAATTATTTATAGCTTTTTATACTACAAACACAATATTCATGAAATTATTGTCTTACTACCACTAATATTGTATTTGTCCAATGTGCAAGCATAATGTAATGTCCTATGTTTGAGTTGATTTATGATTAAAACAGAATAAATTCCTGGAAAAACAGCATAAATTTAATCAATAATGTAAATTTGAGAAGTGTGAATATAATTACTTTGTAAGAGATATAATTATGTATTTTCTTTGTATTTACCTTTCTCCAAATATTTAATAGTATATAGGTAACCAAAATGTCTAAGTATGTAACAAAGAGGAATTTCACTGCCCCTGCCTTCAGGGGGCTTGGATTAAAGGTGTGTGCCACCACTGTGAAGCTTATAATACAATGTTTACACACTAAGACAAAACAGAAATACAGAGAGAAACACACACACACACACACACACACACACACACACACACACACACACACACACACACATGCCTGTTCATATTCATGAATAGGAACTATTAAAACACAGAAACTGCTAGAATTCCTATTGTGAAAATACCTGCATATAGCAAAGAATTCTGTTTCAATATATTTGAAAACAAAAATTTCATACTTTACATGGTGATAAGAAAACAATTTAAAATTTATTCAGAAGCAAAAAAGGTCCTGAATAGCTACAGAAATCTTAGCAAAACAAACAAAGCTGGAAGCATCAGAAAATAGTATTTATCTTTTTAAATGAGGGGATGGAGCTTTACAGCTCAGTGGTAAAGCACTGGCTTAGAATGTGAAGAATTGCAAGCTTGACCCTACACAATAGAATAAAAAAGAAATATGTAAATGTGCAATCAATACCATTTCTTTCTGTTTTTTAATTGAATAGAAGAATGAAAACACAATTTAAAGCTGAAATACTTTGCAAATTATGAAGGAAACATTAAATACAACATGGTTTTGTGTTTCATCAGTTAAATAGGGATGGCGTATAAAAATACACATTAATGTACATGTTGCAATTAAAATAGGCACACATGAGTAAATACATAATAATAAATTTGAATGTCTAAATAATAGAATTGATTTTGTGGGAATTCTATCTTAGCCAAATTACTAAGCAATAGCTGGAGAGAAGTATCTAGGGATAAGATCACTTTCTTACAAGAGTTCATATCTCAACACACATATAGTAAGTCAGGAAGATCTGATAATATCTGACAGTCTAGCTCTGGACCAGGCAGAGGCAGAAGAATCCCTGGGGCTTGATTTCCAGGCAAGCTATAATGTGAGTTTCAGATTTAAGGGAAAAATGTCTAGGAAGAATATATGGAGAGTAAAGGATGTGAATGCCAGACAGTCTCCTCAGAAGGCAGAAAAGTACACACACACACACATACACACAAACCCACAAACACACACACACACACACACACACACACACACACACACACACACACACAGACACACAGACACACACACACACACAAACACATGTAAATAAATAAATATTTAGAAATTACAGAAAATTACCATAGCTAGAACATAAATGGTTTATTATACTGAATTTAATCAGAAATCTCTGTGCCTACCACCCCCAAAAAAATACAAGTTACTTTTCTTTATTTCACAAGTGGTATCTCATAGGAAACAAAAACACAAAATTTCAGGGTCAATGAAACTTTATTCCCAAATCATGGAACTACAGTGATGCTCAGTCATACATATAGGTATGTGAAAACTTACATAAACTACATAATAGCTGAATTCAGAAAAACAAGCATGTTTTATTTTTTCAGAAAATGATTTAGATAGCATTTATGGTTTGAAATTATATAATGAGAAAAATATGTGGGGAATCCAGTCTTTCTGTAGAAACAGGGAGAGCTACACAATGGAATTTTAAATATTGTTAGTCTGAGTATTGTTCAGCTGTACAATTCCAAAGTGATTTGGGGTGATTTTTCCCCCTTTCTGTATTCTCATCGTAAGTTTCCTTCCACTATGCTCACATTCACAGGTACTGAAGAGAAGTAAATCTTTTTATCCTCACAACTTAGGCTCTCACCACACCTCAAAAGATAATTTATGCTTTATCTCTGTTTGTTCCATTATATTGACTTTTGTTTAATGTACAATTAGCATGTGGCACTAGGCTATAGAGTGTGGTGTTTTGAGGGGTGAGTGTGTTTTGTTTGCTCAGGTTTTGTTTCAGCTTTTGACATTCATCCTGGTTAATGTTCTCTGAGCTTTGCAAGTCTATGTTTTGATTTCTGATAATAAGTTGAAGAAACTAGACATCACTATTGCTTCTAGTATTGCTTTTGACTGTTATCGTCTTTTATTACTGTTATGAACACATTCTATCTTATATAGTTGAGTACCAGATTGCAGTTTCATTCTTGATTTTGACCATAACCATGTGTTTCTTAAAAGTCTGATATTGGTGTCTGTGCTACTGGTTTTATGCTCAAGAAGCAGTCTCCAGTATCAGTTCACTCAAAGGTACCTCCCACTTTCTCTTGAGATTGACAATTAATCAAAGTATCTTCTGAAAGGGAGAAGCTTTGGTAAGACACAGGACACAGTCAACAAGACAAAACATTAGCCCACAGAATGGGAAAAGATCTTCAATAACCCTACATCTTACAGAGGGCTGATTTCCAAAATTTACAAAGAACTCAAGAAGCTGGTCACCAAAACACCAATGAATCCAATTGGGAAGTGTTGTACAGAAATAGAGAATTCTCAATAGAACTGTCAATATTCTAAAATGTCTGAAAGCCACTTAAGAAAGTGCTAAATATCCTTAGCCATCAGCAAAATGGAAATCAAAACAATTCTGAGATACCATCTTGCTCCTGTTAGATTGGCTAAAATCAATAGCACCAATGACAGTTTATGCTGGAGATGATGTGGAGAAAGGGGAACACTCCTCCACTGTTGGTGGGAGTGCAAACTCGTACACCCACTTTGGAAATCAGTATTGCAGTTCCTCAGGAAAATTGGGAATCAGTCTATCTCAAGTTCTAGCAATTCCACTCTTAGGTATATACTCAAAGGATGCACATACATACAAAAAAGAGCTGTTCAATTGTGTTCATTGCAGCATTATTTTTAATAGCCAAAACCTAGATGCCCCTAAACCAAAGAATTGATACAGAAAATTTGTTACATTTAAACAAGGAATACCACTAATCAGAAAAACAAAAACAAACAAAGAAAAAATAAAAAGAAAACAATGGAATTTGGCATTCACAGGCAAATGGATAGAATTAGAAGAAACCATCCTGAGTGAGGTAACCTGGTCACAAAAAGACAAACATGGTGTGTACTCACTCATATATGGATGTTAGACATAGAGCACAGGATTGCCAGACTACTGCCAAATCCATACTGCCAAAAGGTGCACATTCATACAACAGGACATCTGTCCAACCATGTTCATAGCAGCATAATTTGTAACAGCCAGAACCTGGAAGCAACTTAGGTGTCTCTGAACTGAAGAATGGATAAAGAAAATGTGGTACATTTACACACTGGAGTTCTACTCAGGGGAAAAAAACAATGGAAACTTGGAATGTGCAGGCAAATGGATGGATCTAGAAGAAACCATCCTGAGTGAGGAAACCCAGTCACAAAAAGACAAACATGGTATATACTCCCTCATATATAGATTTTAGATATAGAGCAAAGGATTAGCAGCCTATAATCCACACTGCCAGAGAAGCTAGGAAACAAGGAGGACCCTAAGAGAGACATACATAGTCCCCCAGAGAAGTGAAAAGGGACAAGATTTCCTGAACAAAATGGGAGCATGAGGGGAGGGGAAAGGGAATTAGGAGAAAGAGAAGGGGCGAGCAGAACATGAAGGAGCAGGAAGATTGAGTAAATAAAAGAATAGAGGAGAGCAAGAAAAGAGATACCATAATTGAGGGGGACATTATAGATGTAAAGAGAAATCTGGCTTTAGGGAAATGTCCAGAGATCTACAAGGATGACCCCAAATAAGGATCTGAGCAATAGTGGAGAGGATACCTTAAATGCCCTACTCCTATAATGAGATTGATGACTACATTATGTGTCATCCTACAGCCTTCATCCAGTAGCTGATGGAAGCAGAAGCAGGAGACTCACAGCTAAGCACTGAGCAGAACTCCTGGAATCCATTTGCAAGGAGTGAGGCATGATGGGCAAAGGGGTCAAGGCCAGGCTGGGGAAACCCAGAGAAACTCCTACCCTCAACAAGGGGGAGCTCATGGTCCCCAGCCGTGAAACCAGCATAGGACTGAACCAGGCCCCCTGAATGTGGATGTCAGTTAGGAGGCCTGGGCCCTTGTTAGTAGATCAGTATTTATCCCTAGTGTATGAATGGACTTTGGAAGCCCACTCTCCATATAGGCATACTCTCTCAGACTAGACACAAGGGGAATGGTCTAGGTTCTGCTCCAAATGATGTGACAGACTTTAATGATTCCTCATGGATGGCCTCACCCTCCCTGTGGAGCAGAAAGCGAATGGGATGGGGCATTGGTGGGAGTCATGAGAGGATGGGAGGGAGAGCGAACTAGGAATGATATGTAAATAAGATAGTTTGTGATCTAAATAAAAAGAAAGCAATTTTGTCATAAAATTAAAAAACACATTTTTGATCTTCTGCTTCTAGTGTTATATACCATGGAAACCATAGGAGTTGGGGACAGAGGATAAGGTTATTGGAGAGTGTGACTTGAAGAGGTTATTAGGGTTCAAACACTATTTTCCTCCTTATTTTAACTACTAGTTTCTGTTCGTGGAGCACCCTCCATCATGCACTTGTTTTTTTTGCTGTAATATTCAGCCTTACATCCAAAGATAACAATCACAATTGACCATGACTAAAATTCTGAAACCATAATATGACATTTTTTGAGAATAGACTCATGTCTCAGCTGGCATCCTGCTTAACCAGTATGCAAGGAGCTCTGGGTTTAGTCTCTAGCACCACACAATTTTGACATGGTTCTTGTCTTGTTCTCCATGTTCCACTCAGGGTGCTTTTCTTTACCATAAGGATAACATGTCAAGAACTGCATATTCCTCAGTGGAATAGACCCTTCTATATTAATTAATAATGAAGAAAATGCCAACGGGCTTCATTACAAGCAATCTAATGGAGATATTATTCTCAGTTGTAATTCCTTTTTCAGTAAACTCCAGCTTGTGGTAGACTGACAAAATATTAACCAATACAAACTATTTTTTAAGTTTTTTCTCACTCATATTGTCATAATATTATAAAGTTGACTTTTACAAAGGAATTTGTGTGTGTATTCTATAAATGGGGATAATGTATATGTGCTTGTATATGTGTCTCTTTGGCAAATGTATTTTATTGCTTTTAAATTTCTGGAACTTCTTTTGAAATACTGTGGTAGCTAATTTTATATCAATTTGACCCAAGCTTGAGTTATTTTGAGAGAGGAAACTTTATCAAGAAAATGGCCCCACCAGATTGTCCTGGTGACAATCATGTGGTGAATTTTCTTTTTTTTCTTTCTTTCTTCTTTTCTTTCTTTCTCTCTTTCTTTCTCCCTCCCTCCATATATCTCACCTTTCCTCACTTCCTTTCATCCTTTCTTCTGTCCTTCTTTTCTCCTTTCATTCCATATTTATGATATTTGTATCGTTTAAAACAATTTTTAAATTTAAACGCATTTTGATCACAATCCTTCACTTCCACCAGTCCTTTTGGTTCATTTGTGATTCCCTACCCACCCAATTTTTAACAAAATACACAATAAAACACAAGCCCCCATTAAACCAAAAATACAAAACAACACCTGAAATAAAGATAAAGTAACAAGATCCACATCAGTCATAAAATAAAACTGTGGAGCCCATTATGTGTTTATCAACTACTCTTGAAATTGATGCCTTTCTTAGATTTCTGGTATACCCAGTGTCATGTATTAGAGAAAATTTATTTTGCCTATCCTAGATGATATAAATTACAATTCAGTTGTTAACCTTTACTCCAATGGCTAGGTTTTCACTCACTCATTCTTTCTTAAAAATATAACAAAGCAAAATATAAAAGAAAGTAGAAATAAAAGATAAAACACAGAATATCAAATCAAAGTTTGACAAGACAAACCAAGATATTAATGATTGATGAGGGAGGGCTCAGACAACTGTGGACAATGACAAACTTGGGCTGGTGGTCCTGGGTGCAATATGGAAACAAGATGAGCAAGCCAAGTGGATCATGCCAGCAATCACTTCCTCATGAATTTTTAATCTGTCAGGGTGCAATCTACCAAGATTATTATACTCATTCTTACCTGGTACCATGTTTAAGCTATAAAATGTCTTTGTACTTTTTGCTACAATTTCGTATCCTTGATGACACTGTTAATCTGAACCTACACACTTTGTCTATTCCATCTTTTCATACATTCTTCTTATTTGATTAAAATAATAAACCAATCTGACAGTCACTGACATATATGAGACTTGTTATAGTTCTGTTTCTGAATTGTTTTCCTTTTTTTGTCTGCATGTTAGTCTGTCTCATATAGTTTTCTTGTTAGAAAGCCGTGGTTACCTGAGAAAAAGAAGCTCTTGTCCAGTGGCCTTTATGATAGCCTGGTGTAACAGAAAGCATCCTATAGCCCTGTGATTCAGTAGGTAATTATAAGGAGCCTTTGTTTAAAATTTATAAATTATTTTCAGTTTTCTGAAAATGAAACAGAATGGATACAGTAGACCTTATCTCTTATCAATTAGTTATGTTTCGACAAAAATCCAGCAAGAGAGGGTTTGCTTAAAACCTTATGTTTTTACCTTGTTATGTTTTCTAAATATAGGCTTTGCTAGGAGGTAGCACATGCCTTCATATATTTCAAATTTTCCTTCCTCTTAGTGAAGTGAGGGAGTATATTTCTCCAGAAAATAATCAAGTCAGTCTCCTAACATAAAACTTAGAAAAGTGTGGTTCCAGCCTAAAAAGAACTTCCTACTGAGGATTTCATATCTAAAATGTGTTTGTAGTGAACTTCTAGAGAGTCGTGCACTATGATTTGGGTTTCCTCTGATTGAACATGTACTACTAAGAATTATAATCTGTGTTGCTCACTACATTTGCTTGTTTATTTTAAGTTTTATAGCTTATTCCTTGACTTCAACTTTCTCATATATGTCAATGTTGCTAAATTGTTATTATTTTCAAATTTGTATTTATTTTTGTGATTGAGGGGGAAATCACACAGCTTATGAACAATACAAATCAGACAAGAAAAATTTAAAACATCAAGGAAGCTGAATACTTAAATAATTGTCAAAGAGCAAGATAAATGATTATACCACAGTCTAACTAAAATATGTTAATTGGAATGTCTACTGATGTAATAAAATTTCAAGTTTATTATATTGTTTAATTTCCTGAAAGTAAAATTCATGAAAGTGTCAATCCTGATTTGAGGACTAAATAATTTTTACCTCTCTTTAATTCTTTAAGATCAAAATACAATAAAAATTAAGTTAAAACATGAAATTAATGTTGTTTTATTATCTTTGAAGAGTAATCCAGGTACATTGAATTAGTTAGCATTATATTATAATGCATGGAACATTTCTGATTGGAAGATTTATGAAGTTAGAATTTTGAGAAAATAAGTTTTCATTTTGTTGATTTTTCATATGTATTCCTGCCAAATGTTTTATACCCAGGAACATGGTAAAGGCCAGACATAATTTTAGTGATTTAGTAAAAAAATTTCTCAGTTTGTCCCATTTATATTTTATATTTTAAGAAATTAGTAATTAACAGGGTACCCGCAGTTTAGTGTCTCTATTGTTCATGAAATTATAAATTGGGGGATGATTGATGAGATATAGAATGGCAATTATATTAACAACAATGATAATATTAGAAATATATCACATTAGGCAGTGAGTTAAAATATATTTTAATAAGTAGACAGATAATGAAGAATATCGAGATATGTAATTCAGAGGAATATTTATATAAGTATATACAGATTAAAGAGTTAATGTCTGAAATACATTTTTAAAAAATAATTACAATTACAAAGGTACTTGGGGTAATATGATAAGAATTTCCTACAGAACAGGAATTCAATGAAATTATTTCTGTTTGAATAGATACATTATTTCAAAAGAGTTTGCATTCAAATTATAAAAGCATCTTTATCAATAAACAAACATACCACATTTTAATTTCTTTTCTTTCTTTACAAGGCCATAGATTTAGAATTTTAGGAAATATATTTATCACAATATCCATTTTGAGATATAAATAATTTAATTTCTGTTTTCCTCAAAAGTAAATAATGGGAGTTGCTATGTATTTTCACTCTATTTTATGTAAGCTATAGCCTGTCAAGATGCTCATAAAAATTTACTCTAGAAATTTAGTATGATAGATGTCCATCTAAGTTTTTCAATAAAACTAATTACAGTACGCTCAAAACTCTAATAAAAATTCATCAGAAATCAGTGTCTGTGCATGGATTTTAATGAAAAGAGATGCCGCTGAATTTTTACTCTATTTCCATGTAAATGTATTCTAATCATACTTGTGCTGAGAATATAAAATATTATCAAGTACATGCAGCGACTTCAAGCATGGTGTACAGGATAGACAGATCATGAAATATAAATGGATACTGTATTCCTTGAGTCTCACAGAGAAATGGAGAGCTTCAAATTTTGATCCAACTTTGTAATGCAATTTAAGAATACAGTGATAAAGATGAGATGAATGAAATGGATGATTAAAACATTAAGAGAAGCAATAGTAGGATACAATATGAAAATTTCTTCTTGATTAAGCTATCTTAGCATAATTTTAACACAATATGATACCTATTTCTCAGAAGAAATACAAACTTGACAGCCATCCTATAAAAAAATGGTAGTTCACCAATAAACACACTATAGTTTGCCTATCTACCTACCTGCCTGCCTACATACTTGTATTACTTGCAGCTAGCTTTCATTTCTCTCCAAATCCAAATATGCATCCATCTTAAACTTATCTGGGTACCTATTCTTTTTTAGAAAATATTATTTATTTATTTTACATCACAGGCACAGTTTCTCCAATCTAATCTCCACACAATCCCTCCATCCACATCCCTTCTGCTTCCACCATCCAATCCTCTTTCATTTCTCTTCAGAAAAGGGTAGACCTCCCATGGATGTCAAAAAATGTCATGTCAATGTATCATTTTCACAGATTATATGATAGTATACATATGTGACCCCCAAAACACTACCAGGAAACTCCTGAGGAGATAAACACCTTTACTCAAGTGACAAGATATAAGATTAACTCAGAAAGAGCACTAACCCTCTTATATTTAAATACTAATCAGGCTGAAAAATAAAATCAGAGAATCAACACCCCAAGATTTCGATAATCCCAAGACTTTGAAAAAAGAATTTGAAGAACATATCAGAAGAGGGAATGATATCCCATGATCTACCTACCTGCCTGGGTATGTAGTACTAGCATAGCAAAAAATGTTCATTCTACCATAAGCAATCCATAGATTCAATGCAATTACCATCAAAATGTCAAAACAATTTTTTACAGACCTAAAAAGAAAAGTACTCAACTTCATTTGAAGAAAAAAAAACCCAGATATAAAAAAACAAACAAACAAAAAAAGAAGAAAAAAAAGAAAAACAGGACTGATCCAGACCCCTTAACATGGATGTCAATGAGGAGGCCTCACAACTGTAGGGGGCCCCTTGTAGTGGATTAGTATTTTTCCCTCATGTAGGGACATTAAGAGCCCATGCCACATGAAAGGATGCTCTCTCAGCCTGGACATATGGGGGAGGGTCTAGGCACAGCCCAGGATGATGTGGACTTTGGGGAGCCCCTGTCAAGGGCCCTGCCATGCCTGTGGAGTGGAGGGTATATGGGGTGAGGGGCCAGTGGGTGAGTTGGGGTAGAGGGTTGGGGGAAGGGGAGGGAGAGGGAGAAGGGATTGACATGTGAACCAAGCTTGTTCCTAATTTGAACTAATAAAAAACAAACACACAAAAATGAAACAAAACAAAACAACAACAAAATAAAACAACTCAAACAACCACAATCAAAGAATTTCTGGAAGTATTTCAAGCACCAATATAGAGACAAAGTGATTTAAAAAAAAAAAAAAAGGATGATATTGGCACAAAAACAGACAATAAGATGAATGGGATCTAATCAGAGACCTAGATGTAAATCCATAGACCTATTGATACCTGCACTATGACAAAGAAACCAAAACTATACAAAGGAGAAAAGAGTGCAAGTTCAACAAATGTTATTGGTATAAATGGATGTGCTCTTGTAGAAGAATGCAGTCTTTACCACCATATATATCACCCTGCAAAAAACTCAAGTCCAAGTGAATCAAAGGCTTCAACATAAACCCAGATACACTAAACCTGATAGAAGAGAACACAGGGAATAATCTGGAATGCATTGGCACTGGAGAAAACTTCCAGATCAGAGCACCAATAACAGGCACTAAGATTGACAATTAATAAACGGAACTTGATAAAATTGAAGTTTCTGTAAGGGAAAGGACTTTGTCAATAGGCCATAAAAAGCAGCCTACAGAATGGGAAAATAATTTACAATGCACACACCAGACAGAGTGATGATTTCTATAATATATAAAAACTAAAAAAAATAAAAAACCCTATATATCAACACACCAAATTACTCAATTAAAAATTGGGTACAAATATAAACAGAATTCTAAAAAAAATTTATCAAATGGCCAAGTAACACTTAATGAAATGTTCAATCTCATTAACCACTTGAGAAATGCAAATCAAAACAACTCTGAGATGTAGGAAAAACCCCTGATTAGAGACACCGCTGACCATGCCTGCTTGGGCCTGGTCAGTGTTATATAACAAGGGTTTAAGAAGGAGAGTGGCACACATTTGGCTCTCTTTCACCTGGGTGAGCTGACTAGGAAGCATTTTCTGTGTCCATTCTGCTCAGGTGCAAACCTGGTCACTGGCTCCCTTGCATGAGTATTTTCCCCAATAAACTACCATTTATCAACCTATTTCTGACTCCTCTTTGAAAACATCAATATCTGATGTCAGGAATTTTGGGACTGAATTTCAACCCACAGGTGGGTCATGACCTGGGGAATTCATTAACCCAGACAGATTCTTAGAATCTTATATGATTCATGAGATTCAATCTCTCCATGAGACAGTGGTTGCCAGGCTCCAAGACTTGGATGACTCCGAATTCTATTCCTCCCAATCACATGCACCTATTCTAATCAAACATCATGGAAAACTTCCTAAGGTTGTTATGTGCATACCACTGGTTTTCCTAGCAACTATGCAGAAAAGCTGCCAACAAAAAATGTACCCAAATGGCCATGTTGCTTATCAATGGGAACTGATACAACTAAAAGACTTGAAAGGAATTAAGGAGTCTGTTTCCTCATATGGTATCCATAGCCCTTATGTTAAGGAATTATTAAATTCATGGGCAAATTTTAATAGAGTAAAACCCATAGATTGGGAATGCCTAATATCAGATGTACTTGAAAATTCATCTCAAATAGAGTGGAGGGCTCTATGGAGGGAGGAAGCAAAAGCCCTTGAGCTTCAAGGCTTAATGAAAGTTTATGAATCTCCCCAAGATAAGATTCTTGGTGAGGGTCTTTATGCTGATCCACAGGCTCAGGCTAGATATGACAAGCATATATTGTTCTTATGCAAGACAGCATCCTTAAATGCCTGGGACAAGGTTTGTGAACCAAGAGAAAGAGTAGAAACCTATACTAAAATAACATAGGGACCTACAGAACAGTTCACTGACTTTTTACAAAGATTATCCAGGGAAGTCGATTTATAGGTAGCAGATTTAGACTCTAGAAAAATACTCATACAATCTGTAGTTTATGAAAATGTGAATCCTCTATGCAAAAGGATACTTTTGCCTTTAAAGATCAGATCAGCACCACTGGAAGAATGGTTCCTCCATCCAGCTAATCTTGAGTATAATGTCCAAGACACAGAAGCTTTGGTAAGAGAGGCAATCTCAAAAGGTTTAAAATGACATCAGGAGGCTAAATGTCTTAAAGGTGATGACACAGGATCTTGGGAAGGAGAAGCAACCCAAAAGGTCTAAAAAGACACCAAGAGGCCAGATGCACTAACTGTAATGAAACAGGAACTTGGGTAGGAAGAGCAATCCCCAGAGGGTTGAGAAGGAATCAGCATGCTAGATGTTTTAACTGTGGCAGAATAGGACATATTAGGAGAAATTCGAGGCAAGGAAATACCAACAATGTCTCAGATAGAAGGCCTCCATCTCCTGGATTGTGTAGGAGATGTGGTTAGTTCAGACACTGAACCAATGAATGTAGATTGACCACAGACATACAAAGAAACCCATTATAATCAGGAAACTCCTTGAGGGGACTCTTGAAGGCCCCCCACATTGAGAAAGGTCCAGACATTCCTAGTCACTGTGGAGGACAATCTCTCACAGGACAAATAGACAGTACATTGCTTATTGTAAAGAATGGTACCACTTTAGATGGTAGTTTGTATAGTGAGGAGGAATCAAATGTGACTGGGGGTGGCAAGAAAAACACATTTTTGCAAACTTCTATAAAGCATCAGAGGCCTCAGTTGAGCCTCAGAATAAATTACCAGTTTGGTGGACACCGAGTAGGACATGACTATTATAACCCAAAAGTTCTGGCCTCAGAAATGGTCCCTAAAAGAGGTGAATATTCGAATTTTAGGGATTGAAACTCTATCTAGAGTATGCCAGAGTGTGAGGTGGGTTGTCTGCACAGGACCAGAAGGACAGACAGAAAGGTTAAAGACATATGTAGCAGACATCACAATAAATCTCTTGGGTCATGATCTTTTACAGTTATGGGATACCTAGATTAACATTCCTCCAGTATCAGACACAAATCATATAGAGCCTATAGATGGCAGGCAAAATATATTAAAGCACTATGGAAAACAGATACCAACCATCCAGGCTGTACATAAAGTACAAATGCTAAACCTACAGAGGAACCAAAATGTCTTACAGATGAACCTGTCTGGGTAGGACAATGGCCTGTGACCTCTAAAATGCTAGAAATTTAGAAAAGTTAGTTCAGAAACAGCAACATGCTGGGCATATAGAAGAATCTATCATCCCATGGAATTCTCCTGTATTTATTGTCAAAAAGTCTGGAAAATGGTGGATGCTGACAGTAATAATTCATCCTATGGGCTCTCTACAGTCTGGAATTCCTTTGCCTTCCTTGATTCTGAAAGGATGGCTGATCATTGTCATTGATCTAAAAGATTGTTTTCAATATCCATTACAAAAAAAGGATAGGGAAAAATTTAAATTCATGTTACCCACTTATAATAATTCACAGCCAGTTAAGAGATTTCAGTGGAAGATTTTCCCACAGGGAATGTTAAGTAGTCCTACCTTGTGTCAGAACTTAGTACAAAAACCTTTGTAGAAAATTCATAAGAAACTTTCACCATCCATAACATATCATTATATGGATGACATACTGTTGTCAGATTCTAAGAAGGCAACATTAGAATGGATGTTTGAGACAGAAAATGAAGTTCTACTTCATTGGGGATTACAGATTGACCCAGAAAAGTTACAAGCAGGAGATTCTATTAATTATTTAGCTTTTAAAATAGACTTACAAAATAATCAGGCCACAAAACATCCAAATTAGAAGAGATCGATATCAAACTCTTAATGACCTACAGAAACTGCTAGGGTAAAATTTCTCAACTACAGACAATAATTGGAGTAGAGGGACATGACTTAAAGCATTTAAAAATGGCCCCCAAAAGGGGATAAGGACTTAAATAGTCCACAAATATTATCCAATGAAGTGGAAAAAGAATTTCAATGTGTGGAAAACAAAATACTGGATGCATATGTAGAGAGTGTGGACTCTAATTTAGACTCTATTCTTGTTATTTTGCCATCCAGAGTATACCTTTGCTGGATTCTGATGCAGAGGGAAGACATTATATTAGAATGGATATTTATGCCACATAAACAGAATAAAAAGCTAAAGACATACATAGAAAAGATTTCTGAAATGATTCTAAAATGTAAATTATAACTTCGTTAACTGACTGGAAGGGACCCACCAGAAATTATAGTACCTTTAAATATTGAGGAAATTTCCTCCTAATGGAAGAAAATGCATACTGGCAGACAGCTTTTCCTAACTTTTTGTGAAAAATTAGCAACAATTATCCCCAAACTGAAAGAATTAAATTCATAAAAATTACACTCTGGATCCTTCCACGTATTGTAAGAAAAACACATATTTCTGGAGTCCTTACCTTCTACACTGATGCCAACAAATCAGGTAAGGCAGGATATAAATTAGGACAGGTAAGTAAAGTAGTTCAAAGTCCATATAACTCTGTAAAGAAGGCAGAATTACATGTAATTCTTATGGTATTTATGGATTTTACAGAGCCTCTCAATATAGTTACTGATTCTCAATATGAAGCAAGAGACATTTTACACACTGAGACTGCTGAATTTGTTCCTGATGATACACAATTAACCTTACTGTTTATACAATTACAGGAAATAATCAGAAACAGGACCAATCTGATATATATATATATATATATATATATATATATATATATATATATCCCATCAGATCCCATACTGGTTGGGATGCTCGTTTATTAATTGGAAGTGTGCTAGAAGCTCCAGAATTTCTTAAGAAACATCATGCAAATAGCAAAGGTTTAAAAAAGGACTTCTCCATCACTTGGCAACAACACACTCAACAACAGAAAGAACAATATGACACCACAAGAATCTAGGGACTCCACACCAACAAGAACTGAGAAGCACAGCGCAGAGGATGAAGAAAAGATTGACATTAAAAATTATCTTATAAAGATGATAGAGAACATAAAGGGGAAGCAAGAAAATCTCTTAAAGAAATAGAAGAAAAATCAATAAAAAATTGCATGAAATTGAGAAAACGACAAGCCAAAAAATACAAGAAATAAACAAATCTCTTAAAGAATCTAAAGAAAGCTAAGAAAATATAACCAAACAAGTGAAGGAAACAATTCAAACAGTCCACGGTTGGAAAGAAGAATTAGAAACAACAAAGAAAACACAGAATTGGGGAATGCTGGAAATAGAAAAGCTGGGTAAAAGATCAGGAACAACTGATGCAAGTATAGCCAGTAGAATCCAAGAGATGGAATAGAGAATCTCGGGTTTTGAAGACTCACAAGTGGATATACAGTCATCGACCAAAAAAAATCTCAAGTCCAACAAGTCCCTAAGACAAAATATCCAGAAAACAATGGGACGCTGTGAAAAGACCAAACCTAAGAATAATAGGTATAGAAGAAGGTGAAGAAATTCAGCTCAAAGGTACAGAAAACATATTCAACAAAATTACAGAAGAATACTTCACCAACCTAGAAGGATATGCCTATGAAAGTACAACAAGCTTACAGAACACCAAATAGATTGGACCACAAAAAGAAATCCCCTTGCCACATAGTAATCAAACTTACAGAATAAAGAAAAAAATATTAAAATCAGCAAGAGAAAAAGTCCAAGTAATATATAATTGCAGACCTATCTGGATTACACCTGACTTCTCAATGGAAACATTGAAAGCCAGAGATCATGGATAGAAGTTCTACAAATGCTAAGAGAACAGGGAAAACAGCCAGTCTACTGTATCCAGCAAAGTTTTCAATCACTATAAATGGAGAAAAGAAGAAATTCCATGACAAAACCAGTTTTAAGTATTACATATCCACAAATCCAGTCCTACAGCAATTACTAGAAGGAAAACACCAATGCAATGAGGATAACAATGCTCAAAAAACCATAGGCAATAGAGAATCCCACTTTACCAAACACCAAAATAAAAAGGGGGTGAATCCATATCTAATAACACCAACAAGAACAAATCCAAAACAATCAAGTATCAACAATCAATGGTCATTAATATCACTCAATGTCAATGGTCTTAACTTCCTATAAAAAGATACAGGGTAACAACAGAGTGGATATGAAGACAGAATCCCTCCTTCTGCTGCATACAAGAAACACATCTCAACTTCAAATATAGACAGTACCTCAGAGTAAAGGGTTGAGAAAAGATTTTCCTTTCAAATGGACACAAGAAATAAGCTGGTGTAGCAATCCTAATATCTAACAAATTAGACTTCAAACTAAAATCAATCAAAAGAGATGAAGAAGGGCACTTCTAGTCATCACAGGAAAAGCCCATCAAGATGAAATCTAAGTCTTGAACATCTATGCCCCAAATTCAAAGGCACCCACATATGTCAAAGAAACATTACTAAAGCTCAAGTCATACATAAAACTTAAAACCCTTATTGTAGGAGACTTCAACACCCTACAATACTCTCTCAATACTAGATAGGACCACCAGACAGAAACTTAACGAAGAAACAAAAGAACTAACAGAAGTTATGACCCAATTGGGATTTGCAGACATCTACAGAACATTGCATCCGAACACAAAAGGATATACCTTTTCATAGCGCCACATAAAACATTCTCTAAAATTGACTACATACTCAGAAATGTAGCAAACCTACACAGATACAAAAAATTGGAATAACACCCTGTATCTTATCAGAAAGCCATGCTTTAAAGTTAGAATTTAACAACAACACAAATTGCAGCTCAGGTGCAAACCTGGTCACTGGCTTTGTTTCGTGAATACTTTCCCCCAATAAACTACCGTTTATTAACCTATCTCTGACTCCACATTGTAAATATGTATACTGAGATTCCATCTTAAACCTATAAGACTAGAAAAGTCAAAAACATAAGCAACAGCTCATGCTCAAAGCATTTGCAACAAGGGGAACATTCCTCTATTGCTTGTAGCAGTGAAAACTTGGACAACCACTTTAGAAGCCATTGTGGCAGTTTCTCAGAAATCTGGGAGTCAATCTACCACAAAACTCAGCTATACCATTCTTGAGCAAATACCTAAATGATGCTCAATCATACAAAAAGGACACTTTATCAACTGTGTTCATAACATTTTATTTATAACAGCCTAGAAACAGCCTAGATGTTCCTCAACCCAGGATTGGATAAAGAAAATGTGGTACATTACACAATGGAGTATTATTACTCAGCCATTTAAAAAAGTACAATGTGAAGTCTGGGGGCAAATGGATAGAATTATATAAAAAAAAAACTTGTCCTAGGTGAGGGATCCCAGAATGAGGAGGATAAATATTTTACATACCCAGTCATATGTTGATATTAGCTATAAAACAAAGGGTAACTAGGTTATAATCCACAGATCCTGAGAGATTAGGTAACAAGGAGAGCTCATGGGAGGATGCCTAGACCTCCTTGAGCAGGGGAAATGTATGAAATTTCTTGAATGGACTGATCACAGGTGTTGATGGGGACATAATTAATCATACTGTTGGGAGCTGAGAGGAAGAATACTAAAGGAGACCACTGACAAGCTGGACATTTAGAGATCAACTAAATACCTGGTACAAGGAAACCTCTCAGGAACATGAAAGGATGACTCCAGATAAGGGTCCTGGCAATTGCAGGTATATAGCCTCAACTGGTCATTTAATCTAACTGGATTGGTGCCTATCCAAGTTGTCATCAGAGAGGCTTCACCCACCAACTGACCAAGTAGATGCTGGCCCACAGCCATATATTAGGTGGAGTTAGGGTAATCTGTAACAGAGGGGGAGAAAGGACAGTACGAGCCAGAGGGAACAAGAACACCTCATTAAAACTCAACGGAGTCTAATAACCTGACCTTATAGTGTAGGGGAAGCTGTAGCCATGCCTTCTTAGGGGCTGGCTACAGGAGTACCTGAGCAGGCTTGTGAGGGCGTGGTCAGAGTGAGTAGGGGGACTGCGTTTTGGTTTCGGTTTCTCTTTGCTTCTTGCTGTACAGACTACCACTACATATAAGGGTATTTAATAGGGAAAAGCCTTACTTACAGAGCGAACCAGCCAGCCGGTGGTAGTCTGTACAGCAAGAAGCAAAGAGAAACCGAAACCTAAACTCAGTCACCCTACTCACTCTGACCACCCCCTCACAAGCCTGCTCAGGTACTCCTGTAGCCAGCCCCTAAGAAGGCGTGGCTACAGCTACCCCTACATTATAGGGACTTATAGAGTCTGATCTGACAACCAGGGAGCCTTCATGAATCTGACCTAGGCCCTGTGCATATATTATGGTTGTATAGCTTGATATTCTTGTTGGACTCCTAACAGGGGGAGCAGGGGCTGGCTCTGACTCTTACTGGCTTTTGCAATCCTATATGTATGTAGCTTGACTAAAAAGGGTAAGACGAAATCATACCTCTCTGTCTCTCTGACTCTCTCTGTCTCTCTGTCTCTCTGTCTCTCTGTCTCTGTCTCTGTCTCTCTCTGTCTCTCTCTCTGTGTGTGTGTGTGTGTGCATGTGTGTGTGTGTGTGTGTGTGTGTGTGTGTGTGTGTGTGTGTGTGTGTGTTTGAAGCATTTTAAAACTTCATTTGTTTCTGTTCACTATATCCAAACTTCTTTTAGACCTTGTGGAAGAGAGTCCCTGATATTAAACTTGTGCTTTATTCTAGATGATGTTTAATAAGAAATATTTAGTTTCAAGTACATTGGAATCCCATGGTTGCCTCAGAAATGCACCACATTGTTACAAATGTTAACAAACGTAATGCATTACCTCAAAGTTTTAGACCTAAAAGGTCTCAAGGCATTGGCAATGTGAAAATATTATCAAACGCCATATTTTCTCTCAAGTCTGTGAGGTAGAAATTCCTCAAGGCTTTTAGGTTTCTTTCATGGTCTGTTAGCTTCAAGCAATCTCTGACTTCTTGGTACATCATTTAAATCTGTGTTCAAACTCTTTTGCCTGTTTAGTCTCCATATGCCTGTGGATATTTTGCTTATGATCTATAAACTAAAGTTTGCCTGAAGACCAGAGTGCAAAGTTAGACACATTGGTTAACCATAATGGGCTGGCAGTGGTGGTACACACCCTTTAATTCCAGGTCTTGGTAGACAGAGGCAGACAGAACTCTGTTAATTCAAGGCCACCCTGAGATACACAAAATTGATCCAGTCTAAAAGAAAAACAGAGTTCACACAAAGATAATGTCAGCAGTAGCACTTGGGATCCCACACATTTAATACCAGCACTAGCAGGAATATAATGTGGGAAGCGACAGGTCAGTGTAGCCTGAGGTTTGGTGGAGACAGATGCAGTCTGTAAATGCTGTCTGAGGACAGGATCAACCTTTGGTTCTGAGATACAGATAAGAGCTAGTGGCTGGCTACTCTGCTTCTCTGATGTTCAGTTTTAACTACATTGTCTGTCTCTGGGTTTTTCTTTTTTTAAGACAACTAGAATCTATGCAACATATGCCTTCTATGAGTACCTGAAAATACATTAATGGCCTATCCTGTAAAAAGATTAATCTCTTAATTGAAAGAGATTTAGTAGTATATATTTTTCTTATTAAGCAACCTTTAGTGGTATCCATAATCAGGACATAACATCATTGAAGAAATAGTGATTTGTGTTCCACAGCTCAAAGAAAATTCTATGAACTAGTAAAACAAGACAAAACAACCTATTACTCACTTAAAAGTTCTGAACATGAGACAGATAATTTTAAACCTTAGATACAGAGAAACACCAGAAACAAAGTGACTCATAAGGCAGTAGGAGTATCAATGTAGTCATGATGTAGAGAAATAATTCTTTTTAATTTTATTTAACCAGATAAGGAAACAGCCTTTCAATCTTGATTTACTTACAAAGGAAATAAGAAAAAAATATACAAGGTGTTATGATTTCCAAACAATTAACCAAGCCATACCATATCATATCATGATAATTTAGGATTTACACTCAAGAGTAAAACAATATGATCAATAGAAAGCTTCATTAGGCTTAGCCACTATCTTTACAGGTCAATAAATCAACCTTTAAAAATAATGTTCCTATTAATGTGTAATGATCATTCATAACAATGGATTTCATTATGACATTTCCATTCATGAACATGACTTTAGTCATATTCATTTACAATAACACACAATCACTCTCTGATCTCACATTCTTGCTAATTCCATTATTCTTCATCCTCAAATCACATGGCATCAAATTAAATAAATCAAGTTTGATATATAGAGAGATACTTAGAAGAGCTTATATTGGAAAAAAATTGCATCTTATCAAAAATCAATGTATGTATTCCAAATAAACACTAGCAAAATTCCATGGATACTCTTTACAGATATTTAAAAAATATTAAAATTTTATAAAGGCATGGTCTGAAATATGAAGGACAGTCAAATAGACATGAACAAAAAATGTGTTGGGAAGTATCACATTAAACTTCTAGTTGTTCTACAGAGACATGGTTATAAAAATAGCATGGTCTAGCACAAAGACACAAAAGTAGATTAATATACTATAGTGGATTCAGATATAATTCCATACAGCTTCAGAGATCGGGTATTTGACAAAGGCACCAAAAATATATATTGGAGAAAGGGCAACATCTTCAGCAAATAGGGCTGTGAAACTCACTTGAATTAAGGTTTAATGGAGGGGGAAATGATGTGTCTTTTTTTTAAATCTGAAAGCTTACAACTATATAGCAATCTTATTATTTTAGGGCAGTTAAAAATGTCATTTCTCCACCCAGGGTCAGAGACATCACTCACAACCCATTCTTTTCACCAGCCATCACAGTCCTTCAATTTAAATTCTGTTTTTTATATGCTTCTGAGTATGAGAAATTGGCCCAACCTAAATGACCTTTAAACTGTCTACTGCTAATATCTAAATATCCCTAACAATTTGATGCAGAGAGTGGACACTGTTGATGTCCCTACAAGGTTGTGAACCTCATTTAATGTAAAATCCCTGTTATATTACTGAGGAAATACTGTTCTAAAACCTAGAAGACACTAGTAGGAGGCAAAATGTGGCTGGAAAGGCACAATAGTTAAGAATATAAGTATTTTGCCGGGCGTTGGTGACGCACACCTTTAATCCCAACATTTGGGAGGCAGAGTCAGGTGGATCTTTGTGAGTTCGAGACCAGCCTGGTCTACAAGAGCTAGTTCCAGGGCAACCTCCAAACCCACAGAGAAACCCTGTCTTAAAAAACAACAACAACAACAAAAAACAAATAAACAGAAAAAAAGAATATAAGGATTTCGTAGGGATAATTGCCTCTGTTGTAATTCTATGTATCTAAAGTCTAATTCACTGGGAAATTGAAATGAGTTAGTTAAATGCCTGCTTCATTTATGAAATGTTTTCCTTTATAAAGCATTGTCTTCAGCCAGGTGGTGGTGGCAGACTGCCTTTAATCCCAGCACTCAGGAGGCAGAGGCAGGCAGATCTCAAAGAGTTCGAGACTAGCCTGGTCTACAAGAGCTAGTTCCAGGAGAGCCTCCAAAGCCACAGAGAAACCCTGCCTCGAAAAAACAAACAAACAAACAAACAAAAAAACAAACAAAAAAAGAAAGCATTTTGTGGTCTACCTCCATCCTAGTTTTGTATCTTTACTGAAAATGTAGAGATAGGAAACTTTAATGATCTTCTACTTTCAAATTCACTCTCCCTCTCAATATTTCCATTTCAATTTCTTTCCCCCAACTTTATCTACCATTCCCTCTATAATTCAAATAAATAGTCTTAAAATTTCCCATTTATCTGTCTTTGAATTGCTTTATCTACAAGGTTGAAAACCAGAATAGTCCATTATGATATTCCTAAAAATGAAGTCCTATCTAAATATAGTCACTTTTTCTAAACCCCAGATGATAATTATCTCATCACTTTTCTTGGTCTTTGTTTTAGATTTCTCAATAACTTCGTTGACAACTAGTGGCTTAGCCATAATGATAAATTCTGCCACCATCTTAAAATGGAAGAACAGACTGAATATACAATCAGAGAAAATACATGCCACGTGACTTTTTCAGGAACCCCTTCCCATGTTTACATTGTACAAAAGAGTAGTGAGAAATGCAAGAACAGATGATGAAATTCCTTGTTTGAAGTCTAAGGTTGACAATCAGTAGGCCCCATTTACAAAGACAAGAGACAATAGATGCCTTATGCAAACTTCAGAAAAAAATAAAAACCCTTTCTGACGTTTTGTTTAATTCAGACCCCAAATATATTCATAATTCATTATCCTATTGTTGAAATTGCAGGTAATTCTCTCTATTGATGTTCAAATGTTGATATTAAGAAACACTGTCATAGATACAGTCAAAAATAATTTTTCAACTATTTGGTTGTCATTTATTCTGATCAAGTACAAACCTAGAATTAATAAATATGCCATGATTCTCATAGGTATTAAAAAATGTCTTGTTGGAGGCCACTCCCTATGGTGGGATGTGGGGCTCAGCCTAATGCATCAGAAAGGGGGCTGGCTCTGACTCATTGTGCCAGACTCTGTTGACTCCTCATGGAAGCCCTTACTGGTAAGGAAGAATGGACTGGGTGAGGGCTTGGGGGAGACTAAAGAGGTGGGAAGAGGTGAGAGTGGCAGGAGGAGGTGTGGGAGGGAGAACTATGACTGGAATGTAAAATGAAATTAAAAAATAAAAATGTGGCTAAAGAAAACTTCTTTAGAATCTATGACACAGAACCGTTCTCACTGTTTATTACTTCTTTGAGAAATTCCTGTACTGTATTGTAGTCAAATCCACCCCTCTTCCCAACTCTTTCTAGATCCAAAGCCTTTTCTATACCTACCTCACTTTGTGTGCCTACTTTAATCCCATCAAGTCCAATCTGTGGTGTTCATAATTCATGGATGTGTGGCCTTCTACTGAAGCATGCCCAACTTACCAAGGCTTACATATGTATACTAAAATTACCATCCTCTTCCAGCAGGGTCAAGTAATAATATTCCTCAGTTAGAGGGAGATCTTCATGCCCAGCTAGACCTTTAATTTGATGGAATTTTTCTGGGCTTGAACTTTTCAGAGGACTTGTGTGTGTTCTCCTGGCCTTGAAACAGTGCTAGGAGATGTTTTCAATTTGTGCACTCAGTTTCTTGGGCTTATGTCTAATCAGAAATATTGGATCATTTCTGGTACTTTTGTTCCACTATTGTACAACTGCACTTGTGTATGCGGGCAAGTTGTTGTTTTCAGTATTCACACCTGGGTTAGAATAATGAAAACTTTTCTCCTCTGGTAGCGGCAGTAGCATCTTCCTGCACTATAAAAGCAAGCACATAGAAATGAAACTTTCAGGTAAGTAGGAGTTTTACTTCTCCATGTAGTATGGTCTGAGTATGTGGTACCTTCTGAAATAGGGTCTTACTGCAAAGTTTTAATGGGTAACAAATAGAATTGGCTATAGCCAGTATTGCTCTGGTTTAGGGGCCTTACAACTCTAAAAGAGCTAACACATCCCTGGCCCTGGACTTTTTATTTGTTGCCCTGTTTGGCTTAATAAGTGCATTGTTACTCCCATTGTACAGTAGATCTATTTTAAATGTTTCTGTCTCTGTCTCCCTTTCTGTATCTCTGTCAATTTCTGTCTCTTTCTATGCCTTTCTGCATGTGTATTTGATGGTCTATACTGCTTTGTCTCTCCCCATATTCCATTCTCTACCCTTCCTTCTTCCACTATCACTATTTAAATATCACTACTCTAGTATTGGCCCTTAGCACATTTATACCACTGTATTTTTCTTTCCCCACTTAAAAGATAACCCTCACAGTCCCTTACATGCACTTTGACCTCTGTAGGCATTCCTATGCTCATATGAAGATTCCAATAATAAGCAAGAGACTCCTATAGTGATAGATTTATTTAGCTTTCTAAGTCTTATAATATGCTGTCTACTTAAAAGACAGGGCTTCAATTTGGTGGAAATAACTATAAACTTTCCATTCTTTTCTCTATTTTTGTATTTTTCTTCTCCAGATTCTACAGTGTTCTCTGAACATTGGTGGGGATTTTATATGTCTGAGAAAATTACTTAACATATAAATGAATACTGAGAGACTATATTACAGCAACAATTCACTTATTCTCAGCAATTTAGTTATGAATCTCTATAATAACTATTGTCTATTGCTGAAAATCTTTCTAAATCTAGGACTACAAGAATCATTGGATTTTGACTCAACAACCTTATGATCTGTAATAGTGTTTTCTTTCTCAGAAACACTGTATACTTTCTTTCAAATGCCACTAACAAATATTTCTACTGTCCTTAAAGATATCTTTATAAATTAGTGAGACACTGAGGGCTAGTCTTATTTAATGTTATGGAGGCCTACCTCTGTCTGCTTCAGAAAGTTCAGCTAATCTTAACATTCAGAAATTATTAAATTAAGAAGATCTAATATAAGTTGCAAAGTATCATCTGTGTCTACTCTTTCATCAAGTGATAATGGGTATTGCAAGATGAATGAGATTTACTAAGTCATTTTGTGCTCTGTAGTCCTGTCATTCGCCCAGAGATGCTCCATTTCCTTATCGTTGGGAACTGATCATAGGAGACAAGTGAGAATTCTTAGCCTAACCCACCTGCCTCTGGAATAGCCACCCCTATTCTTATAGACTTTGGGCTGCTATCATAGCTTCCTTTTCTCCATCACCCTCACACAGATGCTAAAAGATTACATGCCAGGCAAACTTCCTGCAGTAACAGAAATCATTTTAATAGTGTAGGAATATACAAAACATTCTCCCAACAACAAAAAAACAACAACAAAAGAACCCACAACAATTTGTATACCTCATTGGGAAACTTGGTATTTTTTACCTGTAGTATTTTTCTTTCTCAATACTTTCACATTTGGTGAACAGGTATTCTGACAGCAAATCACAGAATTAGGCCTAAAATAAACAACAAAACCAAACCATGCTACATCTTGGCACAAATCTTGCCATATTTGGCCATGAATAATTCTAACAAAATATTTGGGCATGCTTTGTTATTTCTTTAATCATGCCTTTATTGATTTAGTAATTTGTTAACAAAATTTTAATGCTAATATAAGTAATTTAGATGTATTAGTTTCCACTCTGGTGTATGATAAAACCCTGGAATCCACATTATTTTTCTTGGGTCCCTGCTTGGTGATTTCTCTTTGAACACTTTGTGAACAATTTTATTATGAAAAATAAACAGAGCATCAAATAGCCCTATTCCAATTCTATCAGCAAGGAGTGAATTTTCTGTATTCTTCTCTATTTTTTATATCCACAAGATCTCAGCTAGCAATTAACTAGTATATGAGTGTCTATTATGAAACAGTTCATCAGAGGGCTGACCTCCCACAAAATAACTCAAATCACTCAGTTTCATTTCAAATACTGAAGAGTGACTAGGTGTAACACTTGCTTTCTTTGTATCCTTGGCTTTTAGAGATTATCATTCAAGCTCATGTCCCACAGTATCATAAGTCGAGTTGTTATAATGTTTTTCCATGCATTTTCAAAGATTAATTCCTAATTCAAATGTGTTCTTTCTTGTTAATTATGATTTTATTTACTGAGCCATTTTAAGATTATAGTCTATACATTCAAACATGGACTTTCTTTTCCTTTAGTAAAAAAGGTTTGGTCCAAGGGGTAGCTTCTATCTGTTTTGTATTCTTTTTTTTTTCCATTATCAGATTTACCCCTTATCTTCCATATTTTGGAATCCAAGAGGAACCCTGGAGCAGAGTTCTAATTTTTACTCTCTTTCCTTTGTGTCCCACTAGGATTAAGAAATTACAATCTAACAGTGCCATCTGATCTTCAATTTTTCATACTTTTCATGCCAAACCAGAGACAAATGTTGAGAGTAAATTCCCTATGACTTTTCTATATGATAATTCTTTCTTTGTGTGGGCAAATAATTTCTGGGTATGCAGATGAACTTCATATGCACTCCTTATACAGAAGCTTGCAGTTCTTGCCTAGTCAACATCTACTGAGCTTCAAGAATAATAGTTTTCTGATACAAAGTTGGACTAGATTTAAGCCTGGGTCTTCAGATGTTTGGAGATATCATGTTTATTTTGTTACATGTTTTCCACATCAGCTTTGCTTCTGCCATGAGAACCAACCAAGGATTCTATATTAAAGAATGAGAGAACACACAGTGTGATCACAGACATTCATTTGCTATTCAAGATGTTTAACTCACACCAGCTCTTTCCATGGAAATGGAGATCACTTTCTCAAAACAAGATTAATAATATCTCCAATCCCAGGCAAATTAAAAAATGTGAGAATTATGAATTATGCAAGTAAAGATTTGCATAAATTTTGAAAATGATATTAGTAGGGGAATTTATTGATTGAGAAAATACTGGGAACCCAAATACAGTTTTCTTAGCAAGTGATGAAATATATTCTCTATTTTAAGACATGATTATAACTTTAAAATGTTTATGAATTATATCTTAACTTTATTACAGTCTATTATTTTAGTTCAGTTGTGTCGTAGGAAGTATACTAATTTTGGGGATTGCAACAATGTGTGTTTGTGTGTATTGAGAATCACAGCTTATTGAAGAATTCAACAATATTTTTGCTTAGAGTAGAGAAAGAATTTAACATAAACTATTCTTAGTCTTCTGGGTATTTCTAATGATGTATTTTTTACCTAGTTTATTTCCCTAAAGCTGTATTTTAAGCTAGGAGCTACTTTTGAATATTAATTATATAAACTTTAAGTAACACAATTTTGTTGAAAATAATGTTTCATATATTTCAATGACCTAAAGCTAAATTTTATATAACTACATAATGAACAAGAATTTCTTATATTCTATATTACTTCTAGTTTCATTCTTGCTTTATTTTTGCAAATTCTTGATCATGTTTCACTATCACAAAGTTAAGACTCTACTTTTCAAAATGTGATGAATGAAATTACTTAGAGATACACAAACAAGTCTAGTTCATACAAGCCTACCTGCTATCTTGATAGTAACTGTTTGGAAAATATTACTTTAAGTCATTAAATTTATATTTTCAAAAGGTTGTTAGTTACTGCATTGGTATAATCAATTTATCTTTGATTGGGTTTGATTCCCGCTCCACAAGAGTGTTTGGGTTTTCATACCTAGTACTGTAAAAGTGGACAACATCCATAGCTGAGGAGATCATAGGCCCTAGGAATGAATTTACTGCAGTTGCCTAGCTAATTTGTTATGAAGCAAAGGTACTTTCTATATATGGGTCTATCCTCATAGAGCAATGCTGTTCCAAGGCTTAATAAAACAACCTTCTCTTTTCAGGGAATCATAGTGAATGTAGAGACCAGGTAATCATCATGGGAAAGAAGAGATGGGAGATAAAGCAAAGAACTATGAAATGTTAATTTCTGGGCATTCAATATCTAATGCAGTTACCAACTGTGGCTGCCTGAAAAAAAACAAACAGAAGATCAAGTACAGAAACAGTATATCATAGCACTTAGAAAGGCTCAAGGGGCCCTACTCCTCCATTCTGAATTACTTACCACAGCTGGGTTTATGGAAGAAGTTGGTGGACTCAGTTGGTGGACCACCAGGTCCCAATGTTAACATAGATTATATTGGTTAAATTAACTGGATATTACAAGAAAGAAGATAAAAAACAAAACAAAACAACTGAAAAGAAAGAAAAAAAATCCTGAAAGTAGACATGAATGCTCAAAATGGAACTGGGGGTGATTAATAAATATGGATGTGAGATTTAAAAGGTTAGGGGATGATAGTAAATACAAAATATATGAGATTTTCAGTTCAAATTAACAGAACTCATGTTAAAAATTTTGTGGCAGCATATACCTGAAATTTCATCTATAAAAATGTCTAGAAATAGTCAGATTCTTGGAGTTCAATGTACAGCCAACCTACCAAATTCTGTTAGCTCCAAGTATGGTGAGAGACAATTTCATAAAAATTAAGGTGGAGAGCTATTGGAGGATAGACTCAACATAGGCTCTTTGCTTCCTTCTGTACCTACATGAACATATAAGCACACATGAACATGTATATACACAATACCTACCCCCACACATACAAACATACATGCATAAATAGAAAGTAGAGTTGGTTCAAACTAAAAAAAAACTAACATCTGTAAGAAAATAATCATACACTAAGCCCTCTCTTTAAAATTATTTGTCTTAATTGGACATATGGTTCAGTGATAGTGTCTAGGGTTAAATCAGCAACATGTACAAGAAAGGAGAAAGAAGAGATATATGAAGAGTGGAAAGTTAGAGAGAGAGAGAGAAAGAGAGAGAGAGAGAGAGAGAGAGAGAGAGAGAGAGAGAAGAGAAAAGAGAAGAGAAAGAACATATTTTTCCACGTTTATGCAATATCATTTAACATAACACCATCCACTGAGACATTCTTACCATTATTATATTACTCACTCTCTCACCCCCCACACAAATCATGTTTATTCAGTCTGCAATATACAGACCATACCATTTAACCTATCAGAGATTTGGTCCAGCTTTGTGTCATGTTTAATCTGTTGGAAATGCAGTTAATTTTTCATTTTTTAAAATATATGCATAACTGAAATACTTATTCATCATGTTGAATGTTCACTGGCTTTTTAAGTGTATGTCATTCCTGTCTGTGCTCCTAATATACTTTAGTTATGGATTTCTTTTACATATGCAATTGGCATCCAATAATCTATTCATAGCACACTGGCAAAAATCTTATTGTCAGCCCATATAGCACGTTTTGTCTGTTTCATTTTCCTTATCTTGTGCAATAAACCTGTGAAGTCAACTTACTATTATCTTGTGCAATTATAGATAATAATAGAAGCCTATATATTTGACCAAAATTCAATTATAATGCTACAATTAATAATTTATAAATTAATTATTTTTTTCAAAGTTCACACTTACAAATACCAATATAAATATAATTGTGTGCTTTCTAAGTATATAATGCTATAGCAATATCAATGAATCACACATTATTTTGTGGATATCAATGGCAAACTCAGACACCTAATTTTTATGTTTTTGATATATTGTCATAATTCTTTTTCTTCTGGAAAGTTTTTAAAAATTAATGAGATCAAAGAAGACCTAGTAATTGTGGATAGGGATTGTACTGGAAGGCAGAAATCCCCCATTCTTTTTTACCAGAATATCTCCTGCAGTGCAATGGAGCCCATACATAAAAAATAAGAAATTCACATAATGATTGATAAATACATCTATCATGTGATAAACTACACTATCAAATTATCAAAATGGTAATGTCTCTGAATCTTATATAAATTCAAATGGATGGAGCTAGAAGAAACCATTCTGAGGAAGGTAACCCAATCACAGAAAGACAAACATGGATTTTAGATAGCAAACAATTACCAGCTCACAATCCACACTGCCAGAGAAGCTGGGTAACAATGAGTACACTAAGAGAGACATACATGGTCCCCTGGAGAAGGGGAAAGGGACAAGAACTCCTGAGCAAATTGGAAGCATGGGGGGAGGGGAGAGGGAGCTAGGAGAATGAGAAAGGAAGAAGAAGAGGGGTGAGGAGGACATGAGGTAGCAGAAAGGTTGAGTCGGGGGAAGAATAAAGGAAAGCAAAATAAGATACACCATAATATGGTGAGACATTATAGTTTCAAGAGAAATCAGGCACTAGGGGAATGTATGGAGAGCTACAAAGATGACACCAACTAACAATCTAAGCAACAGAGGAGAGGCTACACTAAATCTCCTCCCCTGATAATGAGATTGATGACTGATTTATATGCCATCCTATAGACTTCATCCAGCAGCTGGTGGAAGTAGAAGGAGACACCCATAACTTATCACTGAACTGAACTGGAAACCAGCTGCAGAGAAGGATGAGTGATGAGCAAAGCAGTCCAGACCAGGTTGGTGAAACCAACAGAAACCCCTAATCTGAATAAGGGGGAGCTCTTGGTCCCCAGACTGATAGATGGGAAACCAGCCTGGAACTGATCCAGGAACATGGGTGTCAGTGGGGAGGCCTTGGAAATCATGTGGCCTTCTGTAGTAGATCAGTATTATCCCTGGCATAGGTGTGGACTTTGGGAGCCCATTCCACATAGAGGGATACTATCTGAGCCAAGACACATGGGGTGGGCCTAGGCCCTATCCCAAAAGATATAACATACACTAAAGACCCCCATGGAAGGCCTCACCCTCCCTGGGGAGCAGAAAGGATATGTGATAGGTAGGGTTTTAGTTGGGGGGGGGTGATAGGGGAAGAGGGGAGATGGAGGGAACTGGGATTGACCTGTAAAACAATCTTGTTTCTAAGTCAAATAAAAAAAGGAATAAAACAAATCCAAAAAATAATGTTTTACAGATATGTCATCAATTTCCACAAGCTACATTTTTTAGAAACTTGTAATTTAAATTATGTTGCAATTAAAATTGTTTCATACATTTCTTTTGTCTTATGAATTTACTTACTTTTTAAAAGAAGCAGTTATTGGACTAAGACTATTTTATGGTATGATATATAATTTTACTTCTTCTTACATTTCTAATTTTATTTTTGAAGATGGTTCCATTACATTGGCCAAGCTAGCCTTGATCTTACTCTGCAACTTAAGCCATTGTGAATATTTGAGCCTCCTCATTCAGCTTTCATTTGTTTATTTTAACATCTTCATGAATACATTGGATTGAGTTGCAGAAGCAGAGCTATGCAAAGAATTTATCATTGACTCTTATCTTTCTTTAAAAAGGTGTTGGATATTATTTTTTAAGATGGAAAAAGATTTGAAGAACACTTTAAGCTTTGCATTTTTACAGTGATCTTCACCCTTTTTTTGAGATACACTC